>NC_137457.1:224982199-225582199 GCF_964235325.1 Thermobia domestica | reverse complement strand
TATTTTATTTTTCTAACCAATGCTTTTCTATTTGATTTCTCAATACTACATTCTTTCAGTTCTCATGAGGATAGTAACTGAAGTTAATTTTTATTTCACAAATGCCTACTAGAAAATATTAACACATCATTATTCCATACTAACAAAAATATTCACTGCATGACTTTACGTATTATATATACATACAAGTATGCTTTGGACATTTTTAAATAATTCGACAAAATCATAACTTGAACGCTGGCGTTACTTTCTTAACTAACATTACATACTTAATATTATAGAAAGTGTCTGGAGTTTTTAGCAGTTACGTCTGGTTAGTTTCTTTCTACGAACAAATTTTAAGCTACATCTTGTAGAAGCAATTTACTAAAAGATTTCTTTAAGTCAACAAAAAAAATTTAGAAGTTTTCAAGATTATTCAGAATCGCTATAGTTTCTCGAGAGCTAAGAAAAATACTTTTAAAACCGAAGATAGTGCTTATTTACGTCCAATGTCCAAAATAGAATACTAATTTCGAAGTATGAAAGCAAAGTTAACGTCTTTCCAAATATCAGTGATTCTGGCACTAGTGTTTACGCAGCAATGTCTTGCATTTCTATTTAAGAATGAAAATTTCTTTCAACACCAGTAAGTAAAATAGGTTGGTCCTACCTTTCGCTACCAGTGCTATTCTCACCACACACCTTCTTGCCACACACATACAGAGGTCTTCGCGGTTCCTGGGTTGGTGACCCTTTGAGGGGTCAGTGAGTGTTTCCAAAAATGTCTCTCAAAAAGTGTCTATGAATCTAAGTTTCGTGCTTGAGCCATGATGTTGTTACTGTTTCAATATTATGATCACTAAGCCTCGATAGGATATAACGAGAGTCAAATAAGTTTAGTTTTTTTCTCAACTCCAAATTGTAATATGTTATGTACAAAAATATGTAAATAACTTGATTCTTGATACAAGTTTGTGGCTCGCTAAAGAAAGTGTAAGTAGCGTTTATGTCAGTCCGTGTTGTGGAATTTGGACACTGCGGCTATGTGTTAACTTAGCCTGCCATCATTGTCACGATCAACTTAAGTGTATGTATAATTCTGTGGTGTTGTATTAAGTGTATGAATGAAGTTGAAATGTTCTGTTTTATACCACTGATGAGTTTAGACTGACTCGAGGTTTTTAGTTACTAATTTTCCTGATGATTTGGATCCGCCTGTAACCTATTTTCTGAATTTTTCTTCTTTCTGATTCGTCCAGTAGCTTTTGCTTGCGTTTTGGATTTTTAATTAAGCTATACGACTCTTAACGGTACTGGAGCGTCTGTTTTCTGAAAAACGTGCTTTTTTTTTTTTTTTTTTTTTTTTTTTTTTTTTTTTTTTACAATATGCTTCTAAAATTTTCTGGAATTTAGAATCGGCGACGTTCTGTCCTGTGTGTGACTTTGTTAAAGTCTTAGAGATGTGTAAAAAGTTTATCTCATCTTGGTTTGGAGACGAACGGTCGGAAATGTGCTCTTCGCAAATTTTTAGGAATTAACTTCCATTCCGATTCCATTCAATTTGGGTAGGTTTGCAGTTTCCTTGCTCTTTCACAAGATGGTGCTAAGAGTTTTTCAAGTTCATTGTCCCTTTCTTCACTGGGTCGACGGTGCTCTGTGTGCATGTGTGTGGTCGGATGAGAAACAACGACGGACAATATTGTTAATCATTTCTATTGAAACTGTTGCTCAGGAAAAAAAAAAAAGAAAGAAAAGAAGGCGCCTTGTACTTGAACTAGGAGGAAACTAAAGAAAATTGTGATCCTATTTGAGTCTTTTTTGTTTTAAATATATATACACAAAATTTTAAATGATATTCACTTTTAATAAGATGTATATGAAATTAAAATTAAATAACAATGGACATAGATAGCAATTGTTACAGTATTATAGTGTATGCACAAGATATTTTACACTGTTCGATTGGATAGTGTACTTGACTAAAATTACAGTATCTACTGGATTATTCCGCTTTCTTTCGTAGTATAATTTTGTGTATTAGCATCTACAGACTTATTATCGAAAATTACGGACAATCGGCAACATCAAACCGCCATTACACCCTTTTAGTCCCTCAAAACGAGGGATGAGTGTACATAACAAAGAGTGGGGATGAATAAGGAAGGAAAGGAATGTAAACAAAAAGTGAAGAAATAACTGCTGGGATAATAAATACGAAACTGACATGTGAGCACCAAATAAGATTCACAAAGTAATTAAGCTGTTGGTACGGCATTAAATCTTTCTGATGTAATTTACGTTAAACTCGAGGTCAGAAATCTGAATGCGAGGTTTATGGCATTACAACTATCAAGACACTCGAATTTTCACACTATATGACCGTCGGGGTTCAATTATTGAAATTAAAAATACTATGTTCCATATGATAAGGTACGAACAAATTTCGCTCCAAATATACAAAGTTATCTCTCTCATATATTACATACGATTACCTTCTTTTCCTAATCCAGACAAACTTTTGATCACTTGATTTCCTGTCTACGAAGAATGCAGAGAAACGTAAATTATGAAGCGTTAGCAGTGTAGTGTGTTTCTATTCGAAACACTTTATTGTGAAGTACCGGGTTCATGATTCATGAAGTATCTACTTAACGAACTGATTTGGATAAACATATGATCTTTTACACGTAATAAACGCAATAAACTAACACGGGAGGGTCCCACAAGTTGTCGCTAAAATCTGATTGCCGCATAGCGCATACGATAAAGCATCATGGAATTATGTACGTTTAAAGTAAATATCTTGAAAACCGTTAAAGCAATCAAAACAAAAGTTGCACAATATCATCATTATAATCATAGGTATTCTGCCTTTATTGGCAGGTCACTTGCCGCAGCTGAGAAGCTTCCATGTTCCACGGTCCTCCGCTAACCTTTTCGTCTTTGCGTATGATCTTTCTGTTTTAATATCACCCATTAATTGCAGTCTCCTTCGCCCCCTCCCTCTTTCCCGCCACCATACCCTCTAAAACGTCCTTCATGATACAATCTCTTCTTAGGCAATGTCCCAACCAGTTTCTTTTCCTCTTCCTAATAATATCTAAAAGTGTTCTTTTCTCACCCACCATTTCTAACACTCTCTCATTCGTTTTCCGCTCGACCCAACTAATTCTTTCCATTCTTCTCCACACTCACATTTCGAAGACTTCCATTCGATTTTCGTCACCTTTACGTAATGTCCACGTTTCCACCCCATAGAGTACAACACTCCACAAGAAGCATTTTATGAGTCTTTTTCTCAACTCTTTATTCAAGGTCCCACAAAACAGACTTTTCTTCCTCCTAAAGGCTTCTTTCGCCATTCCTATCCTTGCTTTTATTTCACGTTCGCATTTCATGTCATTACTAAGAATACTACCCAGGTATCGAAAACTATTCACTTGTTCTATTTTCTCCCCTCCTACTTTTATATTTGACACAGACCCCTTCGTTCCAATCATCATGGCTTTTGTCTTTCTAACGATTATTTTCATTTCATATTCTTCAAAGCCCTTTCTCATTTTTTCTGACATTTTATTGATTTTCTTTTCAGATTCTGCAAGAAGCGCCATATCGTCTGCAAATCTTATGCATCCAATCATTCTACCTCCTACCGAAATGCCATCATCATCATGTAGGCTCTTTTTCACTATCTCTTCTAGATAGACATTAAATAGTGTTGGTGAGAGGCAGCATCCTTGTCGAACTCCTCGTCCAATTGCACTCTCTTCCGCCAGTTCTTTCCCTATCCTAACACTTACTTGTTGGTTCATGTATAAGTTTCATATGAGTCTTCTATCTTTCCATTCCAACCCTATCTTTGTTAAAACTCCCAACAACAATTCCCAATTCACGCCTAAACCATATTTGCCTACGATACTACCTTCCTGTTTTTCTCCCACAACTGCATTGAAATCTCCCATTAGAATATTGCACAATATAATGAGAACAAAATGCCCTATCGAAAGCTACAATATTGCCAACTCAACAAAAATATTTTGTTTGAAATAGTACCATATAAAAGTGTGCACAGATTTAAAATGCACTATTATCACTACACATAACAGTGAAGTGTAGTGGTACAGTGTTGCACACTATTGGAGCTACATGTGCTGAAAATGTACACTCATGTCCAAAATGATTTTCACATATCTATAACTGTCTTCTTGTAAGAATATAATTTGATAATGATTGTGCAGGGTACTTTTAATACTGATACTATGTGTGTAATCGGGAAATGTATATTTGTGGTAAATTTCATAGGTAAGGAATTATAAATGTGAAAATTAGAATGAGTAAAACAAAAGTACGAATGAACAAGAAAGTTTTAATGTTCTTATTTACTGCTCTTTTGACATGAAATTTGCCACATACTTGTCTGCCGATTATACAGATACTAACATTATAAGAAATATCGGGCGAATTCGTTATCAAATTATATTCCTACAACAACATATTTATAGACATGCGACAATAATTTTTGGCATGAGTGTACAAGAGAAGTCTGATATGTGGCAACAAAGGGTAATAAAGGAATGCACTAGAAACAAGTGAGGATTTTGCATTATACTTCTGTAGCCCCGATGAATAAGCAGACAACTCGCGAAAACAAAATGATGCGCGCGAGGAAAGAAACACGTGTTTTCTAATTCTGTAAACTAGTTCTCATTATCTTATCAATATTTGGAAGAGTACTTTCTTGGTTTCTGTCTTTCGTGTTAAGTGACTAATTATTTTATTTCCTCTCCTACATACCATATGATTATGTTTGTACACTGTAATATTACCATATTCACTTTGGAAATATAATTATTTTATTACTACCTCATTTCATTTTTAGTCGGCCAGGATAGCCGTGTGATCTAGAAGGCTAGACAACCGACATATTAGACATCGCAGGTTGCACTCCCGCCTCGGACATGTTTTTGTTGTACTTTACACCTTACATTTCATTGTAATCTTTCTCTTTCATACTGATTCGGATCCCACTTTACACTCCTATATAGATTCGGAGTTGACACAGGACGTAAAAATGGCATCAATCAATTTCGTTTTTCAAATGCATCAATGTTTTGTGACACTGATGACATTTTGCTATGTTATACTATCTGTGTTATGCATTTGAAATAAGTTCATAGTATGAGACCCAGATTATTTTATTACCATCTGTTGCCGCATATCAGACTTCTCCATTGTACATTTTCAGCACACTAGCTCCAATTGTATGCAACATTGTACCACTACACTTCACTGTTATGTTTAGTGATAATAGTGCACTTTAAATCAGTGCATACTTATATATGGTGCTATTTCAAACAAAATATTTTTGTGCTCAGTTGGCAACACTGATTTACCTATGGCAACACTGTTTATGGTTTTCGAAAGGGTATTTTGTTCTCATTATATTGTGCAACTTTTGTTTTGATTGCTTTAACGGTTTTCAAGAAATTTACTTTAAACGTATATAATTCGATGATACAATTTTTTGGATATTCAAATTTTGAAGCCCAGTAACTCCTGTCCCTCTGGTCCATAGCACCTTAAATTTTGCTCATTTTCATTTCTCATGATGCTCTATCAGATGTGCTATGTGGCAATCAGATTTTGGCGACAACTTGTGGGACCCTCCCGTGTAAGATGATGATATTACAGTGCATACTAAATACACACACTATTAATATACTATCAATTCATTTTGGTCCATTTCAGTTGAAAGAAAGCACAAGCGAAAAATGAAAGTTGGAACAAGTTATTTTTCTTTCCTTTTGTTGCTACCAATGTATGAACTAATAAACGCAGAAGACACATTTTGGCCAGCGAGTATTTGCTCTACATTTTACGACTGGAATAACAATTCATTTCATTCAGTAAACAAAAATAACATTCATATACGGACAAGACAACTTGAAAATTGTTCCTAGTCCAACGCAAGAGGATACAGGTTTCCATTCATCCAGTTCTTGATTCGAGAGATTCGTGGAAACGTCGCTTATCTGCAACCCGTTACACAACACTGTAAAATGTGTTGCGTAACACGTGGGGCTGACCTCTTCCAAAAATGAAATGGATACAATTATGCATTCTGACAGAAAGAAGGATGATAACTGAATAATTAGTGGGGGAGACAGGAGAACCTCAATATGTAGAAAGAATGTACAACAAATTTGTACGCACAAAAGACAAAAACTTTATAGCATCTTCAGCCACCGAAGAACAATGATTATTAATACTTCAATAGTGTCACTCGGAGTCATAGTGGCGGCTCTTAAGAGAAGTAACCCAGATAAAACCTTTATCGATACAAAGTAAAGGTAGACAACTTTTTTAATGTTCTACTTTTTGCTCTTAGTAATTAGGACGTTAGGTAAGTTGCCTTCCTTTAGTTTATAGCAATAAAATATTAATTTTTAGAGGCGCTACTGGCTATAGTTATATAAAAATAGCAGGGTTCCCATAGGGCGTTACATCCTATTTGTCGCCTCTCTCAACTTGAAGTGTCGCAAAACTTACATACGTGAAACGCGACATGCAAATTTTTACTCTAGTATATTATTTAAAGAGTGGAATAACACAAAAGCTCTCTCTTCATAGAGTTCGAATATTTTTTTTTCACTTTCTTATTACTCACTTCTGTAGTGGTACTCAAAATTCTGTAGAGCTCCCTTCTGGCTAAGCGGTTAGCGAACGCGCTTTTGGCGTGGTGACCCATGTTCGATTCCTGGTGGTAGCTCACGTGGTTCGGATCCCACGTTAAGCTGTACTATCACGTCTCAAACAGCCTTTCTGATGAAAGGGAAGCTTTAAAAAATCAAATCGAAAATTTGTGTTTTTATACTGATTATAATACCACAATAAATAATTTCTTTTAAAAAAATAAACCATAAAATCGAGTCATACTTTTTTCTTTTTTCTTAAATACAGCGTCGTCGTGCGAAAAATGTAGAAGGTACAGTGGTTTAAAGTTTGGGAACCTTTGGCCTATATATACACAAACATATACGTAGATAAATTTCCAATCTTAACCCGGGACTTAAGGATCTGTTTATAATTTACTATCATACTTCACTCTAGTTGCTTATATTCCTCCTCCTCCTCCTCGCTCCTTGGAATTCAGATGAAACGGAATTATGTTTTAGTTTAATCTAAGGCAACATGGTTCATAGCGCACTTTATAATTCCGTCCTTCAAAGACAAAATTACTATGGAACTTTCTCCTTACTTTTCTCCTTACCTATGTTCATTCAATTTCAATTACCAGTTGTGACTAGCGTGTACTAGCGCCAGGGGGATAAATTACTTTAGCTAAATTTTTCAGATTGGGCTACATACTGTATCTAGCCCTATATTAATAACTAGGAAATCCCCCACATGTTACTGCAGGTAATATTTTGGTTTCCCCTTCTGTGTCTTTCATACAGAATTTGTTTGAAGTCGAAGTCTCACAGTAAATTCAGGACAGCTCATATGGGCATTTTAGTTAACCACCCCTGCCCATCTTTTTTCAAATCTACGCCAAATAATAATAATAATAATAATAATAATAATAATAATAATAATAATAATAATAATAATAATAATAATAATAATAATAATAATAACGATGAAACACACACGAGTTTAATTTTTTAATGAAAATGTGCAAATATCAAATTTGATGTGTGTAACCTTACAGAATTCCAAGATATTGACATGTTATTGTAACACCAACCTCACCCGTTTCCAACCCTTTTTCTTCTTTTACGTCAGATTTATATATAGGTCTACAAACGCTGAAACACAATCAAAAACTAAACACCTAATTTCATGTTTCTAACATTAAAGGATTTCGTAATAATGAATATATTATAATGACTGCAACACCATTTCTGCCCTTTCATGTTCAATTTACAAAAAGTTCTTCCTTTAGTGGCACCTTATGTCTCAATTTCAAGTTTATAATATAAATAATATATATAGGCTAAGATCGACGTTTGTAAGCTTCATAAGAGTAAGAAACATTACTTACTTGCCAAATTAAATCAGCACTACTTTCTACCACGGCACTACATGGATCTGGTAGTTTTGATGGTCTTTCCGTTTTGTGAACTTCAGATATAACCGTACCACACGGGGTAGGAAGATCACTGGGAGTCTTTTGTTTTATTTCTTCACTAGCTTCCTTTTCACTCCGTGCACTCGTATCTTCATGTTTCATCTTTGTTGATATGTCGTGATCACTAGTTACACGCGATGCAATTGCTAATTGTTGTGGCTCCGAGCCTAACTTCAAGTCATCCTCTTGCATTTTGTACGAAACGTCTGCTATTGTCTCTTGTGGCACAGACGAAATAATAAGGGAGCTTTGCGAATAACTGCTACTTGAAACTGTTGAAGTAGACTGCGATTGATCCTTGTCAACAGTTTCCTCAACTTCCTTATCTACCAACGGTTTAGGAGAAATTTTCTTTCCAGACTTCGATCCATATTTGCTGATTTTCCTTACTACCGATGATATCTTGTTTGGTTTTCGAGTCTTATGTCCTTCAGTGATCGGATTATCCTTGACGTTCTTCTTGTCAATATTCTCTATTTTTTTCTCTTTTCCTCTTGTGTCCTTTTCAGGTTTCTTTCCTCCTTTTGAAGAGCCGGAGGTTTGCTCACGATCCGAGAGACTTTGGCTCTTCTCTTGTTTCTTTATTTTGTCTTTTTTAAACAATTTAGACACAGCTCCTGATGTACGCTTCAGTGAGCTGCTCTGAGATGATTTTTCTGGGAGAGACATTGAGGAACCACAACTGTCAGACCGATTCTAAACGCACATGTTCATGTATACACAATACATTGCACATAAAAATAACAAAAGCAGTGTTATTTCGTTTCCGTTAAATGTACGTACAAATATATGCACACGAGATCATTATTCTTTTGGTGTCTCGGAAATATTAACGCCACAAATAATGCATCAGTTTCTTTTTCTTAAAATTAAATGCACTGCACCTGCCTCCAACCAAAACACATTTTCAAGTTACTGCCAGTTTTACTGACACATTGTAGTTGGACCGCTTCATCAACGCTGAAGGGCTTCTGTCACAAACAAAGCACATACGTTTGGCAGCTTTAATTTCAATGACGCAAGGAAGTCACGCAAGGCTGCACGAGGAAGGAACAGCGTTCATGGGAAGTAGTAAGCCTTGAAATATTAAGTTTCTACAGCAGATGGGAAAATTGCTATAGTCAATATAATATTATATATATATATATAAACTGACTCAGTTAACTACGCTTATTTACCGGTATTTATTATTGGCAATAATGACTCCTATGTATCATAAAGAACAAACAAGTTTATTTTATTCTTAGGGGCGAACACCTATTTAGGTGTCCATTTTCTTGTTATATTTTAGGTGAAAATAAACTTGTATTTAATATTCCGCCCCGAGATTATGTCCTTTAGAATAAAGAAGATGAATGATAACTCTGACGAAAGAACTGCTGCTATATGAAAGTAGGAATATTCCGAGAAAACATCGAAATTATATCGTTCACAATAGCTTGGCCGAAAATCGATTAATTAATTTGATTTTAACGCCCCTTTCAGCAACGAGATTATATGGGACGTGGAACTAGAACGTGGGTCCAAACATGAGCTCTCGCCGGGAATCGAACCAGTTTCCTACGCCAAAGGCGAGTACTCCAGCCGCTTAGCCAGTTGGGAATAATGCCTGCAATTCTTCGATATACAATGTTTTACCACTGAATCCAAGTATCATCACGCTATTTAAGATATTTACGTCAAGCCTACAGCCATATTTTCTGAATGGTGGGCATGGTCAGATGCTGTTGGTTGGATTAGAGTTCAGCGTTCTTTTTCAGCAATAGAGATATGAATATACAGTTTACGGTAGAACCCAAACCACCATAATGCGTTCGTATTTCTAAAACTTTCTCACCAGGATCCAACGCTGGAAATCATTGCACTAAATTCACATGCGCTAGCTACTAGACCAACGGGGACAATAACAATAACGAAACATAAATTCATCACAATCCACATAGATTTTTAAAAAATGACTAAGTATACACACTAATCTGCATGAGGCTTTTCAGCAGAACTGGGAGGTGCTGAATTTATTCTCGAGGATGAACACACGGGTATAGCCACGGTAAGTTAGACGCATTATAGAATTGCGCTATTATGGCTCGATTACAGGAAGTTATAAAGAGTGATATAGTTTTAAAATGTTTACAGAGTATACATTTACGCTTGGCATAAAAAACATCACAAGAGATGCGGTATTTTCATTTAATAAACAATTTAACACGCATGTACCGATAATCCCATTAAAATATAAAGGTTGTGGTAATACTTTGCAGTCGTAAAGCATTTTATGCTATTTTCTTAATGATACTTTTATAAATCACTCCATTAATAAAACCACCACCATTTATAAATCACTCCAAAATCGCCTACTACACGTACGAACGAAGAAAATCGTGCCCGAAGTATCAGAAGGAATTAAGAAAATGGTGGTGGTGATTAGGATATAAATGCGAATATCACAGTTAAATAAAGATTTCGTACTGATATTCAGTGACCAAAACGGCACAAATTTGGACAGTTAAAGCTCATGCAGGGCTCATAGTGGTCTGGTCCAGAGGCGGCCTTAGTAGTATGCGGGGCCCCGGGCGCGGGGGTTCGGTAGGCGAAGCTCCCTTCCCCCCCCCCAAAGCCAGGAAACATAGGTGAAATTTTTGAGTGGGTAAGGGGTTCTTATGGCATGGGAGTCGATATAACTTACGACATTAATGATTCGGAAACATTTTACATGCATGCAAGATCAACAAACTAGAACACATAATAAAACTATCACTGACTTACGAAGCCGCTGCTTTGACGGCCACAGACGGAAGTCCACTTTTCTGGCTTTTCGCTGTGTAAAATCGTTGATAAGGTCCTCGTAGTCCATTGTTGAGGCAAATTCAGTTTCGATGAACAAAATAGCTAAACCGCACAATCTGCTTTGCGACATTCTTGATCGTAGATAGTTTTTGATAAGTTTCAACTTCGAAAAGCTTCTTTCCGCGCTGGAAACTGTCACAGGAATTGTCAACATAATTCTGTATGCAATAACGATGTTGGGAAATGAATGACGAATGGGCCAAACGTACTGAAGACACTCTTGGGCGGCATTGGTGCTATCAGGAAGCATTTCTCAAAAAATCTTCAAGTCTGCGCACAAGTCAATTCCGTCCAAATCGCGTGAATCTTCTGCGCGTAACATGTTGTCCAAATCCATGCAGCACTTTAACAAATAATCGTCATTCAATGACCGCAAACCCTTCAAGTTGTATAGAAATCCAAAGATTGAAGCATACTCTTCCAGTTGTACGAATCTTTTTTCCATTGAGGTAAGTGCTTGATCCACTATCCATAAGAAATATCCTGTTCTGAAGGATTCCTCCGGCGAAGATGTTTCTTCGTCGTTACCCTCATAATCGAATTGTTTTCTTTTGCATCTGACTCTTCGTTCCTTGAATTTCTGAGCTACGTTCATTTCGGACGCAATTTCCTTTGCTGCGATCATAGCATCGGAGAATCCGGTTTCCCGGTACTTTCTCAAGAAAGTAACAAGGCCTTTGATTTGCTGTATTGCCACATCGAGCTGCATGTCAGCTAATTGCAAAGTTTTGCTGACAGCATTCACAGCAAATAAAATGTCATACCATATGATTAAGCTCAGAATAAACTCGAAGCTTTCGAGCTCATAATTTGCAAGACATTCGGCTTTACTTTTTACTAGCGGATCATTGGCGATATCTACGACAGTCAACAGTGCCTCTCTGACTTCTTTCGCAGCGCTTTCACACTTTCCAGGCGGCACTCCAACCGCGTTTCTGAAAGTGAATTTGTAGTCATGAAAGGCACGGTTTCTTCCAAAATTTTCCACCTTTCAGCAGAGGCAGCAAAGCATTTATATTTTCTCTGTATGAAACAAAAAAACGTCACTGCTTGGGAGTTGCATTTAGCCATGTCTCCAAAAACAAGGTTCAAATTATGGCAGCCACACGGAGTGTAAAATGCTCGACTGTTCATGCGAAGAATGTGCGCTTGAACTCGTTGGTGTTTTCCCTTCATGTTCGCACCATTGTCGTACCCCTGGCCACGACAATCGGCGATGTCCAGACCGAGGTTCGCCAGTGTGGCAAGAAGAGCTTCAGACAACCCCTTTCCTGTTGCGTTGTCCACATCCAGAAATTCGATGAAGTGTTCCACCACCTTCACTTCCGGATCTGATACGTCCACAAAACGCAATATTAGGGACATCTGCTCTTTGTGGCCAACATCAGGCGTGCAGTCAAGGATGACGGCAAAATATTTAGCAAGTTTCACTTTATCAATAATTTTCCCCTTTACTTCTGACGCCATCAGGTCGATAAGCTAGTTTTGGATCCTATGCCCGAGGTAATGGTCGTGAGCCTCGTCGTTCTTAATTTGGGGGAGATGTTCTTGCATAGTTGGATCGAATTTGGCCAGCATCTCAACTAAGCCTCAAACTGACCATTGTTTGGCGCATAAAGTTTCTCCGTTCTCCCACGAAATGCGCTGTTGTTTTCGGCAAGGTACAGTACAATCGCTAGAATTCTTGTTAACACTGCGCGCCAATGCAACTTTCCTTTTCTAATTCGTTCTAGCATCATGTTATCTATTGCGTTACCATTGGACATTCTCCGAGCTGATTCCAACCACGCTGTCATGCACTTAACGTGATTTACAGAAACTTCGTGGTGCTGAAGTTTATCGCCAAGATGCTTCCAGTCGCAGCAGCCTTCGTTTGCTAACTGGCCGCTAGTAGCTGTCGTGCCAAACAACTTACAAGGAAAGCAAAATATTCTGTCTCTGATCTTCGAATAACTTAGCCATCGCCTATCCACTGTTTTTCCGTTCGGCATCCTCCGTGTAAAGAAATTGTTCGAAAAATGTCTGTTACCTTCGTCCTTTGGGTATTCACAGTCACTTAGCCTGATTGGACCCTTCTCCACTAACATGTCACGCACTTCACTGTTAATATGTTTCCGATTACCTGGATCGTATATGTCCTCGAACAGTGTGCTCGTCGTTTGAAGAGTGTCAGAAGTATGCAGAGGAATGGTCGCGCTTTCACAGGAGAGGTCACTTTTTGGGTCTGTTGCAATAACGTTGTCCCCAGAGAATTGCACCAAGTTTTCATTGTTACTTGTGGGACAACAGGGCGTAGAAACAGTTTTGTTTCCGGCTAGTTTATTTTCTTCGTCGGACGCAAAACTTGGTATCACAACTTGGTCTGTCGCATCACACCGGTCGCTCACAGTCACAGACAAATCATCGTCCGTGTTCTCAAGTTTTTGGTGTTGATCCGCTGATTTTACCGCTACAACAAACTTATCCAAAGATCCCTTTTGCTTCTGAATGAAATCTTCTTTATATTTCCGTTTCTTGGCTTTGGCAGCCCCACTTTCGTATTTACGGAATTTGTCTCTGTCTCTGCCACTCATGATGGTCACTTATTCTTTGCCCAATAAACGAATAATCGGAAGACACTCACGCACTAATCATAATATTACGTATCCACATCTCACTACGACTGCGCGGTCCGAATTCCGAAGCCAAAGTGAGGTGCTACACAAGGAGTGCAATAGGAGCTATTTCTTGGAAGCGATGACTCAAAGGTGTCCGTAGCAACAGGACCACTCTTTTGACCCAAAAGCAACGAAACAACATGACTTCTCACTCTATTTCGACAACAAAGAAAAGTTGAGATAAGGCCATTTAGAGTCACGTGCATGGTATTAGCGTCGCCTTGTTTGCTGACCCATTGTTAATCCGAAACTCAAGGGCGTAATTATTACGGTACTTTAAAACCAAAAATATCATGCAAAACGCTTTCATAGTAATGATGTAGATTTCGGGAATTTAAGGCTTCTAAAAGTAAAATATTGAGTAAGAAGTTCTGGTTTATGAAAACTGGTTTCCGAAGAAATCAACCACACCGTATTATAGCCCAAAGTATTCACTTAACTCTAAGCTACGGTACATTAGAATGTTGCAGAGGCCTCGCATATTTGAGCTGACTGTGACAAGAGAATATCCTATTGCGGGGCCTGGGGCGGATGCCCCAGTCGCCACCCCCAAAGGCCGCCTCTGTCTGGTCTCATGTAAATAGTTGAAAAGTGACCAAAAGCACACGAAAAAGTGACCAAAATTTCATCATGCTCCTTTTTTCCTTTGTCAATTTCTCCATCACCTCTCTCTTTGTTTCATCTTTTCTTCTTTACTTCATTTTGAGCTTCCTCCTTTCTTAGGTTTTCTGTGTTGGCGCCGAATACTGCTTATATCATGGACCGAAAGGAACACGTACTAAAGGAAGCTAATGAAGGACGGCAGATCATGAAGATACTAGGAAAAAGAAGAAATAACATGCTTGGCCATTTTATTCGACACTCCGATTGGATCACTGCTGATAGAAGGAAAGGCAGAAGGAAAACCAGAAAGAGGAAGACCAAGGATAGAATATCTAGAGGCAGTTACAAAGAAGAGGCCTTATCAAAGTATAAAACAGCTCTCCCAAAAGAGAGAAAAGTTTTAAAATTTCCATGTTGCCCACCAACCTATGGTTGAGGTGAACAAGAAGAAGTATGCTTTGTAGTTACGGTAAGCAAACTTAGCAGATGTAAGAAGCTTCTGAGTAAGTGGAACCAGTTCTGGCCTATTTCCGAATTTCTTCATCCCAGACAATGTATTTAACTTAGCACTGAGAGTTCTCAAAGTCATGAAATATTCAAATTCATCACCTACTCTTAAGAAGAACATATAAGAAGCATGATGAACCACACAAATACACACACACGCAACGTTGAGCGGAGCGTTAACTATTACGAGGGAAACTAAAAAAACTATTATGATAGAAGAAAGAATAGACACAGAAGGGATCTCAACCCCACCTTGAGAGCTTAAGCATCCACCAACCATCCACTATGCTTTAGAAAGAATAACAGCTGAAGTGAGAATAAAGCTGACTGTTTCACATGTGGCAGCAAGTACTAAAGTTTTCAGAAGAGTAATGAGTAACAAGTTTCTGCCTTTTTTCCATTTATTTTTATATTTTTCTTAGAAAACTGCCAATGCAAAACATAAATCACACGAAAAAGTCACTTTACCTACCCCCAAAAAGTAACTTTTAGTGACAAATTTGAAAAAAAGTAACTTTTAGTGACCAACTTGAAAAAAAGTAACTGTCAGTTAAAAAGAGAATGACTCGCTATGAGCCCTGTTCATATAATCTTTCCATTTTACTTTCTCTCCTCCACTTCTCTCTGTCTTTTGTGATTCTCCCTTGTGGTTACACGGTTTTGGTATTCGTTTCCAGCGTAGGTCACGGAAGTTCAATTCCTGCCGAGAAATCATTTGGGTTGGATTCCACACTAAGTTGTCGGTATACGTCTCATGTAGCCTCGAAGATGAAAGGGACACTAAAATCGGATCGGATCTACGCAATCTCTTGACTGAAGGGTAGTGGGAAAAATGGATTTTTCTCACATGATTGGTATACTTAAACAATGGGTAAAAATAAAATAGAAAAGAAATTGATATAGTCACTTTATCACTTTATTCATCACACTATTAGATAAATAAAATAAAAACGAAACCAAAATGCTATACGTCTTGAAGCAGAGAGTATCCTCTAACGATTAAGATGAAGCAGAAAGTTTACAGCGTATACCCTCGACTACAGTTCTGGTTATAAACTAATAAATCGCAGTAATGATATCTGCTTACAACAGTAGACTCAGAATGAACAATTTCTAGTTATGACTTCCACATTTGACTATGTGGTGCTTGTAACGGTCTATTTAGCTATAATTCTAATTAAGGTGACCTGACGTACCGTTTTAATGGGACTGTCACTTTTTTCAGAAAGCTGTCCGGTATTAAACGTTCTCATCATTACTTAATTCAGATGTAAAATACTATTTTGTCCGGTATGTGTCACTTTTGAATACGTAGTAGTAGTATCAAAAAGTTTTAAGACTACTTCTACAGGGTGGTCCGGAAGTGGGCGCACCCCCCTTTAGTTTCAACTATGTGTTAGTTAAGGTAGAATGTATGAACACAGTTACCTTCAAGTCATAAGAGTCATACACATCGGTATGATTACCATCCATGTCGTAACACAGCTGAATTCTGTACCAAGTTCTCGCAGATGTTTTGTGGAGATACTCCGGAGTCACGAAGTTGAAGGTGTGTTTCACAGCTGCTTGTAATTCCTGCATTTCTTACTTGTTGCTTTATGAAACCCCAGAGAGTATTGTCTGGTGTCGTCAGGTAGAGACTTCTTGGAGGCCAAGCAAAGGGAGCTGGTGAAGATGCACAACCTCTTCCAATCCAGCGGCCAGGAAACGTCTGGTTCAGGTAATTGCGCACGTGAATCGCGAAGTGCGCTGGTGCTCCATCCTGCTGTATCAAAGTGTCTTTGATATCGTTTTCTTCCAGTTGAGGCACCACCCACTCATTAAGCATCTCCAGTTAAGAATGTCCATTAACATTGTCTTCGAAGAAGGAAGGCCCAAAAATGTGTGTTGCACTCATTCCAGCCCACACCATCACGTGTGATGGGTTCTCTTCATCTCTTTGTAAAACCGGGGTTTTTCCTTACACCACATTACAACGTTCCGAGAATGCATACTTCCGTTGCACACTTGTCTGTGAAGAGGACTGCGCCATGGGATCGTTTGGAAGGGAACGCCTTAAAGAGAGCTCTGCATGCCTTTTTCCGCGCATTCATGTCGGCGTCACTCAGTTCATTCAACATGCATTAGACGGTAAACCTTCTATTTTAGATCTTCTTTCATGTGTCTCATCATGGTGGTCCGAGGAATATCAAGGTCCGAAGACCTTTTTATGTTGATTTTGAGGGCGACTGCTGCACTGATGCTTCCACTTCACAGCACGTTTCCCTCCGTTTTATCGGTCGACCGCCTCGGGGAAGGTCTTTCACACTGCCCGTAGCAAATGCACGTTTTTCTCACCCCAACATTGTTGCTTTTCTTGGTGGATTAATAAAAAAGGGATCTGTAAATTTCGCCTTAACACTTTCCATGGTGTCAGCTGTGTAACGCCTTTCGTGAAGCCAAACCGCAACAACTAATCTGTGTTCAATGCTATATGGGCTTTGATCACACATTGTTGATTCCTCCAACTTCACTGGAAATAACTGTTACCAAGCAGAAAACAAATGAACATGGATAGCAATGTTGCCAGACAATGTCAAGCAATGTTACAAGACAATGCCAAGCAATGTTACCACACAAATGTGGGTAAAACCTAGAACCGTCAGAAAACTACAATTAGGGGTACGCCCACTTCCGGACCACGCTGTACAATACGCCAACAGACGGCAGCCCAAAGATGCACGCAGAAGCACGGGGTGCAGGGTAGTTGTAGCAGATATATATATCGTGAACAGTTAGGACATTAATTGGATCGTGATCAAGTCAAGGATCATTTTTCAAAATCATCCTATATATATATAAATGTGTTGCTGGTATAGCGATATATGTTGGGGTGACTGATCATATCTTTCTCCGGCGAGGCAAAATCATCCCTGCAGATCGTCACGAATCTGGACTTTATAAAATGCACCGCAAACTAGGGATGGCCAGACGGATCCGAAATTTCGGATCTTGGATGCGGATCCGGAATTTCGGATCTCAGATGCGGAGCCAAAGTTTCGGATCTTGGATCCGGATCCGGTTCCTGGATCCAGATCCGAAATTTCGAAGTTCAGATTCGGACTCCTGTTTTCAATATTTTAAGCCTTAGATTCAGACCCAGAGCTAAAATATCCATATGTGTAAAATATATATAAAATTTACTGGGTAAATTTTATCTAACTCAGTGGGAAGACAATTCAATTTAAATGAGAAGAGATTACATCAAAATCTAATTTTCACATTTTTCGAGGTTAGACTACTGTTGCGCACACCCCATCATTTAGTCTAGTATATCTTTACATGCACTACGAGTATGTCACTTTCATCTCAAGTCAGTAGTTGTATAGATCTGGCTTTTGTTATATATTAATCGAGTTAGGATTAAAATTCGATTGTTTGTGAGACCTATAATATTATTTTTCAGATTGAGTTGTATAACGTTGAAAAACTGCATAGTAATGCTGCATATTTTCTTTGCCCCACATTGGAAATTAATGTAGTCTATCTTATACAGTCGGCTCTTATGATTGATCCAATGATCTGAACTCCTGGAGCATTACGCTAAAATCATGGATGTACTTGAATTTTGGTCATTATTTCTATTTTTTTTTATTACTAGCAAAATAAATACCATAAGCGGTATTTTACATAACATATAGACGCAGATCAGTCAGTTGATTGGTTAAAGTTTACCACAAAGCTATTACATCTCTAAGACACTGGTGGTCTTAGAACAAAATCCATAGCTTTCCCACAAAATCATAAATCTCTCTACATAAAAAGAGCAAAGTCCTAAAGTCCTAAGTGACTGAGTGAGTGAGTGACAGAGCACCGTACAGGCCAAATCGCTTAAGCTAGAAACTTGAAATTTGGACAGTATATAGGATCTGTGACGTAGGATATCACTAAGGAAAGACTTTGGGAAATTCGACGAGGAAGGGGGAAATGGGGTGGAAAATATTTCAATAAAATGGCCATACCTCCGAGATTCTTGAAGTTAGATACTTCAAATTTGGTATTTGGGTTTCTCATTGAAAATAATTTGATACTTGTTAAATGTTTTTTGATATTTAAATTAGAAGGGCCAGGGAAGATGAAGAAAGTATAAAAAAAAAAAAAAAAGTGGAAATTGCAATTATTTCAATTAGTATAATAATATGCCCATATCTCCGAAACTTAAAGGGTTAGAAACATGGAATTTTGTATTTGGACTCTTCACTTAAAATAATTAGATATGTATTTCAACGTTTTTTTATATATATGTGGCGCAGAAGGGAAGAAAAAGGGCGTGAAGAAAATTAAGTGGGGATTACAATTATTGTATTAAAATGTTCAATCCTTTAAGTTTAGAGACTTGAAATTTGGTATTTGCATTTCTCATTGAAAATAATTTGACATGTGTTTCAGTGTTTTTTGATGTTTAAGTAAAAAGGAAAAGAAAAGAGATGGAAAGGAAAGAGGGTGAGGATTGTAATTATTATAATAACATGTCGATATCTGGGAACCTCTGAAGGTTAGGAGAATAGAATTTTGGTATTTGGGCTTTTCATTTGAAATAGTTAGATATGTACTTAAGCGTTTTTTTATGTATGTCTTAGAAGGGAAGAAAAGGGGGCGGGGAGAAAAGGTTTTTATATCTCGGAATCCTGGAATGTTAGAGAAATGAAACTTGTTATTTGAACAAAAATTTGTTATGTTTGCAGGCGTATGATGTGCGAGGCCGTAGACCGAGCAAATGCGTGGGCTGGGGGGAAAGCCTCCACGTACTCGCACTGAAATTCGGTATATCTCGGGATACCGGAATGTTATTACATACAACTTGATATTTGAACTCAGATTCGGTATGGTTGTAGGTTTACGAGTTGCGAGGCCGTAGGCCGATCAAATGAGATATCCGACGGTCTAAGGGCGAATCCCAAGACAATTTCTTATAGAGGCTTTTGGAGTGCGAGGCCGTAGTAACGGAGGTCTAGTGGCGAAGCCCCCAACTAGCCGCAGTCTAGTAAGTATATAAATATATTTGCGTAATAACTGGAAATTGCATGTATGCCTGTGGACAAATTTGCATAAGTAGCCACGAGAAATGACAATCCTTTAAAATAAAAAATTTAAAAAGCCAACAAAATGTACTCTTGAATGAGTTGTATATTATGTTTGCGCTGGGGCAAATCCAGAACGGACTCCTGGAGGGGGCGGATGGATTCTTAGGGGGCGGTTGGGGATACTAGCAGTGAAAAATTACTTAGATGATCTGAAATTGCCACAAATTACTAGTAAAGTACACTGTTAATGGTGGCGCTGGGTAGGGGCGAACGACTTTTCGCCCTCCCCCTAGATCCGCCTATGTGTTTGCATGAATGATATGGATAGGTGCTGACTGCCACGGGTGCTGACTGCCACAGCCAATTATTGGTGCTGATTGCCACGACTTGTTCTGATTACCGATAACAAGGTGCTGACTGCCACGACGGCGTGCTGACTGCCACGAGCCTGGAGAAAAGTGGGCAGTAGCTCCCCCCCCCCCGCTTTAAGTTACAAAGTTCCTCACTAGGTGGAACGACATAAGCTTTGATGTTTATAAAGGGATTATTTTTTTCCGTTATACGTATAATTTGAATATTTCGTTGTTTATATTAATTGTTTCATTGTATTATTTAATGGATCGAGTACTGTAAAGAAAAAAAATGATATGTATATATTCACTCTAATAATGTTTTTTAAACTCTTGCAAATCTTTTAATAATTTTTGTATTAAGAGAAACCAAAACTCGAGAATTGTGTGACCATACTTTTCCAGAGGTTTTGCCTCTGAAGCGCCACCTACCTAGAACGGTGACGATTTTTGTAAAATCCTTCCTACTCCTGATCCTGGACTTTTCTCCGCGTTTTTACAGGACACTGTTCATCAGACTTATCTCAGCCAAGGGTGTACAGTGTCACTGCATTAATAGGAGAACTGTCTTACCTGGACTACTATCCAAACGGGTAGTCCAACCTTGCTATCATTACATTACATCTCATCATATCCACATTATCGTATTATCTTAGTCTCCTGGGCATTAGCCCACCGGATAGATCTCCATATGGCGGACTCTTTCACGAAACCTGGCAAACGAACAAATGGCCGACATCAAAATTTACCTTCTGTTGTTGATGGACCATCCGTTTGTTCCACGAAGGTGGGGCCACGGAAGGGGCCGTCAAAATCACAACAAAGCACTTCAGGCTCTCGCCAACGGAGAGACTCTCAAACTTCCGGCACATCTGTTGCATCTGCTGCTTCAGTTCGATCCAGGTCGCCTCAATCCAAGAGTAGCTATGCCGCCAGAGTACAAGACTCACCTCCAAAGAAGAAGCATCACACGGAATACTCTGATAATGACGCCATGGATACTGGAAACTCACCAGCAGCTTCTACTCTTCCACCTGTTCCATCAACTTTCTCCATCCTTCTTCGTAACTATGATACCAAGTTTTCAAATGAGAAATTTGTTGCTCTTCAGCTCAGGAAATACCTTCCACGTGCTTCCATCAAGGAAATCGTACACACAAGAAACGGCTACATCCTTAAAACATCTGATCCTGATCTTTACAATACGATTCGGAACAAGGTTCCTATCGATACCTTCGGGCCACAAGCCGAAGTCACACATCTCAACACTTCGACACGAAAGCAGCCCCCTCCACCTCGGAGGCCATCCCAACTTTCAGTTGTCATCCGCGGAGTTGACCCGTCTTACACGGACGAGGAAGTTCACGATGAACTAAAACTGGATGGTTTCACCATTTCCAAAGTGCTTAGAATCCGCAATGACCGTGGGCCAACCTTCATGGTTCGCATTCTTACTCCCCATCAAGAGACAATAGACGACCTGCTAGCTCATGGAGCTTACATATACAACCGGAAACATAGAGTCGAACCATCACGATCAATGGCACCTTTACCAGTACGTTGCGAACGTTGTCAGGCATATAACACCCATAGTACAGCTGAATGTAAGAATGATTTCAAATGTGGCTACTGTGCAGGACCACATTCTACACGCCTATGTACTAATTTGCATCAGCCGGCAAAATGCTCTACATGTCCTGACAACCACCCCACATATAGTTATAAATGTAAAGCGAAACCGGAACCAACGCCGCAACATCCAGAATTGGTTGTCCCATTACGTGTAACGTCCATCACTCCCCCCACCACGCCTACAGTAGATACTCCAGTTACCGTAAATCAACTTCTCACTTTTCTCACCCTTGCACTACAGAATATCCACCCTTTCATTCGCCCGCACATTTTACAGCAAATCACACTTGCAGCCAAGGCAACATTTCACATTCACTTCACCGCGACATATTCTGGAACTTCAATACATTTTCATGCATCTCCAACACCTCCAACCAGTTAAATTTCATTTCATCATGGCACTTAACTTTCTATATTTGAACATCAGATCATTTTCAAAAAACAAACTATTGTTTGAAACTCTGTTACTAGAGGAACATATCACAGTTTTTCTCCTCAATGAAACATTTCTAACCAAATCAACTCCATGTCGCATACCGGGATATACAATTCTCCGCGCTGACAATCTCCTGCCTGCACAGCGAGCTAATGGGGGTGTAGCGGTTGGATTTTCCCCTCATTTGCCTTATCGCCAGTTCTACTGTGCTCTTACTCCGTTACCCGAATACATCATTACCACTGTGTATTTCAAATCTATTATCATTACTGTTGCAACTATCTACATCCGGCCTGGGCATCCCCTTCCGCTACAATTTGTACAGCACATTTCAAACACCTATCGCCATTACATCATCATGGCAGATTTAAATATGCATAGTCGCTCCGATCTCGATCGTACCAATTTTGCAGCTTTTATCACCACACACACTACTGGAACTATTCATCAGTTGCCCAAACCTACTCGCCCAGAGTCAAATACCACACCTGACATCGTTATAACATCTAGCAGTCTCCTAACCCATAGCAGCATTGCAGTACTTGATACACTAGGTAGTGATCACGCTCCTGTTAAACTCACCATAAACTTCCATTCTTCTGCATCATCTCGCTCGCAACTGCCTTCCCGTACCTGTTTTCGATTTGATAAAGCAAACTGGACCAGCTATCGCTCTTACCTCGCTCAACGCACCGAACACCTGTCATCCCCCACTACAGAAGACGATCTATACACCACAGTTGATACACTTACTCAAACCACACAGGCAGCTAGCACACTCTTCATTCCCACTAGCAAAAATATCCCATATCAACCTCGACTGCCCCCTCATTATCTGACTATGATCTCACGCTCTCGTCAACTCTATCGAGATTACATTCATACCAGAAATCCTGAAGCCCTACTCCATCATCACCAATTGCAAAGAACTGTGCGCAACTACATCCAGGCGTATAAACTTCGTTGTTGGGTTAAAACCTGCAATAACCTGTCTACCACCAGTCATCCTACCAAATTCTGGAAAAAGTTTAACTCTTTGTGCGGCAAGTTCACAAAAACACCATACCCAATTCTGATCGGCAATTCTGCTGCCAAACAGATACGGAGAAGGCAAATGCTTTCGCAGACCATCTGCAGAACATCTTCACCCCACCGCCCCCTGGAACTACACCCCATGTTGCAGACAGTGCTGACACCTCTGCATTCTTGCAACCCAACACCATGCATGAACTCAGTGTAAACCAAGCTATTACTTCATCTATCACTGTTGAAGAGGTCACAGACACTATCAAGTGTAAACGGAACACAGCGCCTGGCTTTGATAATATTGCCTATCGTCAGATCAGAGAATGTCCCCCTACACTACTCATCCTCATTGCCAATCTCTTTACCTTCGTACTGCGTACAGGATACTTTCCTCTACCCTGGAAAACATCTAAAACTCTTATGTTTCCAAAGCCACATAAGCCCCCTCATGAGATCTCCTCTTACAGGCCAATCCAGCTCACTAGCACATTTAGCAAAATTCTTGAACGCATTCTCGTTAAACGGCTTCATACTTACCTCAACACCAGAAATATTATTCCTCTCACTCAAGCAGGCTTCCGTCCTTGTTTCTCCATAAACGACCAACTCTTACGTCTCACAAGCCTTATCACTACGCATTATAATAGAGTGAAACCATCATGTTTAGTCTTATTCGATCTTGAGAAAGCTTTCGATAAGGTGTGGCATCTCGGTCTTATTTATAAACTGATCAGGCTCCAACTTCCTCCAGCATACATACGACTTATCTTCAACTTCCTCTCAGGTCGTATCACCTATGTTGCCATTAACGAACATTTGTCTCATCCCATCTTCTTACTGTCAGGAGTTCCACAGGGTTCTGCCCTTTCACCTTTGTTATACATTCTGTTTGTTGCTGACATGCCACACCTCCCTGACAACATTTATTCATTCCAGTATGCAGATGATACTGCTTTTCTCGCTCTAGGAACATCCATCCAGCATATAAATAAGATCTTACAAACCGCCATCTCTGACTTCTGCCTTTGGTGCCGCCACTGGAAACTCACCATCAATGCTACAAAAACGCAGGCTATCATCTTCATTCCACCAAAGAAAACAAGCAAAGTCCGCAGAAATCGACGTTGCCTATCTCTCCACGTAGACCAGGTTCCTCTGCAAGCTACAAAAGCAGTCACATACTTAGGCATTACATTTGATACACACCTGACCTGGATGCATCATCTTAAAACAATTTCAACAAAAGCTTACAATCGTCTCAACCTGCTTAAACGTCTCGCAGGAACCACCTGGGGTCTCAAATCAAACACAGTCTTGAACACCTACAAAGTCTTTCTTCGCCCTACTCTCACCTATGGTTTCACAGCTTGGATTGCCGCATCAGAAAAATTCTACCATAAACTTCTTATTCTCGAACGCCATGCCTTCCGAATTGCTTATCGCATCACATTACCTAGCCCCACACGAGAATTATATCAGGGCATTACTTTTCCCGCCCTGCAGTACCATCTCGAATCCCTTCGACTCTCATACATACGCCGCCGATTTCAAATCCACCATCCACTCCTTTTCGACACAATGCACTATTTAGCACTACATCCTACACCTACCCGTTATCTTCACACTCCATTATCTCTTTTGTTTACGTTATACCATTACACTCTTCCTCCTGATGATCCCTCACTCTTGCTTCTGAACGATCACGTCACTCATGCTCATTTACCTCTCATTTTTCCATCATTTCATGCACAGTAATTTTCTCATACTAACTTGGGTTCATCATGTCTCTCATTATAGCCTAGAGTCCCCCTAGGCAAGAAGATAACTGCATTTGTCCGCTAACATTTTCCTATGTGTTGTCCTGTGATTGCACCTCATCTCATACTTCATCCTCATCAACTATATAACTATAATATTATATTATTATCACTTATTTGCTATTCTCCATTATCGTGTTTATTGTATATTATTTAGTGTTCCTCATTTAATATTTTGTAAATCATTGTTCATCTACTTTCATACCAGCTATGTATGTATGTTTAATGTTAAATATATGTATTTATGTTTATCTCTCCACCTAATGTTAAGGAACGCAAAGTTCCTTATGACCATTACTGCTATGAAATAAATAAATAAAGCACTTAGACCAACCACCGCCCTAAAAACCAACAATCCTCTCAAATCACTTCCCTAAAAGAGGGCGTAACCCTCTCAGAGGTAGCTAGCCTTAGCTAGCAATGTAAATAAAAAAATAAAAAAAAAGAATTGTGTTATATCATTTGAGTTTAAAATGGAGTTTACAACGTCACAGAGAGGAAAACCCGTTTTAATGCACCATGGGTTCCAGTATCATTTCCAAAGAGAGAATGAAGACGGTAGTGTATGGGTAAGGCAAATGATTTGACTTTTTATTTTCGTTTTTACTCTCAATATTTATTTTTTCTAATTTGTTTCATACATGTTTGAGAATATTTAGAACAAAAACACTCTTGAAAAGCCTAACAGACCATTGGAATTGACCAAGGACTTGTCCTGGAAGAGGGTAACAGTCCAATGGTATTGTGGATAGAGTGTGTTTTCAATATCTTTTGAACTTGTTTCATAACTTTTAGAACAGTTTAAGATAATTTCCATTCCAAGTATTAAGAAAAAAAACTCTTGAAAAACCTAACAGACCATTGGAATTGACCAAGGACTTGTCCTGGAAGAGGGTAACAGTCCAATGGTATTGTGGATAGAGTGTGTTTTCAATATCTTTTGAACTTGTTTCATAACTTTTAGAACAGTTTAAGATAATTTCCATTCCAAGTATTAAGAAAAAAACTCTTGAAAAACCTAACAGACCATTGGAATTGACCAAGGACTTGTCCTGGAAGAGGGTAACAGTCCAATAGTATTGTGGATAGAGTGTATTTTGAATATTTTTTTTAAACTTGTTTTAAACATGTTTTCGACATTTTAGTATTTTTGGTTCTTTTCAGCTATGTGTGAAAAGAAAGAAGATGGGATGTCCAGGTAAAGTTAAAACTGAAAACGACATTGCACCAAGTCTGCTGAGTAATCACACTTGCACGCCAGATCTCGCAGCTTGCGAAGTAAGAAAACGACTTGCAAACTGTAAGAAAAGGGCCCGAGAGGATGTTCTAACACCTGTGTGTGAAATTTTTAGAGAAGAGATGTCTGTTCCTATAAACCAGGGACTGGATCTTGTTACTACAATTCCATTGTATAGTCAAAGGAAGGGTTATTTAAACAATGCTAGGAGGACGATGCTGGGTATAAAGCAAAACAATTCCACATCTAAAGAGCTAGATTTTCCGAAGGATCTTCTTCGCTTCGAAGATGGAACTTCCTTTCTGCAATATGATAAATTGCAACAGGATAAAAGGATTTTATGTTTTGGATATGATGGTCTGAGGCCAGCGCTGAGGGGCAGCCAGCAGTGGTTTTTGGATGGAACTTTCAAGAGCTGCTCGAAACAATTTGCGCAGCTGTACACAGTTCATGCTGACATAGGGAGTTCAAATTATAATACATCAATCGTACCAGTTTTGTACGCACTGCTCCCTGACAAAACAGAAAATACATACAGAGACCTGTTTTCCTTTGTTAGAAGTTGGTCTGAACAACACGATCCTAGTGTGTTGAAAGTGGACTTTGAAAGTGCAGCTATCAATGCATTAAATTCTGTATTTCCAAATTCACAGGTATCTGGCTGCAACTTTCACTTTAACCAAAGCATTTGGCGGAAAGTGCAGGATATAGGTTTGGTGAGTGACTACCTGCACAATGAAGAAGTGCGCCTCCACATCCGTATGTGTGCATCACTGGCACTTATACCTATTGAATTTGTTGATGATAGTTGGTTGCTTATCATGGAGCAGTGCCCACGTGGAGAAAAAGTTGAAGCCTTCAATGATTACTTCACGCAACAATGGCTAGAAAACCCTACCATTCCTGTCAAGACTTGGAACTGCAGCGGCCAGAGGCACCGCACGAACAATGGTGTGGAAGGATGGCACCATCGGCTAAACAATGCAATTTCCAAGAACTCCCCACATGTTTTCACACTGCTCAAGACCCTAAAGGAAGATGCAAAATCAAATTATTTTACTTACAACAAAGTTAAATTACAAGTTCCAGGGAAGAAGAGGAAGCTAGCCTACACAAAAGTTGACGACAGGATCCAAGTAATTCTACAAGATTTGCAAATCCATGGTAACTTGCGAAAATGTCTTAGAAGTTTGGGCTACATACATAAATTAGAGTAGTCGTCAGTGTATATTAGAGTCATTTTTGTAATGATTTTTATATATCAGTATATATCAGTATAAGCCAGTATATATTAAAGGCATTTTTGTAATGTTTTTTATATATCAGTATAAGTCAGTATATATCAGTATAAGCCAGTATATATTAGAGGCATTTTTGTAATGATTTTTATTTTCTTTTTTACTTCACGACGTAGTATTGAACAAGTCTCCTGGACGACGTGCGTACTGAAGAAAGCAAGTGACAAGGTTCATATCGGAGCCGCCTGAACGTATGGATTAAATGTGGTGTTAAAATTCATCGCGTTTCTTTCATGCTTCTTGGCGTCCGGTAACGTTACGTCTAGCAACTTTCTCTCAGGATCGTGGCAGTCAGCACGCCCTCGTGGCAGTCAGCACCTTGTTATCGGTAATCAGAACAAGTCGTGGCAGTCAGCACCAATAATTGGCTGTGGCAGTCAGCACCCGTGGCAGTCAGCACCCCACCAATGATATAGCTCCTTATACAACCTATGCAGACTTAATAGTAGTGGATTACTAATTATAAAGATACGTATTACTGCTTGAGGCTACATATGGTATTTTGTATACACATACAGCTACATTAAGATATTAATTTTGATACATTAATTGACACTTAGAACTTTATCTCTACTACAATTCTTAATACTAACTGGGGTGGTACGGTCACAGAGAAACGTATTTTTAAAGAAAGAAAAAAAAAGGCTAATCAAGAGCAAGAAAAGGAAGTTGCTCTTTAATTTGATTTCATCTGTATTTTATGGGCTGTTCTATTAGCTATGGCCTAGCACATCACAAGGAAATGGCCTAATTCAGTGACCACAATAACTCAGAAAGAATTAGAAAAGTAAGCAGCCTGAGCCTAATGAAGAAGTTTGGACTTGAGACTAAGATTTCATCTCACCATTTGACTAGTGTTACAGAAAACAAAACAAAACAAAACAAAACAAAAAAAAAAAAAAAAGATTTACTACCTTCTCGATCGAGTATTTCCACTAGAATCGAATCTGACAGTGAGATTGCTCTCACTAAAGTCGACAGTTTTAGTCAATCAAATTTGGAGTAATTGTGACATATTAAAGCACAAAAACCATATCAACAGTATGAAGAGAACGCAAAGCTGTCACACGATCACATATCAAAAGTGTCTTAAAATCTTATTTTAAGCATAGCACTTTGTCAATGATTTCGAAAACTTTGCTGATTCGGAACACCCGAATTTAGTGACACGGAGTTTCAGATACGGATCCAAGATCCGGTTTTTCAGACCCGGATCCAAGATCCGAAATCTCGGATCCGGATCCAGTGTCCGGATATCTGGATCCAAAAATATCCGGATCTGGCCTTCCCTACCGCAAACTTGTCTACTCGCATCCAGCATTGGTCAGTAGACATGGTATAGTCGCGTTGTTTCCACACGTGTCGCTCAAAGGAAAACGAAGCAGATTATGACTTGTAGTAAAAAATCCTTCTTTATCCACGGCATTTTTCTCACGTCTTTATCACCTCTTCCGACAGCAAAATCACTTCTTGGCAAGCAACAATTCTCCTGATGATTAAGCGGTGCAATATACAGCCGGATACTACTTTGACTAACTATGTATTATAGTTTATTTTTACTTATTTATTTTTGCCTTTGAGACACATCAAGTAGAGATTTTGTAACAGTTGCATCATCACCATTTTTATTTAATTTTTAAATAAATCTTTTAATTCAATTTTGCATATAATTATGAACAACGTTAGTGAATATCATTTTCGTTTTTGTGTAAGTAAAGGACTCTTTTTATTTTCCCTCACTCTCCGAAAATAAGATGTTTTCTTTTTTTTCCGTATACCTGTTGTTGAGGCGAAGACATTATACGACCCTACTTTTGTCTCTTAATACCCCCGCTGCTTGAGCCACTCAAAGACCACACATACACAGGACCCTCCGTGAGCCCAAGAAAGAAAAACAAAACAGCTTTTAGCATCTTTTTGTGAAATTGAGAAAAATAATAAAGTCTGAACACATTGAATAGAATCCAAGTGGAAAATAATCTCTG
Organism: Thermobia domestica; assembly: GCF_964235325.1. Lineage (NCBI taxonomy): Eukaryota > Metazoa > Arthropoda > Insecta > Zygentoma > Lepismatidae > Thermobia > Thermobia domestica. The sequence continues at coordinate 225,552,628 of NC_137457.1, read as the reverse complement.
GGAATTTGTCAAAATCACAGCATAGACCATATGTCGCCACGCAGTACCAAGATAAAATTTTGACACAGGTCTGTAACTTGGTTCAAAAGCACGCACGAGACTATGAGGCGCCGAATAGACCCCTATAAAAATTTTCTATATTACATGTGAAATCTAAAAAAATCACGTACGTCGGAGAGACGACGCTCGAACACCGTAAATAGGCGGAGACCAAGAAAATAAACATTTAGGACATCAAAATAATCTAACGAATAAGAGAACAGAGACGAAATCGAAGACACCGTTAGAGGCGTATCCAAAAAGATCGACAGGTTAAAAATTCAAAACTCCAAGTCAGTCGTATCCAAGTACATCACCGGGAAACATCATATCACCACAACACAAAAACACACCCGGAACTTACACACACAATACATTTATAATCAAAAGATAATCAACCGAGAATATTGTGCGGCTAAACTAACCGAAGCCGAGTATGCGGACTTGCAATTTTTCTTAGGCATAGGAACTTACACATTGATCTTCTTCAAATTTATATATATAAACTTTTAACGCTGCTAATATATATATATCGCGAAACGCATACAGACATTTTTTTTTTGAGTGACAGAATTTCGCACTTATAAACATATTCACGAGCAATTACAGACAATTAGCAATAACGGATGGCCTACATACTCACCGAAAGCACTTAGACTAGTTTCAATAATACATAATCAGTTTTGAAGTACTATACACAATACTTAAAAACAATAAATACTATTTATCCGTGTAACACTACACTTCTGACACATAGAGTGATGTTGGTGCAGTGTAACGTTTGAAAGTGCTGTTAGTGAAAGTGCATCCTATCAGAAATGGACCAACAGAAGCCCCACCTTGATGGATCAGGAGACGCCCAAGAGCGACGCCCCTTGCAGTTTAAGAGGAGGACGCAGCAGGAATCGAAGAGAGGAACTCCGGATCCAGGACACTTCTCACGGAAGAAGGAAGCCAAGAACGCAGGGACATCTGTATGTGTGGTCAGCTTAGTGGTGACTACGAAAGTGGTGAGAGCAGTGTGGACGGCGAAAGGTAGAACCCATCCAAATTATTTTTTGTTGATGCTAAAAGGGAAATTTTCGGCATTGAATAAAATGCAAGACGTTCGCGGTATAAAAGTCGGAACTATTTGAAAACTGTAAACGCATTTACACCGCGTGAAGAAAAGATTTTCCAATTCGAACTATAATTACTAAACATTAGATTTTTTTTTTTTTTTTTTTGAGCAAGGCTTGTTGAAAATAGAGACTTTTTTTTCTTTTTCAATGGTACTTTTACATATATTCTGTGACTTCAGTGAACATGTCGTTGTTTTTTTTTAGCATTATTAAAGAGATAGTAGTTTATGTCATTATTCTATTTGTCACTTAGAATTTTTAAAATATATATAAAGAAAGTTAAATTAAATGTAGATCAAATAACAGGTTGTAGACCTTTAACGACTCGAACTGTGAAACTTGTCATGAAAGAAGTATTTACCTTACCATCTTGAAGTTTGTATGAAGCGAAAGTGCATCACCTGCGCTATGGACATGCAATATTAGAAATTTAAGATAATTTAGAACAAGGCGTAATAGGTATTCCTAGAAAATATATTCAAGACATTGCTTCAATTGTCCAAAGATTATTGTGTTTGTAAAGTCATTTTGTATAGAAGTTAACGGACTAAAGGAATCTATTTCGATCTATATGCTAGTAAAACTCTAATAAATAATACTGTAATGTCTCAGCAAAAGTATGTCATGTAAGAGAGCTAAGAGATTAATTAGTGATTATAATATATGCGACCAGTCTCGCAATTAATCATTTTCTTGGTTAGACATACGTAATCCGTAAATAAAGCGAAACCGACATTATTTTCAGTCAGGTAGAATACAGATGGAAAAACACAAAGTAGGCTAAGTAAAGCCGCAATTATTACGTCATTCTGATCCTCTAACAATAGAGCGATCAGAAGTCTATGCGCATAGACTAGACAAATAAATGAAAATATACGGCCATATACCAATCTTATTGATAATACAGAGAGAAAATCAAGAAAACTCAATATAATTATGTTAAAATCTCGAGAGACGTCTTTGCATTTATTATTAATATTCATATATTATTTGATTTTTATGTATGTATGCATGTCTGTACTTATGATTTATATATATATATATATATATATATATATATATATGTCTGTTGATTTTCTACTTGTGCCAATATGTGTATGTATATAGCCTTTATGCATAATCAAATAGTAATGCTACACTCATTGATTTTATGTATATAATGGTGTATTCTTGTTAATTAGGTCAATGTCGAATTGCATATTTAGTGTACTTATACCCCATTCTCAGTTAATTATTTCAATAATTAGAAAGGGTTAGCAGTCAGGCAGTAGGTTTACTTAACTCCTTTAGATCATTCTATGTTTCTTTCATACTTCCCACGAATCTCAAATCAAAGTCATGACTTGTTTTTCGACTTATTTTTATTCATTTATTTCAATTTACTTCAACTTATTTCCACTTACTTCAACTCGTTTCAACTTATTTTAAATCATCCCAATATTTAGTTTTCACCCAAATAAGATGTAGGTAGTTATATTCAAATTCTATCAAGCGATATAATATCTTAATTTCGTAAATCTTGGAAAGGTCATAATCAGAACATATAAGCTGATCAACGTAAACTATATGCATAGCATGAGATGTCAAATAATTAGGTATTTTCAAATGCAAAATTGTAATTTAACCAGTTTGGTATGATATCTATGTAAATTAGGAAAGCTCTATATAAAATATAAACAATGCAAGATTGCATCTAGCACTGGTTATAGACATCAATTCCATAGTTTGTTTTTGTGTGTCAGGTTAATAATTCATTCACTACATAGGTCAAGAAAGAAAGCCCAGATGTAATTTACTTAAATTGATTTCTTTTTGTGTTAAGGCCTTATGCCTTATTCTGAACATTTGTTGTCATCAAACTCAAAATTCAATGTTAATTTTCGGCCTTTTTTTTTTTTTTTTTTTTTTTTTTTTTTTAGAAAAACATTTTCTTGTTGTTGTTTTCGTTTGCTCATTAAAACTTTTATTACATTGTTAACCCCAAATTCGTAAGCTTTTTCTTTCACAAACAAGTTGTATCCCTAACCTTAAACATAACATTGGTTTCCAAAGGATCTGTTAGGCAAATTAAACAAATATAAGCAATTTCTCGATTCTAGTGGGGATTAGACTGATTTTCAGAATTTTCAACTAAAATTTTAAATTCTAGATATTCGTTTATTTTCTGGTATTATTATTATTACTACTATTATCATTCAGTCCACTTGGAAAGTGAAAGTCAGTCTAGTTCGTCCACACAAACCAAACATTAGAGCAAAATTCTCTTTCAGCGTTGCAGCATGTGAATACAGGATACGTATGCGAATAATATCAATTCTCATTTGCTTACACGGTTTTAGAGGGATCTTGTTTCCCTAAAGCCCTGGGACACCGCGGGGAGATAGGATTTCCAAACCGTGAAACTAGTCCTTATCGAGTCACAAACCATTTTAATTCGGGAAACGGAGACTTTAACGGTGGTGCACAGGGAATAAAGAGTGACAGACGGAATATGAACCCGAAACCCGCCATCTCATTTTTTTATTTTTATTATTACAAAATCTGGCGCTACAAACGATCACCACCGGGATCTCTCTCTTTCATTTTTCAAATTTTACAATTTCAATCGCACCAACCCAATATTTTATTACGAATACTACATATTTCTTTTCCCTCCTCTTCCTTTGTATAATTATTATTATTATTATTATTATTATTATTATTATTATTATTATTATTATTATTATTATTATTATTAATAATAATAATAATAATAAAACAAAAGTATATTATCCATTTTTATCTGACTCTTTCTTAAATGATTCTCTAAAACCTTTCTCGAATTCATCCATCAGCATCGCAAATCCCTGTCATTCTCGTTTACTTAGTTTTATGTGATTCTATCTTTCATAGAACTCCACAATGTGTCCTGTCTTTCCCATCTGCCTTAAATTTAATTTTTCGTTTCAACGGGAAATCTTCTAATCTTAGATGTTTCTAATCTTAGTTTTTATACCTTCATAGTTCTCCGTTCCTTCCTTTGTATTTCAATTGAATTTACCTCCATCTCGTACATTATTCAAATTTCATTATTCCTTATATTTTTTCTTTATCTTTACTTTTATTGTACACTTCCAGCTGCAACTAAGTAGCATTCTTTTCTTAAAGGCTACGTAATATATTATTTTCCTTTCTTCAATGCACTGTGTTGCTACACCACCTTCAGTGGCTCAGTGGTAGAGCGATCACTTTTGGTGCGTGGGGTCTCTGCTTCGATCCCCGGTCAAGTAAGCTTGTGCTGGACAACCTCGTACTCGTGAGTTTTCTCTGGATATTCCCTTTTCTCCACATTCTCATTCCACCAATTCTTCCATCCTCATTCACTTGCCTTAATCATCGTCTCCCTTAGCCTAAAGGGCATAACAGATGTTAAATTGGCACATTTCAAAGATTTTCTCTCATTTTCTGCAGACTTCTTGTATAGTCTAGGTTTCTTCGCTCAGTTTTCTTAGCAATATCTTCATTACCGGATGCCTACAAAATCCAAAAAGCTGCCACCACTACTTAGTTGTGTCAGTTTCTTCGCTACTTACTCCCTAATTTGAAACTCCTATGTAACTGTTCTTCACGTCTATCTTTGTAAATTTTTCGTATTTGCTCCTACGTTTTTCTCCTCGCTACATGCTTCAATTACATTCCACTTTAGTCAGGATAAAACTGTGACTGAGAAAGTATCGATTGCAGATGAATGACAGGGCGTTCATTTACTATTTTGAAACCTGCCCTGCCTCAGCATATACGCTGTTTACCATTCTGTTCATAGAATGAAAAATTCCACAGTTATCTTTACTTGCGTTCATTTAACAATGTTTCACATCATTAGAGAATTTGTAAGTTCCTCTCTCCTGTCTCGGTCTCCTTTTCCCCAAACCACATTTATCTTACATTACTTCCTATCCGTTCCCCACAACATTTATATCGACAATTAAAATTAAGCACTTGTCTTTTTTTTTTTTTAAAAAAAAAAAATCACATTTATGGCTTTGTTTTACAATGAATAACTTGTAGAAGGTTCAAGGTACTTAGTAAGAATACGTGTCTCACGAGAAACTATGGGACAACGGTTGGACGCAAGAGGACTGTTCAGGCTAAAACAGGACGTCCGGTTACCTTACTCATAGGCCTACTACCTAAAATCTGTTATCTGCTTTCAGCAGGCGAGTTTAGAAGAGGTTTCTCGCGGGGTCATGACCAGTGGCGTATTTACGATTTTGTTTCGGGAGGGGCTTTGCTAACTTTCGGGGGGGCTTTGCCTGGAAATATGAAAATTCTGCAAGATATTTCATTTACTTTACTATACTAAGTAAGATTTCGGGGGGGGCTTAAGCCCGAAAGCCACCCCCCTAAATACGCCACTGGTCATGACAAAAAACGCGTGTGTAACAAAGGGTTAGGACACCAAAGGATGGGCTCAATGTGTTAACATTTACACAGTATTCAGCTAAGTCCTGCCACGATTACTGTTCTGATAAACAGGACAGAACCTAATCTAATGAAATGTAACCTAAACAAACCTAATTTAACGCGTGTTTCATCAGCTGGCTGGGATTAAAGAAATCTATGACTACTATGAGTTTTTGTAAAAGTTTTTATCTTTCTTTGACTACAACGTGCTAATGAAGATTGGCTTCTTGGATACTTTTCTTCTCGTGTATTTTTAAATTTACCTACAAAACGTATTCTTTGCTTGGTTATCCATGCGTCCAAGGATTACTTCTTTTAAACATAAACTATACGAAACTTTTCGAGTACATTTTAACAATTTGATTTCCTAGTATAATTATGCAAATCATTTAAATTGCTAGTCATTCCAAAATTCCGACGTATCTACGTCTGAGATTTCATTGAACCATTGTCTAAAAATTTTACTGTGCTATTCTTACCATGGACAGCGAAAATATGTACTCTGGTCCAAAATGACAACCACTGTGGATAAAAAATTCACTTGGTTTACTCAGTTAATTATACACTTCTACACATGAACTGAACACAAAACACACACAACAGCTGATCACATGTTAGGAAGCGGAAATACTACCACACTACTCAATACATTTACGGAAGTGTTGCCATTCAGTGTTATCTAATCTTCTCCCTCTCTCGCTTTTGCATTAACTCTGGACGTTCCCTCTTTTCTTTCGAAGTTGCACATGATGTAGATGAGTACAGAAGTTTTGTGTAATTAAAGAGTAATAAGATTCAAAGCTTTATTTCTTTACTACTACATTTACTACTTTTTATCATAGTTTTAAGTTTTTCATAACTTTGCTACAAGTTATATGTTTTAGAGAACATATTGGATTGAAACTGGCAACAGTTCGGAGGGACGTGAAAAGCGGCAAGAAGCGAGAAAGGTTTGTATTCTACTGGAGAATATTAATATGTATACCTTGAATTTCATTTAAAGGAAAAAGACGTTGGTGAAAGCAAATTCAATAGATGAAAATATCAGAGTCCAATTCTTGCATTGTTCAGCATTCGTCAATGAAGTTACATGTTCAGTAATCACGTTTAAATGGTCTGTTCCATATTGCTTCTTGTACCATGTTATTATGGTTCATGTTAAATGCTTTGTGGTCCACTTAAGCGTTCATATTATGATCCACTGAGTAAAGAGGTATGCTTATAACGATTGGAATTTTAATTCAATGCACGTTTCTTGACGCAACAGTGGTTTATCTGTGAGTGACGATACATTTTCCCCACAAACTGATTTCAGTTTAAGAGAACGACTGCAGGCAAGTTGTAATCCGTTTCCAGCAGAGCAAATTTATGAGTTTATTTAATTCCATCCTAGTGGAATGGGTTAGCTATGTTGGGCGTTTCCGTAAAAGAAATGTGTATTCACCGTGGCTCGGTAAGTAGACATGTACACATTTGAAACCGTTTCGGATATAGTATACATGAAGCTGCATCAGTTCCCGAAGGAGCAGGACGCTCATACTTTTAGGGATTATTCATTGAGTATGTGCGAACTTACAAAGGGGGTAACAAAGCGAGTTTTATTTACTTATCGACTGATACGAAAATAAAAAAGAACGTACCTGTACTTTATATCTGCATGTGTAGTGCCCTTGTACTTTATCAATGTGTGTGTGTGGGGGGGGGGAATTAACGCATATCGCATGTCTTGTGCACATGGATACTTCTTACTATTGCACTACGTAGAAAATTTGTGGTATTTCATGTAGAAGTGGTAATAGAACACAGAAGAAATGCAGATCAGGGGGTTCTCATGTATACTATTAGCGGCAATGTTTTAATTCATGATTTGAACCCGTAGAAGTACGCAAAAAGTGAAACACATAGACTGTCCTGTATTTTATAAGTACCGGCAGTGTAACTAATAACGGAATTAACAGACATTGTGTACAAATATCAAAGTAGCGAGGAGAAACTTGAAGCTGTCAAAACTCAAAAAAGGGAGCATGTGGGAAAGATCGATCTGAGTTCTCGTCTTTGCTTTCGTTTACACACATACCCACCGTCGCTTTGCATCTGCTTCCTAGCTTTAGACTGCACTCAAGAGGAATACATAGAATTCTTGCTTGTAGTGACCACCTAGTACAGATTGGTGCATACTTTACAGACTTGCTTCTATGCGTTATAAATTTGTATGCATGTAGTTTATGGTATATTTTTACCGCATATTGTAAATCTATACACAATTCGTGAGTATCGTCGTTATCAGGGAGTATGACAAATTTTTAGTGCTGGCGAGTAGGTCTAAAAGTGTGAAAAATACGTAAAATTTACAGGAAAGAAAAGGTGAATTGCTTTTTTTAATTAAATACATGCTAAAAAAAGAAGTGTGATGAAGTGTTAAGAGTGATATTTTCAAGTGTTACGAGTTGCGTGTTATTTGGGGACATGGTGATATCAAACATGGCTTAAGTTTAGAGTGCCCTTCAAACTACAAAGAAAAGATTCCATTTAGTATCTCCTCTAACTCTTTAATTTCCATTTTTTATGTCGAGTACAGAACCCAGCCAACCCCTGCGGGGCTTCTAACCCGTTCCTCCTCCTCCTCCTCCTCCTCCTCCTCCTACTACTACTTCTTCTTCTACTTCTTCTTCTTCGAGTGGGACATATACTAAATAACAGCCAAAAATTTAAAACATTAAAAACTGTTAGGTTTTAAGGTTACCCGGTAAAGCCAGTTAGACTAGAACAATGATTGGAACCTGTTCTCATAGAAGCTTCAATTATCACTTAAGTTCAATAATCCGTAGTTCTCGTAAAAATATAATAGACTCTCTCTATTATTCTTATATAATTATGTAAAACTCAATGCGGAAATATCACATTCAACGCACCGATTCACCATCCTATACAGTTACCATGCTGTTGAATCATCAAAACCTTCCGCGCCTTGCAAATAGTACCCACTTCTACATATCTTTTCTCGTATTAAACATAACTTTACTGTTACACTTACGCACCTAAACATCACATAAAAACTCCAAATCATCATTTCTCCTGTTAATTTTTCTAATTTTAAAAAGACGGAGAGGCATATCCGAACTTAATCTTCAGACATTGTGGTGTAATGAGGAAATAATTCGTAGCGTTCAAAGATTATGGTTGCGTGAGACATTTCGATTGCGAGTTTCATAAGAACTTACGTTGGTGAAGAAAAAGAGTTATTAGGCCCTATGTTAGGTGGAGCGGCACGGATTATTAAAATTGAGCCTGTCTATCTCATCTGTGCCCTCGGAAAATATGCAAAACATACTTTTGCTCCATCCCCGCCACCCTCTGGCTTAGGAAATTCTCCCTTTGTTTACGGAAAAGAAGTGAATGACCTCCGTTGTGTTGCCAAGTTGTCATCCAATCGTTTTGTCTTGACAAGTGAAGATCGTAGGCTACTTAGAATGGTTAACAAGACAGATCAAAGCGAATTTTGTGAAATAATTCATTGTGAAAACGTTTCCGCATCCAATAATTGAAATATCTCGGCCGCAATAACTTGTCCTTCCTCTTTGGAGGGAGGTACGGAGAAACACATATTGACAGCAGCGCTTTGAAGGAATACAGTTGAAATAGAAAGGCTCTAGAAAGTGTGGCAAATATAGGAAGACGTTGAAAATTAAGAAATGGAGGAAATGTTACATTTTAAATGTAAATATCGTGTTGATGGTCTGAAATATTGACAAAAGTTGGCAATGAAAGGTACTTTTTTCGAGCACACAAAGTTCTCTATAGAGAAGGTACCTAACTTAGTGGTTTTAGCATCTTCGTTTACGTGCACACTCACCATCGCTGACACGCGTGCTCCCTACTGGCATCCCTTCGCAGCGGTTCGTGCCTCCCTGCTGAGCTCCTACCCTAACCCGGTTAAATAGCATTCGTGCTAAAAAGTTGCCATCTAGCAGAGGTTGGTTTATGTTTTTTATACTAGTTCGTATATTTCCGGATGCAGTATTTACACGCAGAGCGGTAAAGATGTCTTAAAGTGAATCTGTAGTTAGGAATTCTTAAACACCTTCTAAGGTAATGACAATGAGTTCCTCTTAAACTCAAAATCAACTCAACTCAACTCATAAATGACAAAAATTTCACGATTTCGAGCATGAAAATACTGGACCTACTTTACGGCACAAAGACTCATTTTTGTTTTAATACGGACTTTATGTTGAATTGTACCAATGAGTCACGTGTTAGAGTAGTCACCTCTGATGCGTGGAATACCTGGTTTCATCACAGTTCTCGTCAAGTAGGCTTTCTAGTGGATAAACAACCTCATGATGTGCGTTGGTTTTCTGTTAGTTTGCCACGATTTCGTTCGTTATCAGGGTTGGCTGGTTTAAGCCAAGAAACGAAAAATGTTCGTAAAAGTACAAGTGTTTGTAAAATCTTGATGAACACACATTTGTGGGTTATCACATTTCCTCCCGTACATTATTCGTATAATATTCAGACCTAAATTCCCCATTCATTACTCAAAAAGATTATACTACAAAAGCAACTCTTTTTATATATATAAGTTCATGAATGTTTGTTTTGTGATTTCTTTATAGTTTATTATTATTATTATGTAATTACAATGAAAGAAAAATTCTAAATATTTCGTTTCAATAATATTTACTATTGATAAAATACGTCGAAATGCCGTACTTTTGTGTGTGTGGGTGGGGGTGGGGGGTCATAAAACCCTACGAGAGGCATTTAGTGAAATGAGAAGTGTCTTTTGTATCTATTTATGTATAAATGAGTCTGAGCCAAAGTGGACTCAAATAATTCGTATCTTTATCCACTTTTCGTACTGATACGCAAATTAAGTCGTTGTATTTCTTTAACTTGGACTAATAACAGTCGTTGTTAACTAACTTGGAGTAAATTAGTTCTGTACTCTGTAGTACTTTGAAATTGTCCATATGTAATTCTGTATAATGGTTTCACTTGTGCAACTGTTTATCTTTTCGTCCTTCTGAAATTACTCTTGACAATTATATTAACAAGTATGTAAAGATCAGTACAACGTATTTTTATCAGGAGTCCTTCGTGAGTGAGTCTGTGGACGTATCGCATTTGTAGCCAATTAGTCCTGGTTCCGAGTTCAAATAAAGGACAATTTCATTTGGATGTAAGTTGAGAAGCCGTTCGGATTCCGCTTTAAGCCTATGTGACCCTTCCAGCATAACCTGGTTGTTGCATAATAACACCAAGCCGAAACAAACTTATTTCTGTCCATATATAATATGAATACATAGAGCAAATTATTTAAACCAAAAAAACCTGGTTTAAACCAAAAAAAAAGTCAGAACTTGGAATTTTTTATTTTCAACGAGATAGAATCATCTGTTGAAGTGCAAAAGAACAGAAAAGTGCTGTGCGGTCTCCGTCATGTTTTGAGGAGGCAGCTCTGCGAGTAAGTCGTTGGCAACGCTTTGGCTGAATTTTCACTGCTTTAGAAGCATAGGCGCCGACACGAAGAAAACATTGGGAGGGCTCAGCTACTGTAAACAGGAACAAGGGATGTAGGGTTTTGGATTTAGACACTTTCCAGCGTAAGACCCCCCCCCCCTGTTACCTTATGCTCGGCATAACGTAACATGGCCCGGTAGTTTTGGGACACCTATTGTATATAAAGAAATTTTATCTTTAGTGACAATGTAAAAACATGTTTATTTCTCGTACTATGAAAAGTAGGTCGCAAATTTCGCGTAAATTTATTCAAGTAAATAGTTTCAAATAGGTATTACATGAAAATACATGGTTAGTAATTATATTTTGTAAGTTTCACGTATTTAACGAAAAATATGACATTATTTTAGAAAATAAGTGTATATTTTAGCGTTTTATAGGGTTTTCAGTTTATTTCTATGGATATTTTGGTATAGGGAATCTTCAAAAGAAAACTAAAATTTTTATTTCGTAATTTTTCATCAAAATTCTAAATTTAGAAAGTCAGCCATAATTTCTTCTTGATGCATCTCTTTGTTTCGGAGTAAATTATCTGTGATTGGATCATCCGCAATCACAGCTGTGGTTGAGATGTTCGGCTTTCTTTGATCTCAGGAGAAAAAGCTGTCATCCTATAGTTACTTCACAATAATCCTCCAATTACGGATCTTCTTCCCATTGTTCTTTGTCTTACATCAGAAGTAGCCATAGGAGATAGACGTGAAGTGTTCGACGTCTGTACATATTTGTTAAAATTGTTACTTTAAAACAGTGATACTCATTTGGAATGGTGATTCTTGCAAAATTCACGATTTAGAGCAGTGAGAAATTGTTGTGGTAGCAGGTTAAGACAGTGGTAAAATAAGAAAATCTCGAGAATGGTGATTAGCGTCGTGGAAGAAGTGAGTTGGTAAACCATATTTCAGAAGAATATGTCGGAGCTATCACAGCTATGTTTCTTTTTGGGACCAAAATGAGTGATTCTTTATAGAATCACGTGGAAGAAGACAGGTATATTTTTTTGGAAATTTTCTGCTCTTAACAGTTTCGGCTCATCGTTGGATGAAAACCAAGTAAGTGTAAAACGAGAAAACCAAGAAAAAACAGTTTAGGAACGACAACCTCTAAAGTCATTATTTCGTGGCAGAACAAACGAGTGTGTTTTTTTCTGTGCAGGTGTTAAATTCTAATATGATGTGCTAATTGCCATAAGTTTTTCCCCAAAATTGCATACATGCGGGTTCAGAATGTGATTGCGTGAATACACTCAATGGGGGGAAGGGGGGGGGGGGGGAATTAGAGTCAACATTACGAAGACGGTTGTCATAATAACAAGAAATGTGTGTAACACAGACACACACACATTTCCCTCAATGAAAAAAATTTTAGATTCCCTGTTAACCTCAAAGTTATCTTATTTCGGAAACCTTAGTGCTGCTCGAAATTTTACAATTTTGGCATGGTGCTTTTCTTTGTTTAATCATTCTAAAGGTTTTAGAATTTTGGAAACAAATGTGGTCAGAATCACGGCTAATGCTTAGTACAAGGGTACATGGTTTTGATACCGGTAACAAGAGACTGTCGTCAACAGGTCAGATCTCCGCTGTTTTATTCTGATACCCGTCTAAAAAATTTTCAGATACAGTTTTAAGGATTTATTTGCATAAATATTTCGGTATTTTAAGTGGAAAATAGAAAATTTCAAAACGACACATTCATTGATAGCCACTAAGTCTTTGCAGATCTGTGGTAGCTAAAAGAAATGTAATTTGTGAATGAAAAGGGTGCTTCGTGTATATGTATTTTTTTTTCTTTTCTTAGGTTAAGGTAGTTTAGGATAGGTAGGTTAGGAGAGGTTAGTTAGGTTTAAGTATTGTGCAATTTGTTCTTTTGAGTGTTTTCCTGTGTTAGTTGTTCAATGAGGTCCGAGCTTCAAGGGAGGTAGCGAAGAAAGCGTAAACCCTCTATGCCGGCCACAACTACAGCGCACACAGGTTTGAGCACCGAAATGAAAAGAAAATCAAAATAGCTAACCACAGAGAATTTTGTAGATGGCTTAGTGTAGATTTAATGTAATGTGTTTGTTGATTTTCATTGTTTTTGTTGTTATGATGTAAATGTCTACGAATATCGAGAATATTAATGAATATGCATATTTTAAGAATTTTCTTGAAAACTAAATGAAATGTAAACAATGTTTCGGCTATGAAAATTTGGAAAATATTCAATGTTATTTTCTTTTGGGTCTATTTCGATTCAGATGGGTATATCCGTACAAGAGAATGTAAAGATTTTTTTTTCTGAACTTATTGTCAAATCTATTTCCATGAATGATGTCAAATAAAAATTACTAGCCGTGAAGTAACATCTTTCTTTTCGAGCACAAGAACATAGCATTTTAGTTTTAAGTAGTAAATTTGAGCACAGTTATGTTTTAATAGTATGTGAAGTATGGACAAGGTAAAGAGCAGTACGTACACAATTCTTTTACTGGTGAAATGAAATCGCTGTGAATCGAAGAAAAGATATTTTCCTTAGTGTGACCGGGGTTGAAACAGCCGATTCTGCAGAAATTCATTTCTTTTCTACCAGTTTGATCAAAATCTCAGTTTGGATTTTTTTTAAATTTCCGTTGCGCTACTAAATTCTGTTTTGGGATTCGTACGATATTTTTATTTTTATTTTTGATAGGGCTTTTACAGACAAAACTAAGATCTCCATGGTGCTCATTGCCAGCTCCACTCGTAGGTCGATGTTCTGTGTCGGGAGTTTGTGGTTCGCAACCTATTTCACGATGGAATGCGGATGATGAACTGCAGGTCTGGATACCGTACTGTGAGTTGAGATGGAAGAGACTCTGGAATCTTCTCATTTGGGCAAATTTGAGTTCTATTTTCCGTAGATGATTGGGTTGGTAAATGTGTCAGTGACTGTTGAGGGCAAGCCCACACGGGCCCAGTAGGTTCGTTATCACCAGTCGGTGGTACATTTGCATAGTCCGTAGTCTTAAGGAAAGTGAACATCATTCAAACATAGTAACACAATACAATTTTATTTTTATTTTTGTTATATTTTATTATTTTTATTTACATTATTTTTTTTTAAAGTAAAACCCCGTTTTGATTAACAGTTTTCATTTTTTCTCTTTATTTACGTTCCGCGTTTCTACGCACCAATAATTAACTACTACATTGACAGCACGACACAATGACGTTGCAGCTTTCCCCGCTGATCTAATGGTTAGTGCGTATGACTTTGGTGCACAGAGTCCCGGATTCACGGTGGGAGAGCATTGAACGATAGTGGGTCGGATTTTATCTTAAATTGTAGGTCCACGTCTCATATAGCCTCGCTGCTCAAAATATACCCTAAATGATAATCAACTCAACAATATAATTCCAATAATTCAGAAACAACAATGGATAAGAATTCATTAGTATAACCAATAAACTGTTTAGCCTTCTATTGCTCAATAGGTTCAGTTAATTGCTCCAAATACAGTAAAACCTCTCAATAACAGACATCAGTGGGATATGAATATTTGTCCGTAAAAGGGAGTGTTGTCTCCCATAACAACATACGTATTTTTACTGGGAGGGACAAACATAGTTTGTTCACATTAAGGAGATGTCCGTTAAGAGAAGTTACAGTATCGAAATATTTCCAATATTTGAATGATACAATAAGACTTTCTTCGTCCTATATTATCTTGTAAAATAGATGTAAGACTAAGATATGACTACCAAATTTTAAATTTCTCATCAAATTGTAATATTATGTTACTTGTATCTAGTTGACTTTCTTCCATCTAGGTTCAGATTTGTAGGCGGTAAAGGTTGAATTACTTAATTTTCATAGCAAAAGTTTGCCCGCGGATTTCGGTGCGCATTATAAATTCGTCTGCAATAATATCAACATCGAGTCTTGCAGAAAGTTCTTGATGACAATTTAAAATTAGTAACGCGTTGAACTGTTTTTGGCCCATTTTAGATCGCAGATAGATGCCCGTGGTGGATGGTAGCGTCAAAAATAAACGAACGATGGAATGTCTCCCTCTTCTCATTCACTGACAGAAGATTCATTCTGCACTTTTTCCGTTCTCACTACAAAATGATTCATTTTTCAAATGTGCAATTAACACTATTTGCCAGCAAATAATGAATAAATAAATAAAACTAAAACATTTCACTAAAACTCACACTCCGCTTCTTGCATTAAACTGAAACGATAACAAGGCACTACAATAACGTTTTCGTTTTTCTGCCAACACTACCGATAAACTAAAACACCGAAATGTTTGGAGCAAACAACAAGGGAGTATACATTGTTACTCAGTACGTTTTCTCCACCCGCACAAAATGACCTAAACCCAGTATTTGAAAAATATGGAAAGAAAGAAACGAACGATGGCAGCGTTAACCAGGGGTCATAAACCGCTATATAAAATACCATGTGTGGCGAGGGCAAGGAACGGAAATTTCAGGGGCTTCCAGAATTCCTAGAAAAAAGGCCCACGATACTTGTCCTCTACATCCGCTCATATATTAATAAAAGAACGGCAATTTTCTCTCTCTGTTTGTTTTGATACTTGAGGACGACAATACTTACCAGTCACCAGTAAAGAACTGAAGCTGGGAGCGGGAGGAGAAAACAAAATGTAAGAACAACATCATCTGTTCCCTTCATTCAATAAAAATTCTGAAACATAAAAAGAGATGTTTGGCAATACTAGTTTTACTAAAGAAAACTGAATACTAATATATTCTGAAAATGAAAATGTACCTGAGTAGTCATTTTTTAAAACTGTCTGAAAAATTTATTTTAAAGAGATAAGAATACTAAAACAGGACTGAAACATTGGGGAGGGGGGGCTGAAGAGGTCTGAGCCCCCAGGTTCCGGCGCCTATGATTAGAAGACTCCTATTGTCCATGCGCTTCGTGTTCCTCACCTCGTGCTTGTGTGATCCAAGGCGTTGGTTAGGAAATCAACGTCTTGAGTTTTCTGTTTCTCTCAAGCATTGCAAAGTCTTTCGATTTCTTTGTGGATGTACACATATTTTATAGCAATACGAAAAACATTTTTTGGGGGTAGA
Source organism: Thermobia domestica (assembly GCF_964235325.1). Classification (NCBI taxonomy): domain Eukaryota; kingdom Metazoa; phylum Arthropoda; class Insecta; order Zygentoma; family Lepismatidae; genus Thermobia; species Thermobia domestica. The sequence continues at coordinate 225,536,430 of NC_137457.1, read as the reverse complement.
AGGGTATGATCTACGCACTTTTTTATTGCTAAACATATCATTCAATTCAAAAGTTAATAGTGCAATCCAGGGTGGATTGATTTAAATCAGTCTGATTTAAATCACTTGATTTTTTTAAATAAAAATCGTTGATTTAAATTAAATTCCGAAATAAATTAATTTAAAGTGAAAATAAGTAAAATCCAGTCTCTGTTTTGTTATTTCAATTATGGAAGATAATCATAATACAATAAGATGCAAATGTATGTACAGCACAGTATGAAAACGATTGTTTCATGCAGAGGATGATTAGGGAAGATCCCGTTTTGAACGGGTAACGGAGGAATTCTGCTTTCTTATCTTCGTAACGTAAGGTTTTTAAATCGTTAATTATTCCAACGAGAAAATCACCATGGACATTTAAGACGAAAATTATTTCGTGTGCGCGTATGTTTGTTTGTTCTCAGATAATAGGGTCGTATTTATAAAGCGGTCCGATTCCCTCTCCGAAACTTAAATCTTTTTTAGATTTTATAACTTGAAGCGAAATTTGCGTATTTTATAGGTATGTATTTCGTGCCGCAAGCTAGTTCCAATTTTTTTTCTTTTATGTATGTCCCTGCCAAATATGAGTAACTTTTGTGGGAAAAAAAGTATCATGCTGATAAAAGTCGTCGTACTTTTTCCTTAGTGCTTAAGAAACATTGTTTGGGATTAGAGATGCAAAATAGCCGGCTTTTTAAATTTTTTTTCACATAAAAAGCCGGCTTTTTAGGGAAAAACCGGAAATTTTGTCTTTTTTCATTTTCATGCTTTTTCTATCTAAATAGCATTCTTATAGTATACTCTATAGTAAACAAGATTTCATGACCTAAATACCATATTTCCCTCTAGAATTCACCATCATGATGGATGGAGCACATGTTTTATGAATTAAGCATTAAGTACGCAGTACTTGAGAGAAATTTTAGAGGCTACATAACTTTATTTTAACTTCTGAGTTATTGACACTTTTTTCTTCTTTAGATTATTTCATTTTTTAGTTATTCGTGTTTCATTTCTTAAAGCTTAGTACTCTAGTTCCTAGCATATAGTTAAACTTATGTTTTTCAATATATCCGTCAGAGCATTCTTCCACACTTCTGTTATACCGTAGCAGTGTAATGATGTAGCAGTAATCTTCCGGATGCAACCTTGAATACCATTTTATACAAATAATCATAGAAAAGTGTTTTGGAGGATTTTTTCTTATGGTTAGTTTTTTCTAAAAATGCGTGATTTTCGTTTGAGGGGAGCTTGAAGTTTATGAGTAAAGACATAACTAAAAATTCGTTTGTTTTAGGAATTCCGTAATTTCGGAGAACAGGGTTCAGTGCGAAAGACATTCCCGCCCTAACCCCTTTCGCAAATCCGTCATTGCTGGTAATTAGTAATAACAACAATTTAAAACATAAGAAATGAAATCAGCCAGGAATCACAGTACACGCACTATCTCTACATTCACAGATGGAATTAAGAACTTTTGTCGGGTTGGTCGAATGCGGGACTGAATCCCGGATATCCCAATAGAAGCGGAAAGAGTAGCAACACACTCATATTTGTTGTGCTTGACTTAAATGTATTTCCTAGTTTTATAAATAAATAAATAAATAAATAAATATATATATATATATATATATATATATATATATATATATATATATATATATATATATAGATAGATAGATAGATAGATAGATAGATAGATAGATAGATAGATAGATAGATAGATAGATAGATAGATATAAAGGGGAAAGTTCCGTAATGACATGTTGAATTCTTGTTAAAAATTCAGAAACCTTCAGGACTGGGTAAACCGTGATGGTGGTTATATATTCCAGAGCCTTGGAAACCAAACGCTCAGGTGAGCAGTATTACGCATATGATCCATGAACGGAAAACTCAGTACTTTCCTGACTCTAAACAAGGTTAAGGAACAGTCAGTGCATTACAGAATTTGGGACTTTACCGATTTTTCAGATCCGAAGCACCTGATAGGTAGTAACAGATTATTACGTATGTAATAAATGAATAGAAAATACATTTTCAACATTTCTGTTCCATTTCAAAGAAGTTTCTGTAGGAGCAGCAAAGGCGGAAACAAGAGGACATTAACAAATTAGGTGAATTTTGAGCGTCCCATGCAAAGATTGCATTTTTTCAGTCTTTTAAAGTAATACGTTGAATTGTGATAAAACAATGATTTTTCTTCATTGTTACTCTGGTATGAATGTTTGAAAGTCTCGGAAGTCAGACATAATAAACTTATAGGCTATAACAGATTGACGAGGGAATGATGTTTATTTAACAATCACCAGATGCAGCTCAGAGGCTATTTTATACTGGATATCTAACAACATGGAAAGGATTTGGGAACGTGTCAGCCTGTGCCTGTTTCAGTAGGTACCATCCCCGCATTTCCCTGGTAGGATTGATGGAAACACTGGAAAACCCCAGTCAGGATGGTCGGCAGCGGGAATCGAACACATGACCTCCCGAATGCGAAGCCAACGTTGTATCACTTGAGCCACTTGATATCGTAATGAACAAAGAGAAATCATCCACCACGTCAGGAGACGCTACTGGTAAGCACAGTATGAAAACAAGTATCATGCAGAGGAAGATTAGGGAAAATCCTGTTTTGAACGGGTAACGGGTGAATCCTGCTTTCTTTTCTTTGTAACGTAGGGTTTTTAAATCGTTAACTATTCCAACGGGGAAATCACCATGGACATTAAGACGAAAATTCTTTTGTGTCCACTTCTATTTATTTGTTTCCAGATAATAGGGGCGTATTTAGAGGGGTCCGATCCCTCTCCGAAACAAAAGGAAATTTAGATTTTAAAACTTTAGGCGAAATTTATGTACTAAATACATAGAAGTTCCTCGTGATCGTAATACGGCAAAATTTTGTATTCGCTAAAATATCGAATAATACTTTTGCTGAAGTGAATACTTTCAAATATCTAGGATCAGTATTAACAGACGAAAACGATATTCACGAAGAAGTTAAATATCGACTAAAAGCAGGAAATTTGTGTTATTATTCAGTTCAAAATCTCTTGTTGCGAATTCTGTCGAGGAATTTGAAGCGTAAAATATATAAAACGATAATCATGACTGTTGTTCTGTATGGTTGCGAAACATGGTCGCTTACTATGAGGGAAGAGCATAGACTGAAAGTATTTGAGAACATAATCCTGAAACGAATATTCGGACCCAAGAGGAACGGGAATGGGGAATGGCGGAAACTTCATAATGAGGAACTACATAATTTATACAGTTTATCAAACATTGTAAGGGTCATCTAGTCTAGGAAACTCAGGCGGGCAGGTCATGTAGCTAGGATGGGAGAAAGTAGGGACGCTTTCAAAATTTTAACTGAAAGACCAATCGGAAAACGATCATTAGGAAGACCGAGCGCAGATGGGAGGAAAGTATTAAATTGGATGTTGCAGAAATAAGAATACAAAGAAACTGAATTCAGAGGGCTAAGGATAGAAGGCAATGGAGAGCTTTTGTAAACGCGGCATTGAATCTTCGGGTTCCATATGCCATAGAGTTAGTTAGCTAATTTTAGGCGAAATTTATTTATTCCGTGCCGCTAGCTAGTTCCGATTTTTTTTTTTTTTAAAATATGCCCCTACCAGGTATCAGTAATTTTCGTGAAAAGAAGTGTCATGTTGATAACGTTGCTGTACTTTTTCCTTAATGCTTAAGAAACATTGTTTGGGATTGAAATAGGTTAACGACTGGGAATTAATTCAAAATGAAACCCGAATACTTTCACTTAAATGGCATAATTAATTTTTAAGAATGTTTTTTCTTCAGTTCGCGACTTTTATTATACGAGAAGAAAGATTTGATTTAAATAAAAAGATTGGATTCAAGTCATCTTTCTTAAATGGGAAGGAGGTGTATGACACATCAAATCAACCCAGAATTTTTATCAACGGGGAGTGTAGTGAAACAACACAGCGGTTGTAAATCGCGTGTGTCAAGAAAATGTGAAACCAATCAGAGAGTGTTCTCATGTAGCCCGAGGAAGTCAATTCGCGCAGCGAACAGTTAATTGGCAATTCCAAAGTCAACAGTGCACGATGTGGTACACAAGCGATTATGTTTGCGCGCGTATAAGGTGCAATTGTTGCAAGAAATTAAGTCCAACGATAAGCCATGGAAAGCAGCATTTGCTACTGAAATTCTGGACAGGATTGATTATAACCATAATTTCCTATTAAACGTTGTTTTCTCTGATGAGGCAACTTTTCACTTGTCTGGCTGTGTTAACAGACACAATGTTAGAATATGGGGGATCTGAGAATCCGCATGCGTACATATAACATTCTAGAGACAGTCCTAAATTGAATGTATGGTGTGCTTTAACACACAATGCAGTTATAGGCAGGGTTTGCCCAAGTGGGCCCAGCCCCCCCCCCCCAAAAAAAAAAACCGGGGGGGCCGCCTGAAAAAACCCACCTGGGTTTTTGACCTATTTGTTAGTATATTATTGATGCAACTAAGGTGATCACATAGTAAGTGGTTTTTATCAGATTTTAGACTTTCCTTGGGCGAATTAGAGGCTTTCACGTTAAGGTATACAACATTCAACATAAGACCTTTTTAAAGTTTTGAATGCACTAAATGAATTAAAAAAAAAAAAAAAAAAAAAACTTACCTTAGCTTAAGGTAGTTATAGAACAAATTAATGTATGGCTTATGCTTATAGCCTATTTGAAGTAAAATAAGCAATTTTGTACTTTAGAAAATATTTTCCGTGAATAGTATGCTCGTCGACTTGGCGACACCGAGGGACATTATCGCTCATACGTTTGACGGGTTTAAGGTCATAGGTGCTGGTACTAATAGTACATATGTAAATACATTAGTAAAACTATTAGTATTATTTCTTACCTTTGATGTAAAACACAAGGTTCTTCAACTGAAATTTGGTTTTCCAACAATAACAGTTTAATTCAGTCATTTGTTGCTACTCTTCAAATAAGCATTCTGTAGAATCAACACCAGCAATAGCGTAAACATTCTTGTCAAATTTAAGAAGCTTAATGCTCAGGATTCCGAAGACTATGTAACGCTTACTATTTCAAGTGCTGAGTTCAAATTTCCGTACTAGTGGAAGTTTTGATGTACACGCCGTGAAAGAAGTGCTCGGGAAATTCCCGAATTAAACGCAGAAGGATCGGAAATGAATACAACAATAAAACTATTTATTTTACGCTTAAGCCTGCCATACTCCCGTAAAAAACGAGTATCCCGCATCCCCGTAAATTTAGTCGGGACAAGGAAATGTCCCTTATTTTAACTCCGTTTCATTTCTGCTATCAATATCAGCTTATTCGAAAAGTGAAAAACAAAAAATTCTGACATTGGCTGGGAATCCTGAAATTAGTGAATGAACAGTACACTGTTGCATGTAACAGTTTCAAGGAACACCACCCTGCTCGACTTCTTGATAGCGAGCGAAATTTGTAATGCTATTTTTTCCATTGCACTTGATGGAAACTCGGATACTCTTCGAAACATTAAAAAAAAAAAAAAAAAAAAAAAAAAAAAAAAAAAAAAAAAAAAAAAAAAAAAGAGGCTTTGAGAGTGTTTCTACATTTACAAACACAGGGAAGATGACTAACCTTTTCTTCAGCAAGTTAACAAGAATTATAATCTTTTTCAGAGGCTAGGGGTGCAGAATTGTGCTTTGGCCCAGGTCTTAGAAAAATGTAAATCCGATTTTGACAATTACACACGACACAAGGAGAAAAATCAGCTTTTCATCAGATTAAACTGACGAACGTAATTTTGGCAGATACAGCCATGTAAATAAATATTGCTAAACGCGCGAAAAATATTTGTAGAAGACTTTACCACTGATTTAAATAATTTTCATATTGTTTTCCTGTAAAGCATTTTTATAGAACATCGTAAGTTTTTTAGGCATCTTCAGTCTATACAATTAATTGCAGGGTACGAACAGAGAAAAGGAGCTGCTGCTTAGTGAACTTTCGCCTATTATATTATTGGAAAAAATAAAATAAAAATAAAATGAAATCTTTTAGTTTTAGTCTCATAGTTATGCCTGCTATTCTCAAGGTGACGGTGATAATGAGAAATGAATAAAATGACAGAATGAAGAAAGTGGGAGGAAACGTGAGAATCTCGAGAAAACCCACGCTCAACGTGTTTGTCCACCACAAAGCTCACTTGGCGCGAGCTAGGTTCGAACTAGGAACCCCATGCACTAGAGGTGAACGCTCTACCACTGAGCCACCGCGGCCTCTTATACTTTTGTTCATAACCAGACTACAGTTCATTGCATTTTGTTAAAAAGTTGAGGAAGGGGGGGATCTGAGGTGTCCCGTATTCTCATGGAGAAAATATGGCAGGTTTATTTACGCTGGAAGATGTTAATTTCATATAAGACATTTTAAAACATTTATTTATTTCATACAACATGAATTGTACCTTTGTTTTAAATTAATAGACCCCTTTTGGTATTCATATTTGGCGAACGTCAGTCAGACTTCTGGATGACTTGATCTACATTTGTTCGTTTGTCTGCCGAGCTCGTTAATGGCTAGGCGGTTAGTGTACGCGTCTTCGGCGTGGGACTCGGGTTTGCCTCCCGGAGGGAGCTTATGTGGTTCGGATTCCACGTTAATCAGTAGGTCCCGTCTCATATAGCCTCGCTGCTGAAAGGGACGTTAAACACAAAATCAACTCAACTTGTTTGTCTGCCTCTACCACACACACTACAGGGTACAACTTTTGGCCTTTTAAGTTAAAATTTTCAGAATACAAGCACGAGACACTCTAAATTTCCTGTATAGATTTTGGCGGCATACCAACGTGAAATGTCAAAATGGCGGCCACTTTTTTCAAAACAGCGAGTATCCACGCTATGAAGCGCAATTTTCAGTCTTTTAAGTTGAAATTTGACGGTGGAAGCACGAGATAGGTTAAATTTGTTGTACAGATTTTCTCGGCGATCGAATGTAAAATTTCAAAATGGCGGCCATTTTTTTCCAAACAGCAGTAAGCAGAAAATTGTTTCAAGTTGTGACAATGGCAATCTTGGAATATAAATCACATTTTAACACTTTTACCCCAAATACATTGAAATATTTCGAAAAAAAAAAAACGATTAAACCCGAAAATACCCGAAAAAACCCATATGGGTCCAGGGGATTGGGCTTTTTAGAAAAGCCCGGGTTTTTTCAAACCCTGAGTTTTATGCAATTGCAATCAGAAAAATTCTAAATATTGTTTCGTTTTAATAATGTTTACTATTGATAAAATTCATCGAAATACCTATTTTTTTTTTGGGGGGGGGGGGTCATTTACTGAAATCAGAAGTATCTTTGGTATCTATTTATGTAAAAATGGGTCAGAGCCAAAGTGGACTCAAATAATTCTTATCTTTATTCACTTTTCGTAGTGATATGCAAATTAAGTCGTCGTATTTTTTTAACTTGGACTAGCAAAAGTCGTAGTGAAATAACTTGGACTTAATTAGTTCTTCTATACTCAGAAGTGTTTTGAAATTGTCCATCTGTAATTATGTATAATGGTTTTACTTGTGCAACTGTTTATCTTTTTATCCTTCTCAAATGACTTGACAATTAAACAGTTATACAGGGTGTTTCAAAACAACACCGACAACGTTTGGGAAGTAATTCCTGACACCAAGATAAAAAGTATAGACCAACTTGGGTGCACAAATGCTTCCTTTCGGATAGGCTGCCGAAAACATGAAAAAATGAACTTTAGAGATCCATAGCTTCAAAACTATGGAACGTACAGTAGTCGGTTCAAGACTTCACTTATGAACCAGTATTAGTTCTACCCAAATATCCAACTTTCATAATCGTAAGGCACTCACGCAACAATTTTTGTGGAGGGAGTTTGGTTACTGGCATATAATCTGTAGTACTCACCAACTACCTCTAGAAAAATAGTTGCGGAAGTACCGCAGGATTCTGAAAGTCGGATATTTGGATAATGCATACACTAGTTCCTAAGTGAAGTCTTGACCCGACTACGGTAAGTCCCATAGTTTTGGAGCTAGACCTCTAAAATTTAGTTTTTGATGTTTTCGGCAGCCTATAACTCCGAAAGGAAGCATTTGTACACCCAGGTTGGTCTATACTTTTTGTCTTATCTTGGTGTCAGGAATCACCTCTCAAAAGTTGTCGGTGTTGTTTTGAAACCCTGTATTATAAGTATGTGAAGATCAATACAACGTATCAGGAGTCCTTTAAGAGTGAGTCGGCAGACATATCGCATTTGAGGCCAATTAGTCGCGGTTTCGAGTTCAAATGGAGGACAATTTGTTTCGGATGTAAGTCAAGAAACGGTTTGGACTCCGCTTTAAGCTTATGTGGCCCTTCCAGCATAACCCGACTGTTGCATAATAGCACCAAGGTGAAACAAACTTATTTCTGTACATATGTGATATAAATACATAGAGCAAATTATTTAAACCAATAAAACCTGGTTTAAACAACAACAACAACAACAACAAAAAGGTTTAAACAAAAAAACGTGTTTTTTGTTTTTTTCAATAAAAACCATGGTTTTTGCCAACCCTGGAAAGGACTATAATAATATATATATATGAAAACTAAAATCCAAAATATTTAACTATATATGGGTGGCTATATGGGTGAATATATGATTTTACGAGGTGGTATAAATTCGAGTTATATTGTTCGCGAAAATGAAACTCTTCCTTTGCTATTTTTTTAAATCATGAACTACCTCTGGCAGGTTTCTTGCATTCATCACAGAAGTGACCGCTCTGATTGGTCATTTTTTTTCTAAATTATGATAAAATAACTAATTGAAAGAGTTGCTCTATGTCATCTCGGTCACGTTTTTAATGAATTTTTAAAACCTGAAATTAATGTTTTAAATAGACAGAATCAAGCTCATTCGATGCTCCTTATTTTAAAAACTTTCATATAAGATTAAGATATATAATAATTATAAGCTAAATAATATATTAAAACTTCATCATTTGTTATTTTTTATATTTTTGCACACACATAGTTTCGAATATATTTTAAAATCTTTAGCTTTTCATTTATATAATAGCATTGAAGTAAAACATAGATTTATTTCCATACAATCACAAGACTTTAACATTAAAAAATAATTTTTACGGTATCTATAGACTTTTTATCACTTGTGACCGAAATAACGATGCTGTAGCCAAATGGATATTTGGAACTTCAGACAAATAAACATGTATCAATTTACCATTTTATTCGATTTTTTTTTCTTCGAACTGAAGCCAGAGCAATACATTAACTTGAACACCATTACAGCGATGCCTATTTTTCATAATATATGTAGAATTATATAAGAATAACAGCAATAATAAGAGTAATGCATTATACCAATAACGTTTTAATATACTTCCAAAAAGTAGTTATTGTTTTAGATAATGCATACTTTTACATAGCATAAGATTGAGAAACACATTCTAAGCACTTTTCTTTAAAACAAAATCATTTTTAATCTTAATTTTGTCTACATGAAACTGAACTATCTTAAAAGTTTGTAATATTTCAAATATAGGAAACTGGTAGATTTGTACCACTCTTCAATAAGTATTTTTCAGGAGATATATTTAAAGTAAAACTTAAATGTTACTCTCATACAAAGTGTACCTTAGTATGAATAACAGAAAGGAAATCAAAATTCTTAAGTAATTTTGGAAAATTCACAAACATTGTTGTGTTAAAATACGACAGCCTTTCAAGGACCGAAATGAAAAGTCTTTACTAAATACAGCAAGTTGCTTTACAACAGATTTCTCACCACATCTTCTGAAACTCTAAAAAACCTCCGTTTCTCTCTTTTTTTCAATTTTACATTCTTGAACAATGCCCACTATTTGATTTATGCTTACAAAGAAAGAAATATTTTGCTCATTCAGGGTAAACAAAGAGCTTCCTTCACGTGTTTGATTTCAGAATTGAACCTCAACATCTCCTTCAGGAATACTTGTACATATACCCAAATAGTTTTGCTTTCCGGTCTTTTTTACATCAAATCCTACAATAACACAATTACCTACATTTACATCTGTAAACCTCTTAACAGGAATATAAAGCTGTTTTTTCACTTTCACAATTACGTCATCAGAATCAGATTTTGAAATATAAACTTCATGAAGTTGAAGGCGTTTTTTAGTTGAAATATTCTTAAGGCTTTTCCTGTAAGGTATCTTGCCCCTTTTAGGGACACCATGAACAATTGCAAGATGATAGTGGGTACATATTTCATGTGGTGGACACAAAAGCAAGAGTCTTATTCTGAGTTTTTTCAGTACACACTATTTGATGAGCATTTGCAATAGACGGAATTACTAGTGCATCGGTTCCAGCCAGAAGACTTTTAGTTTCATGGAAGCTTGAATCTGGAACATATAAAATTTCAACTGCACTTGACTCTTCAAACAGACGAACAAAATCCCTGGCATCATAAACATCATTTCCATGCAACACAAAACTGTCAGCAGCACGTTGAACCGATCCCCCAACCCGTGATACCTCAGAATAATTCCATGACATTTGGAGAACTTTCGGAAATATTGTCGGTACAATGTTTTTCATTAACGCAATATTATTTTTGTTACGATATTGTGAAGAAGGACTGTCACTGAAAAAATCTATTCTACTAGTTTCAGGAAAGTTTTCTCCTATTATTGCCAAAACAGGCTTCAAGTGAGCCCATACGCCATGAGCTTGATGATCCAGTATATCTGAAACTGTGCAAAATGATTTGGAAGAAACAATGTTCTCTTCTGATACGTAATATAATATCACAGTATGCAGTGAAATTTGTTTTCTTGATGCTCCGTAATGTGTTGCTTGAATTTCTTCTGAATATTTAGTTACATAGTTCTCTGCAAAGTCCACTTGTAAAACAAGTTCGTTCTTTTTTAGATTTGATTTTCGGGCTTTGAATACTCTAGCTTGATAATGTCTCACTTGCAATCAGCGGCGGATTTAGACACATATTTTGGGAGGTGATTCTCGAAAGAATACTTCGTTTTTAAATGCGAGAATTTTGGAGGAACCTGAAGCTTATCATCACCATTGGAACCACTAACAGTTAGCCTTTTTTAAAAATCCTGGAATTTAGGGGGAGCTTCAACTCGAAAGCGTCCTTCGTAAATCCGACACTGCATGCAGTCAATGGCCTTTACAGCTATTGTTACACGATTTCATATTTAGCAGTGTTTTAATTAAATTTTGTGTCCAGCAGTGTGTTTCAGTTTACATCCAAGTACCTCAGGCCTGCCCATGAATTGGCTCCCGGAGCCGAAGCGTGAGCGACAACGAGCGGAGATAAGAACAGGTGAGCACAGGTGTTGGTAGCTCCGCCCCTTCCACTGCATCCGATAAGTGTTGCCAACCACACATGATGGTAAAAAACCTACGGCCAAGCCTGGTCACAAATTCGCACGATGTTGAAGCATTGAGCAGACGCAAGCGTGAAATGTGCAGGTGTGCTCTCCCCCTCCCCATTTCGAAAGCAGTGACGCGAAAACACTGCAGGAAATAAAATTGGTACGTTTTTTGATCGAGGAAGACGCATGATAGAGGTTACAGTTAGCGTTGAAGTAACTAACAAATGAAAAAGAAAGAAAGAAACTAATATTAAACATGTCAGCTTACAGACGTAAAAACGACTGCAAAAATCGGAAACGAATTGTTTCAGGCCTTTTTTAGCTTGCTTACACAATTCGTGACATTGTATTACATTAGCACTCGGTCTGTAACTTGTCACTCGCTTCACGTTTGCTAAGTTGTGAACGCCTTTCGTTGCTAGATTGATAGCAGAACGACGGGAGGTTGAAAATAATAATAATAATAATAATAATAATGCGTATTATTATTATTATTATTATTATTATTATTATTATTAGTAGTAGTAGTAGTAGTAGTAGTAGTAGTAGTAGTAGTAGTATTATTATTATTATTATTATTATTATTATTATTATTATTATTATTATTATTATTATTATTATTATTATTATTATTATTATTATTATTCGGACCAAAGACGGATGAAAATGGGGATTGGAGGAAATTCATAACGAGGAATTGCATAGTTTATACCGCTCACTTAACATTGTTAGGGTCATTAAGTGTAGAAGGCTCAGGTGGCCATTCCGTGTAGCCAGAATGGAAGAAATTAGAAACGCTTTCATAATTTTAACTGAAAACCTAATTGGAAGAAGACCACTAGGAAGACCTAGACGTAGATGGGAAGACAATATTAAGATGGATCTTGCAGAAATAAGAGTACAGAGTAGAAACTGGATCCAGTTGGCTAAGGACAGAAGTTAGTGGAAATATGTTGTAAACGCCGCATTGAACCTTCGGGTTCCATAGACCATAGAGTTAGTTAGATATTATTATCTAAAAGAAATGTTCAAATGTTGTTAAGAGACAATTACACAGAAGAACTGAGTTCCGACCAAACACTAATTTGCCGGAAGGAAATTCCAGTGCAGTCCAGCCCACTTTAAGCGTTATCCGTGCAATCCACGTTTCATGTTCAAGACATTGGGAATAATTGTTCGTATCATTCAGTTGGAACGTTCCCTTCCAAGTTTACGCTGTTACTGTAGGCCTACAACATCGTGACTTTCAAAACCAGTCAGTAACTATCGAAGAAAGACAAGCGTGTAGCTTCAGTCGTTGATATGATTTAACATTCTTTTTCACTTTTAACAAGCTACCGGCAAGCAACCAGCCAGGGACAATATATTTTTCCTTATTAAAAAGACACTCCTTGTTTAAAAAAAAAAAAAAAAAAAAAAAAACTAATGGTACCCACTAATGGTCACTCTTAAAAATGGAAAATCTCTTCGGCTCTCTTAATATTTTGTTTGATTCTTTGCGATCAAAGTAACATTAAAAGTGGAAAAAATGAAATGAAATCTTTGGGTTTTACGTCCAACGGTTATACCGGTTAGGCTAAAGGAGACGGTGATGATGAGTAATGAATGAAATGATAGAATGAAGAAAGTGGGAGGAAATGGGAGAACCCCGAAAAAACCCACGCACACGGTGTTTGTCCACCGCAAAGTTCACTTGGCGGGGGCTGGGATCGAACCCGGGACCCCAAGCACCAGATATGAACGTTCTACCACTGAGCCACCGCGGCCCCACTTTAAAAGTGGAGTAAGAAATACTATTCTTCCTATTGATAGTGTAATAGTGGCTTCTAATCTCCACAACCAACCCCTTGCTAAGCCTATTCGTACACACATACATGCATAAGCTAATTTTATACTATCTAAGATAATACTTAGATAATTACAAATAAGTGCTACAGTATTTTTTTTTCGTATCAACAGATTATCTCTTTTCCTATAAAGCGAAACAACATACCCACACTCGGATTAAGAACTTGATAATATATATATATATATCAGGGTGGATTGATTTAAATCAGTCTGATTTAAATCAAGATTTAAATCACGATTTAAATCAAGATTTAAATCACTTGATTTTTTTAATAAAAATCGTTGATTTAAATCGAATTCCGAAATAAATTAATTTAAAGTGAAAATAAGTAAATTCCGGTTTCTGTTGTGTTATTTCGATTATGGAAGTTAATAATCATAATACAATGAGACTCAAATGTACAGTATAGTATGAAAACAAGTCGCACACCCGGTGGAAGATTGTTGCAAGTCAATAATACACATTTGTGGGAACAACACTTTTAAAGTTTGTTATTCAATCAAAATCGCTCCCTAGAATACTGGTATCTCTGCCATCTACAGGTTAATTTCCTCAGTTACGTTTCTGCGAAAATACCACCAGATAGAACTCGCTTTTCTCTCGCTATTCTCTTTTGAGCGATGATAACTCAAAATTTCCAGTTTTTGAGTTGTAACACTCTTCCACTGAGTGTGCGAAGTGTCATGCAGAGGATGATTTTGGAAAATCCCGTTTTGAACAGGTAACGGAGCAATCCTGCTTTCTTCTTTTCGTAACATTGGGTTTGGGTTTTAAAATCGTGAACTATTCCAACGAAGAAATCACCATCGACATTTAAGACGAAAATTCTTTTTTGTGCGTGTCTGTTTGTTCCCAGATAATAGGGCGTATTTAGAGGGGTCCTATCACCTCTCCATTTTTTTTTTTTTTTTTTTTTTTTTTTTTTGTTAATTTTATAACTTCAGGCGAAATTTATGTATTTCATGCCGCAAGCTAGTTCTGAGTTTTTAAAAATAGGCCTCTGCAAAATATCAATAACGTTTGTGAAAAAAAAGTGTCATTTTGATAAACGTTGCTGTACTTTTTCCTTAATGCTTAACCTTTTAAATTATATCACCTATTTTTAGGTGATAGGGTAGAATCATTATTCGATTAAAAAAGTACCAATAAGGATTTTTACTTCGTTTTCTTCAAGACTGGAAGCATTTTAGAACACGTTACATATGCTTCCATGCCTTTCTGCGTTGAGGCATAGTGTGTGATGACGTCATAAATTTAAAAAGATATTTTTTGTTATGCGTATTATTATTATTTTTTGCCGGGTTACATTTTGCATTCAGAAAACTGAAATTTTGCACACTCGTTCAGTGCAGCCCTTTATAATTTTCAGATGTTTTCAGATTTCTGCGTGGAAACAGCGGGGTCCAGAGGGGCAAAAATGTTTTAAAAAAAGGATATTTTTAACAAAAATAGCTTTTTTCGTGATTTTCCCGCCTCAGATGGAGACATATGAATGGTACCGTTTGAAAGGCTGTTCTATTCTGATGAAAATGATGTACGTACTATGCTCCTAGGATAAATAGGGATGTCTCAGGAAACTGTTACCTGAGATCCTGTTTTATACGGGAATCTGGGGTATTTGGGAAATATTATTTTTCGCGGGCTTACTTTTGCACCTACAAGACTGAAATTTTGCACATTTACTCAGTGCACCCCTCAGTATTTTTCAGATTTGTTTCAGATCTCTGCCTTAAAACAGGGGGAGGGGTCCACAGAGGTAAAAATTTAAGAAAGATATTTTTAACAGAAAATTCCTTTTTTCGTGATTTTCCCGCCCCAGATACATGCTGGAGACATTTGAAGGGTACCGTTTGAAAATTTGTTTTATTCTGAAGAGAATAATGTACAAATCATGATCCTAGGATAAATAGGGATGTCTGAGGAAATGTTTATACTAGGAATGCAATGTATATACCCGATTGCAATGAAATGAGCTGAGCGAGCTTAAACAACGTAATCAGGAAGCGTTTTTCGGTGATTATTCCTCGATGGTACATCGGATTTTTGATTTCGACCTATGTTGTCACTCAGCACGACATACTCTATCAGCGTGCTAAGTTTGGTTGAGATCGGCCAAACGGTCTAGGAGTAAGCGTTTTTCGGTGATTATTCCTCGATGGTACATCGGATTTTTGATTTCGACCTATGTTATCACTCAGCACGACATACTCTATCAGCGTGCTAAGTTTGGTTGAGATCGGCCAAACGGTCTAGGAGTAAGCGTTTTTCGGTGATTATTCCTCGATGGTACATCGGATTTTTGATTTCGACCTATGTTATCACTCAGCACGACATACTCTATCAGCGTGCTAAGTTTGGTTGAGATCGGCCAAACGGTCTAGGAGGAGTTCGCGGACAACCAAACGGCTAACCCGAGTATAAGAGCTTCGCTTCGCTCAGCTTAATTACATTCGGGTCATCTGGGGCATTGTGGAAATGTTCTTAGCTTATTGTTAAATAGTTTCCTCACCTTTACTACTCAAGATAGAATCTTGAAATTTTGTACACACATTTAGTACATCCCTTAGTATTTCCTAGTTGATTTTGAGATCTGTGCGTTAACACAGGGGAATCCAGAGGGGATCAAATTTTTTTAAAAAATGCCGATTACTCTCAAAATTTCCCACTTCAGGGACATGATAGGGAAATGTGAATGTTACCGTTTCAAAAGCTGTTCTAATCTAAAGAGAGTGATGTATGTACCATGATCCTAGGATAAATAGGGATGATGCTGTAGCTGCTTGACTGGAAGTCTATAATTTATCTTTAAAAAGAGCCATAATTTAAAAGGGTTAAGAAACATTGTTTGGGATTGATATAGGTTAACGATTGGGGATAATTCAAAATTCAACCCCAATACTTTCACTTAAATGGCGTAATTAGCATTTAATACTAGTTCCTAATGCTTTTTCTTCAGTTTGCGACTTGTATTATACGAGGAAAAAGATTTGATTTAAATCAAAAAAATCAACAAAAATGATTTTTTAAAAAAAAATCATGATTTTTTTCCACCCTGATATATATATATATATATATATATATATATATATATATATTGAAAACTGGTTTTCCATTGGGCAAACTGGCAAATTTTTATAAATGTAAGCGATGGTTTGGTTCCACCACATCCTTCTTTAACAAAAGGAAAGAAAAAAGAAGAAAAGGAACGTACATAGTTTATCATTTGATTGCTGTTACCAGTTTTTGTTGTCTATAGTTAACGGTTACCACATTGTAAAAAACACTATACACTAAATGGCAATCAGTTACCATACATACTTTTTTTTTTATTTGGAAAGCTAGTGATTACCGCCAAGGTTGACAACACTTCCGCTCCTCTAAGGACAAAACCCGAAGATTCACGAAGCACGAACAACGGTATTTGCTCGTAGAATGCTCGTGAGCGTTCACGAGGAGAGTTTCCACTATCTGCTCGCCGTGGCCAGGGCTGAAGTACCTTATTACATATAAATCATGTATTCAATATCTGCGAGCTTATCAAGTTTTAAAAATATTACACAGTTTTCCGTAATATTATGTTGTTCATCATTCCGGTTACGTGACTGTCATTTACGATCATTTCGGTCACGCAATAATTGGTTAAGTCACGTGACCGATATGATGTTTTCACTTATGTGTATGAAATAATATAAAATTATTAAAGAAAACAATAAAATCAGATATTCAACACGTAGTGATCTCAAATATCCAATTTATGAAATAAACATGAAAAATTAGATAACATTTATTTCACTGTAAGCCACGTGATCGGGATGATGATGATAAAAACACAACCTTCCTTTTTTCTCATTAAATAGTGCAATAATATTTTTATGTCTTAACTTTTTTGATAGATCGCAGTTCACGTCTTGACAGCAAAGCTTGAGCCTCACAACTAACAAAGAAACGCAGGTTAATGGACTTAGTTGTCGCACTGATAATGAGGTTTACAAACAGGTGGCGCCTAAATCCAGTTTCTGGGGACTGCGTTATCTCCTTCCATTACACTTGCGTAAACAAGTAAATCTGTATTTTATAAATGTAAAGGAAAGGCATTCATCAAATATTTTGAGACGCAAGTGTTCAAAGAAACGAAAAAATATATATATATATATATTAGTTATAAATTTTTGACAGTTTTCGTGATTACATTGACGTGGCGACAGTGACCGAAATGACGAAAATGATATTTAACGTTAAAAAATGAAACTTATATAAAATAACTATTCAGGATTAAATAAATGGTTGGATAGAAGAAAAGAAGTGTACTTATTTACGTTTTTTTCTTTTTCTTTCCTTTTCCATGTAATGGATATATCGGTGAAGGAATGAAATTATACCACTTCGTGAAATCGACCCATGTATATATTTCTGAATGGTGCAATTTGTGCAGTATTATTAAAAATTTCATGGAAACTTGCTGTGGCAACTAAAGCCATAAGAAAATATTTTTTTTTAATTATCTGAAATTACAATTCTTATGTAAACTAATGAAAAAAAAACATATTACTCTTTACTTCCATAGTGGATGGAGATATTTCCGTTTTAAAAACCATTAATTTGTTTATTTTTGCAACGTATTAGTATTTTTTTAAAATTTGAATGTTGAATTATAGATTGTAAATAAAATCCAGCTGGAAAAACGTTTCTTTTATTTTCTATAAACTGTAGATCAATGCATCCTAACACATATTAGTGTAGTTATGATTTTATTTTATTTATGTGTAAATTTTCAGGTTGATGTAGTGGTGTGAATTTGCTGTTTGTTTTACAGAGTATCTAATAGTGAATGATCTGGCTCGTCATTATAGTAGTTCTCCCTTTTACATATGACAGCAGAGTCAATATTCAGCTTAAACATACACTGGAAACAGTGTCAACGGAACTTATAGAGCAATATCTAATTATTATTACTATTTCATTTAAACATGATCTAGATATAGTCAATGCTGCACAGCACCGAAGAAGATAGAGTAATCGTTGAAAGAGTTACTAGTCAAAAATAGTGAAATAACTTTCTTCACAGAATTGTTTTGTGAATGTTTTCTTTCTGGGTTATTCTTTTATGCGGATAAGTTGAATACCTTTTCTTTTTTTCTTGTACTTTTTCTCTTTCTTCTTTCTTGTTATTTCTTTCTTTCTTTCCTCAGTGTAACCATCCACCTCACGTCATCTTTAACTTAGAGACAGCCTTATCCAAAACACGGTTAATATATTTATTTTGGTGTCACTACTAGGTTGTTACAGTTTTGGGCTACCGTTGCAATAGAGATGACATGAGAGAAAGGGGTTACACTCTGAAGTCTCAGTAATCCGGACATTCTGCAAGAACAAATTTATTATTACATATTCTAAGTTAAGTCACCGATTCACTTACCAAGTAATATTATTTTGTAATCAATAAATCAATTGTATACTCTTTTGTCCCGTTTCGACGGCGCGGTGGCTCAGTGGTAGAGCGTTCACCTCCGGTGCTTGGGGTCCCTGGTTCGATCCCGGCTCGCGGGTTTTCTCGTGTTCTCCCGTTTCCTCCCACTTTCTTCATTCCACCATTTCACTCATCTCTCATCATCACCGTCTCCTTTAGCCTAACCGGCATATACGTGGGACGTAAAACTTAAAAGATTTCATTTCATTTTCTTTTGTCCCGTTTGTTGTGTATCGTGTTTGCCTTTCTGTTTTCGTAATTTTGTCTGCCACTTTCGACTGTTTACTTTGTCATAATGTCGGGTTTTAATAATCACATAATAGTGATCTGAGACCGTTAAGGAAAAAAAAATCTTGATGCGTGGGAAGACAGGTCAGAACGTACCAGCCAGTTACTGTATAATTGGTCTTGCAATTAAGCTCTCCTGAAAGCGAGGTACTGTGGTGGGGAACGACTTATACCATGGCGTTTAGTCTAGTGGTGGGCACAAAAACGTTTTTCGGTTTCCGGATTCTTAGGAAAACCGAAACCGGTTTTTGAAAATTTAAAAAAAAAAAACTTTCTCAACGAAACAGATAATCGATTTTCTCCAAAACCGGTTTCGGTTTTTCACCGAATCCGGTTTCGGTTTTCTCTGGTCTCGGTATATTGATTTTACGGCATTGTAACATGCGTCGAGAATACATATGAAAGAAGCTTAAAAACCTGTGTAAATTCTCATAAAAAGGAATTGCAAACCGAAATCGATATGCTTAAAAATCAATATGTTTAAAAACTGTTTTTGTTTTATACGGATCTGGTTTTTGGAGAACTACGAAACTGCTCTGATGAGAAACCGAACCGGGTTTTGGAGAATACCAAAACCAGTTTGGGTGAAAACCGAAAAGTCTGTTTTTCTAGAAACCGGTTTTCCCCATCCCTAGTTTAATCTTACATGATGGTTTGTGCAATCGTCAACTGCACCGGATTCAAGTCCAGGTCGTGGTTCAGAGCTCACCTTAAGGACAATGTCCATCGTAACCTCTGTGTTGCATAGGGACGCAAAGGCTCAAACTCAATTTTACCAACACCGTTAGAAAGATCAAGAGACCGGTAAAAATTCAGACTGATAACAATCATTGATGGTGAGTTTGAAAATGTAGTAAAGATTAGCTGTAAGATATTCTCTTAGTTTAATTTAGAAAGCTAACATAACTTAATATTATAGTTTTTTGTCTGTTTAGATTTTTCTTTCTTTTTTTTTTTTTTTGGAGAGGGGGGGGGAGAAACATAGAAACAGAAAGAAAGAAAGATGATCCAACCTCTCCATTTGGTTTTGAGACAATATATATATGTTCTCTTCCCTTCTTCATCAGACCTCTTGCTTTTGGTTTTATAATTTTGTGTTTTATATATCCTTCGTAACTATGATATATTGTGGTGCAATAGGCACAAAGATCGTCGGATTTCTGATTAAACTAACTCACACACTTCATTCTATGGCTTATGGAAGCTCAAAGTAGCTCTCCATTGACTTCCGTCCTTAACCAACTGATTTGAATTTCTACTTTATTTTCTCTATGTCTATTTTCGCGGGGTCCATCTTGCATTATCCTCCTATCTGCATCTAGTTTTTGGATCAAAAGATCCAATATATTTCAGTCAAAAATTTTCTTGTAGGCTTTATATCTGGAGAACTACATATAGTGTAGCCAAACCCAAAGTATCACTTAACTCAGTATTTTGTGCTTATTTCTTTTCTTTTCTTTTCTTTTTTTTTTTTTTTTTTTAAATCATCCCTAAAATTTTTGCTTCTAATCTTTTGTTGATGGATTTCCAGTTAAAATTTTGAAAGTGTTTCTACCGTTTTTTATTCTGGCTTCATGATCTGCCCACCTAAGTCACCTATCCCAACAATATTAGTAAATAGCATAATTTACACAGTTCTTCGTTATGAATTTTCCGCCCGAATTACCCTTTCCTCTTGGTTCCGAATATTCGCTTGAAATTTTTAGTTTCTGATTATTATCATTATTATTATTATTATTACACTGAACTTCTCATTGTTACAGTCATTGCTGATTACAACTAGACTTAACGTAATCAATTACAAGTGATTTGTAGGCATTCTTCATAAACTTTTGAAACCACTTTTTTTTTTTTTTTTTTTTTTTTTTTTTTTTTTTTGTAATGATAATGTTAACAAATTGTAATTTTTATGTTAAGTTTGCTCTATTACGTTAAAAATTTTATTTATTCTTTAATCTTGCAGTAAAGATCATCCACAGGAGAATATATACATACATATCCGATGAACATTACAAAATGAGTGATACAGACGAAGACATTCCTGACCGTGAAACTTGCCAGTCACGTGTGAGACAGTTTGCAGATATCACAGGTACAGATGAAGCCTGTGCTCAATTTTATTTACAGGATAGGAAATGGGATCTAGAGGTAATTATATTTTCAAAAACGATTTCTGAATTAGAAATCTGATTGCGTGATATGTGTAATATAATTAACATGTTCTCTATCGATAGAATGTTTGTGAAAGTATATAATATTGTGCTTACCTTTACGCCCGTGATAAGCACAATAGTATGTATTAAAAGATGTACCCGATAGCGTTTATCAGTAATTATGTGTGCAAATATGTTCACAACTCTTGCCACATGACTTAATTGAGAAGTAAGAGCATATTGTGATTTATATATTTCACCAATTCAGAACGTTACATGTGTCGTGTTCTATCCAGTTCAATCTGTGCATCTCTAGTAATACTTCGTATCAATATTCTAACTCTCTCTATGTTTTCAGTAGTTTGCCTCATTAACAATGTAATGATATTAGCCATTCCAGTCTTGAAACTAACAAAATCAAAGGAAAAATAGAAGAGAGTGCAGGTGTTTCTTACACCGTATCTTTTACAGTGGCCAATAGAATATGAATGTCATCAAGCACACGAATAGGATGTACTTTATTTTTGACATCGTCTTCCGTTGCCATTTTACTCCTCAAAAGGGGTATTGCTACAAAAGAAGTTTACAAGGATGTATTGTTACGGAACTACATGTCCGGAACCATGTCTACCAATCAGAACTTCAGAAAAGTTTTGTTCAGGACATGTCTCACAATCTAGCCCAATGTGGGGTGCCTGACTTGCCGAAAATTTACTTGGTTGACAGCTAATTCCAGCATTAAATATAACTTCAGCATGTGAAGGAAATTTCTACCATTATTATTATTATTATTTTTAAAACAAGGAACAATAGTTGAACGAGCACAGTCAACAAAAAGTATTCCACCGCTTCTTGTATCATCTTCCTGAAAATATACAGATACTGTTATTTTTGTGGACTTGTCCGCATACATGAAAATTTAATCAATCAGAAAAGCCCACCTTGTTTGGCAATTTTCCATCTATCACTAAATGTGTAAAAATGTCCGCAGATGATATATTTCCCAACAGTGGTGAAAAATTGTGGATTGAAAATTTGACTTTTCTCAAACGACTTTATCTTGTAAAAGTGCTTAGATAAAAATCATCCAATCACGTTGATAATTTTCAATAGACATGTAAAAATCATAATGTCGTTTACAATCCCAAACCATTCCGGAGATACAGCAAACATTGTTAAAGATTGTTACACTGCTTAAAATGCCGTATCTGTGGGAACGTTTGAAATAATTGTAACTTTTATTTACTTCTACAACAATAGGTTTGGTAGCAGTAAGCAAGTTCTCGGAATTGCATAATTATAAGCAGTGTTGGAAACTTCATAAGTATTTCTCATTTTGACAAATCAAAGGTTTGAAATACAGGATGTCCACATGAAATTTCCCTGATTAACTAACTAACTAATTAACTCTATGGCCTATGGAACCCGGAGGTTCAGTGCCGCGTTCACAAAAGCTCTCCACTGACTTCTATCCTTAGCCAGTTGGATCCAGTTTCTACTTTGTATTCCTATCTCTACGAGATCCATATTAATATTGTCCTCCCATCTGCGCCTAGGTCTTCCTAATGGTCGTTTTCCGATTGGTCTTCCAGCCAAGACTTTGAAAGCGTTTCTACTTTCTTCCATTCTAGCTACATGACCTGCCCACCTAAGCCTCCTAGACTTGACGACCCTAACAATGTTGGGTAAACCGTATAAATTATGTAGTTCCTCATTATGAAGTTTCCGCCATTCCCCATTCCCGTTCCTCTTGGGTCCGAATATTCGTTTCAGGATCTTGTTCTCAAATACTTTCAGTCTATGTTCTTCCCTCAGAGTAAGCGACCAATATTAATTGCATGGAAACTTATAATGCCAGAGAATAATGGTTTGCGGCATCTTTAAGAACAACTCAGTTGTTGTTGTTGTTATTGTTGTTGTCTATATATGTACTTCTACATGGACCCCATTAATAGCTCTCAGAATGTTCAGTCGATATTGCATCTCCCGCCATGTCTTGTGTAGCATGTCCGGTGTGATCGAGTTGATGGCTTCAGTTTTGTGACGAAGAGCAGGAATATATCACGTACATACGGGAAAGAAAGTATTTGACAGTTGACAAATTTTCATTTGCCAATAACTTGGGAACAAATTGATTTATTTGGATCTTTTTTCGCTATTCTTAGAATAGTTATAACTTAATAACTTGCCCAAATCGGTACTCTAATAGGTTAATTTGTTGTTATTAGGAAAAGGAATTTTGTCAATTGAAGAATACTTTCTTGCGTGACTGTACAAGTGTGGCGTAAACTCTATCTTTGACATAGCCGAAAGGGAAGAAATTTATAGGGGTTATGTTGTTAGATCGCGGAAGCCAAGGAGTGTGTCCATCGCATCCAGTCCATCTCTGTGACAACGTTCGGTCTAAAACCCTACGAACATCTAAACAACAGAGCGGTGGGGCACCATACTGTTAGAATATCACGTTTGGTTGCAAAGAGAGTAGCTATGGAAAAGCAAAGTGTTCAAGCATGTCCAGATAAACGGAACTAGTTATTGTGTGCTTCATGAAGTAAAATGGTTCGATAATTCTGTCGCGTCCCAAAGCACATCACACATTCACTTCCTCGCCATCTCTGACATATTCGCGAACAATGTATGGGGGTTCGGAACCCCAAATGCGCACATTGTGACGATTCACCTTGCCTGATGTGTGGAAGATTGCCTCCACTGAAAATCACCCTCCCCAAGTAATCGGGATCATCCTCGACCCGTTCCAGGATCTCCATTGCAAACCTGGTTCGTTTTGGTAGGTCATCTGGCTGTAGCGCCTGAACGATTTGTGTCTTATATACATACAAACGCAGTCTTTTATGGAGCACCTTATGGACCGTTGAACGTGGAATGTTCAGGTCGCGTGACATTTTGCGAACTGACTGTTGGACTTATATTAAAGGGCCTCCTTGACCTCATTCAGTTTTCTCAGACGTTCGTGCTTTGCCCGAGCCAGGCTATCTGTTAACACTCCTCGTGGCTAAAAACTTCTCAAACCATGTTTTAATGGCCTTGACGTCTGGTGGGTCCCATTGGTACTTTTGTCTAGAGTTCCTTTGCACGGTAATTGGTGATTTAGTCTCAGCCAAC
Organism: Thermobia domestica; assembly: GCF_964235325.1. Lineage (NCBI taxonomy): Eukaryota > Metazoa > Arthropoda > Insecta > Zygentoma > Lepismatidae > Thermobia > Thermobia domestica. Next base: position 225,512,098 of record NC_137457.1, on the reverse strand, counting down.
CACACCACACAGTGCACTCTCTATTGTGCAGTTATCTTTGTTCATGAACACCTGCAACAAATAATAAAAATTCATATAAACTTTGTTACTGAATAGCTGCAGCAAATAACAACAATTAACAATCAACAAGAAACTGTTTGAGCTGCTCTTCAAGATGCCGCAAACCGTTATTCTCTGGCACTAATAATTTCCATGCAATTAATATTTGTAATCAGGGAGGTTTCATGTGGACACCCTGTATCAAATTGCTATGTACGATATTATTATCTTTATATATCTGTTGGAAACCTTCTACGCGACTGGATGAGATACTTATTTAAGCAGTTCTCCAAAATAAAGTCCTTTAAAAAACTCAAATTTTTAATCCCTTGTAACTTAGTATCTTTTCGAAATACCTTGTACTATGATCTAGTTTCAACAGTAAAGTACTTTTGGATGTGCATTACCCTGCCAGTCTCGCTTGAAGTATTATTGTTGTAGAGGCCTCCAAAATTTTGACGTTTGTGATACTGTAGCGTCCTTAATTTGTAAGACTAAACAATTAATGTGATAAGTTTTCTTTTAGCGTGTATGTATTGAAATATATAATAATTTGACGTAATGTCATATGAAAAAAATAAAAAGTTGATTCGCTTGGCAACAGTATTAATCCTGGAGCTCCAGACATATTTTTATACCTTTGTGTACCAGTCGGGTCCAATGGACCCACAGTAATATATTGAGACCCTCTAGCCATATAATTAAATTTTTGGGAGAAAATGAACAACGAAATACTAAACAATATCCTTTTTGCAATGTATTTATGACGAAATAATAAAATACACTTCGTAGTTATCGTAGTTATACCGTACACTAGAAATATGGTAACTTAGCAGTATTACTATTTCTTTATACGAGCTCAAACAGGAGTTCTAATTTTTAGACATAATGAAATAGTCGATCATTTACATGCACCTAATAACAACATTAGATTACAAATAGCAAGTATTTGCTTCGTGAAACTGAAAACTTACGATCCCTTTGCATTTTCTTTTGGATTTGTTAAGGTTAGAGTACGAAATATTTTTTACAAATAACTCTGGTGTGCTCATATCACACATTTGTCTTGCATTTGGTACAGAAGGTTCTTGTCTTGCGATCCCGTTTTGATGGGCAGATTCCGCATCGCGCTTTCTTTTTGGATGACTCTTTTTCCGTGAGCTGATCAGTTTCTGTGTGGCTTCTCTTCTGTGGAAAGTCTTCTCCAATATGGGCCGATTGTTTGCCGAGGGAAATCAGGAAGTTACGGTGTTTCAATCTCTGTCTCTTGTCTTTCTTCTGTAGTGACAAGAATATAATATAAGCGATGAGTACGCTTATATCAATCATGTTGAAGAATACTACCAGAGGCCATCTCCTTGTAATTCCCTTTGTGCTGTAACAGCGAGTCATCTGGCCCATAGTGTCCACGCCAGATTTTGTCTTGTTATAGTAAAGGATTACTTCTGGCTTTGTTTTCTGCTGTAGAAGTGTCAACTTCAGGCTGATCATGCATTGTACTCAGAAGAGTAACAGTTTTGTACTTCTTTGGACAGTACGACACTATCATGGCATCCTGTAGGAATCCAAACAAGCTGCTTCCTACAGCTCTACTTTTATCCGTTTTGGTAAATGAAGTTGGGAGTTCTGGCTTACTCTTCCGTATAGTTCCGACGTAGGTGAGTTTTCATTCCTTCAACTTATGTGCAAGAGAAAGACTTGTAAAGAAGTTATGCCCAGTAATATTTCTACCATTCCAGCAATTTCTTCTGTCAGTTGAAGAACGAATCTTTCCTTATGATTGACTTCTCTTCCCTGTTCTGGACTTTTTCCGCTATATATTTGCATCTTCCACACATAGCTTGTTGTGCTATTACAAATAACCCAGAACTTTAAACAATATTTACCCGGTTTACATGGTATGTATTGCCAAAACGGACAGTGTCCACGAAAAGTCACAAGCTGTTCGTCACCGTCATGTTATTTCCGGGAATATAAGTGACCTGTATAGTTTTAACCCAGTCTTCAAATACTGCATGAATTGGAGACAGTTTATCATCAGGTCTTCTCTGGCGCCTGAGCTCTGCATCATCAAAACGTAGAGCGGAATTGATTTGTTGAAAACGATTCCTGCTCATAATGGAATTGAAGATAGGTCGACCGTTTTCTTCACTCCAGAGCTGCCTAGTTTCTTCATTCTTTGCTTTTGTATACCCCAATATGTATTAGCATGCCGATATATTTCTAAAGTTGCTCAACACTAACAGGTTTCCACTCACGAGGAAATTTTATCCTACCTTTGTTGTTAGTCCACTTGCAAATTGTTTCCAGAATGTTCCTACGAAAAAATAGACAAAAAGCAGATTTCTCATCATCAACTTCTCTTTTAGCATACCGTGTAGGACCACGGTCCTTTCTAGTTACATTGGCAGCACCAGCACGCCCGCGACCGGTAGTGAATGGTACTAAATTCCAATGTTTGCTTCATCCTGCACGTCACTGTCACTAACATCAGAAAAATCACCCTCACTTGCAGATAACTCTAATAATTCACAGTCCACACTTCTCCATCATCTGCCGAATCACCAGAATTATCCTCCTCTTCTGCCAACAGACATTGGCGTATGTCGTTATCGTAAGTCCGCGTAAGTCCGCCACTTACCATTATCCTCACACACTAAATCGAATGACTAAAGTGAAACATGCACTGGCTGGTTTAGAATATATTATAGGTAGAAATTTATAATATGCCCCTGAGAAGTGGTGTCAGGGAGAACACCATAAACCAGTAGACATTACGTACAAAAGGAATAATTAGTTAGGAAAACTTACTAAAACTGCATTAAACTCCTTTATAAGTAAAACATAATACTGATAACAAAGAATAAAGAACACGCTGACGTTAATTCTGCCATCTATGATCCACAATGTAAATTAAAACCAAAGTTTAACCAGTATTCCTTAGAGATGCAAAAAAGCCGGCTTTTTTGAATCGATGGTTTTTTTCACATAAAAAGCCGGCTTTTTTGGAAAAAAACCGAGAATTTTGGAAATTTTGGCTTTTTTCATTTTCATGATTTTTCTATCCAAATAGCTTTCTTATAGTATATTCTATAGTTAGATAAGATTTCCACGACCTGAATGCCATATTTAGCTCTGTAATTCACCATCAAGATGGATGGAGCACATATTTTACGAATTAAAGCTAACATGAAGAATGTAGTATTTGAAGGCAATTTTACAGGTTATTTAACTTTATTTTAACTTTTGAGTTATCGACATTTTTTTCCTTCTGTAGATCATTTTAGTTTGTCATCCGTGTTTCATTTCTAAGAGCTTAGTACTCCAGCTTCTAGCACGAAAGTTAAACTTAACGTTTTTCTATATATCCGTCAAAGCATACGTTTTTCAATATGTCCGTCAAACCGTATTTCCACATTTCTGTTATACTGTAGTTGTGCAGTGATTTAGCAATAATTTTCCAGATACAACCTTGAATACCAATTTATACAAATAATCAATAGCGGATTTAGAAAAGTACTTTGGGAGGGGTTTCTCTGATTGTTTCGTTTTCTAAAAAGTCCTAATTTTATTTGGGAGGTGCTTGAAGTTTATGAGTACAGGCATAACTAATATTTCGTTTCGTTTATATGTTTAGCAATAATCTTCCGGATACAACCTTGAAGATCATTTTATACTGAGAATCAATGGCGAATTTAAAAAAGTGTTTTGGGAGGGGTTTTCTTACTACTAATGTTTAGTTTTTCCAAATATTCGTAATTTTTATTTGACGGGAGCTTAAAGTTTATGAGTAAAAGGCATAACTAATAGATATTTCGTTCGTTTTAGACATTCCACAACTTTGGAGAACAGGCTTCAGTCCGAAAGACCGATCCTCTAACCTTCGCAAAACCGTCACTGCTGGTAATTAGTAATAATAACGATTTAAAAACAATAAGAAAGGAAGTCGGCCAACTCCTACACTCCTAGTCGGCCAGTACACGCACTATTTCTACATTCTCAGATGGAATGAAGGAAGGCTTTGTCAGAATGGTCGAATGCTGGGTTGAATCCTGGACTTCCCGATAGAAGCGCAAAAGCCAACCACTCAGTCACGTTTGTTGTGTAGTTGTATTTAGCTTAACTTAAATATATTCCGTATTCTTTTTTTTCTTTTTTCTTTTTTTGTTCCGTAATGATATGTTGAATCCCTCTTGTTAAAAATTCAGAAAACTTGAGGACTGGGTAAACCGTGATGGTGGTCAAGGGCGCCATGTTGTGGTTTCCAAGGAGGGGAAGTATAAGCGACGTTTCAAAAATAGTTTCAAATTTTGCTGTAACTAATGTAAAAACCCTATTGGATTTTCAATATTCTGAAGTACATTTTCCTCTAGGGGGGGGGGGGGGCAAGCGCCCCCTTAACCCCCCTGAAGGGCACCCTTGATGGTGGTTATAAAAAACTTGACTGTAGAATTTCAAGAATATACAGAACCATGTGCAGCCTTTAATTGTATCATACAAATCTAAGTATTTCTCTTATGTTTTATTTTAATTTTATTTTGTTTCAAAAAGAGGGTATGGAATATTTTGAAGTAAAAAATACTACATACAATTTTGCTAGTTATTTGTGTATTTTTTGAAAGAAGTTTTTACTCTTAGGGTTGGCTCGTTTACACCAGCTGTTTTTTTTAAAAAAAAATAACTGGTTTAAACTAAAAAAATTAAAAGAACAAAAATGCGAATCGTGTGAACTTCATAGTGACGTTTCACATGTCAAACCATCTGCATTAGTCTTATTTCCTTTTCACCTTTTAATCAAGGTGTCCCATGTTCAATTCTCGGTCGAACCACAACCCTTCTTTCATGTGTAAACCAAGTACTCTTTCGGATGTCACTTTAAGCGAAAGTCTTCTCCTTGATAACCTCGGTATTACGTAAGGATGTTAAGCCTCAACATACAAAACGAAACCAAATTATATATTTCTGCATGCCTGTTGTTTTATAAAGAAGCGAAGGTTGCTTAAATATATTGATTAAAATTGGTAAAATTTATCGATTGCCTACTTAGCTTCCAACATTAGCTTGGATTGGACTTTCAATGATACCTACATACTAAATTTGTAATTTAATACCTCAGTTTTAGAAAAATAAACACACTGCTGAACAAGACTGCACTTATTTAATATAAAAACACATTTACACCTGACGTTTCGATCTTCTATCCAAGATCCTCATCAGACGTGAGTGTACGTCTGATGAGGATCTTGGATAGAAGATCGAAACGTCAGGTGTAAATGTGTTTTTATATTAAATAAGTGCAGTCTTGTTCAGCAGTGTGTTTATTTTTCTGATTTTATTCGCAAGACGTTGACTATGATTGTGTGTCACTCAGTTTTAGCGTACTGATTATAATACGTTGACCTTTAAATTTTACATGCAAATTAAATTTTACAGGATTTTCCCGTTATTGTTTTACATTTAAAAGAATGACGGGATTTTCCCGATGGCTAGGGCGGGAGTTTCTCAATTTAAGAAATTTACTGACCGGACTTCTTTAAGCTTATGGGACCTCTTCCAGCATAACCCCGTTGTTGAATAATAACACCAAGGCGAAACAAACTTATTTCTGTGAATATGTAATACAAATACATAAAGCAAAATATCTAAATCAAAAAACCTGGTTTAAACCCCAAAAAAGCCGGGTTTAAACTGCCCCCCCAAAACGGGTTTTTGGCATTTTCAGAAACAACCATGGTTCTTGCCAACTCTGCTTACTTTTGTATATAGGAGGTTAAAATGTGTTTATTATATACATTGGTTAATCCTTTGGAATTCATAATGTAAAAATGTTGAAGTAAAATTGTTTAAAATATCTTTTCGAAATTCATGGTTTACTTTCGAGGTTTTATATTATTATCGGCATCAACCACTAATTAAATGACTTTCTGTGTTATAGAGAAGCGAAACAAAGTCTACTTTATCGATTTAAAGCAGAATTTTGAAAAAAGCCCAAAATTTCCCAAGCAAAAAAGCAAAGCAGAAAAAACCGAGTTTTTTTCCAAAAAAGCCGGTTTTTTTCCGAGCCCTTGCATCTCTAGTATTCCTATTTAAAATATACAATGGGTCCACTGGACCCACCTGGTACACAATGCTATAATTTTTATATATGCCACTTGACTTAAAGGAACAAAGTATTTCTGATACAACATGAGAGAGGAGCACCATAAAGAAAAAGTCACGGAATATTAGCGACCACTCACGAAAACTTACTTTGTAATTAATAAACGAAAAGTCATATGGGTCCAATGGACCCGTTTGGGACTCCCAGGGTTAATTTGGTAGCATTGCAGAGTGTCAAACTGTTTCCGTTGTCAATATTTGCTTGGCATGAAATTGCAGTTTATGATTATTATTATTATTATTGATAGTATAGTAGTAATAGTAGTTGTTTAAAAGTTACAAGGCTGTATCAAGATAAATGGTCTACTCTGTATATAAATAAAAATATTGGTCTGTTTTATATATAGCCGAGCTATGAAACTCTGTTCATGAATTGAAAATTTTTAATATATAAATAGAATTTCTTTTATATATTAAGTAGAAGAATGATTATACAAAGAATACTCAAGTAGTGACTTTTACAACGACGAAATGTAGCTATTTTTATCGTAATACAAACCAAATGAAGAGGTTCTCACTTTGTATAACGACCGTATCATGGAACCTCAAGTTTATTTTACAAAATATGCTAAGGGGGCGCGGTGGCTCAGTGGTAGAGCGTTCACCTCCGGTGCTTGGGGTCCCTGGTTCGATCCCAGCTCGCGCCGTGTGAACTTTGTGGTGAACAAACACCGTGCTCGTGGGTTTTCTCGGGGTTCTCCCGTTTCCTCCCACTTTCTTCATTCCACCATTTCACTCATCTCTCATTATCACCGTCTCCTTTAGTCTAACCGGCATAACCGTGGGACGTTAAACTCAAAGATTTCATTTAATTTTTTTACAAAATATGCTAATTTAAACTTGACTGGTCCCTTCTGACGAAAACGTTGAAACAATGTCAACGAGTCACAACAGTTGATGCAAATATTATTTCAGATGTTCATGAGGTCATGTGTGAATCAAGTAAATCTTAAATTCAATCTTTGTTTACTTTAACAAAAGAGACACTGACCAAAGCTTAAAACCCACTTTATTTTAAATTATAATTTGTAACTGTTTCGGATATCTAGCATATCCTTCTTCAGACACTATCGAAAATAAATGAAAAAACTGACATATATATAAATATTGTTATGACAAAGTTTGTTTACTTATGAATCTTTTACACATTAATAATCTAACTGTACAAATAATTAAAGTCGATGTTTCTTACGTATTCCTGTGAAATATTGTTTTTCTATACTTCACAGCGATCCGTAAATGCTTTCTTTGAGGCCCAAGGCAAGGGAGGTGTCAGTGCTCTGCATGATGGAGACGAGCCGGAGTTAGTTATCAATATAGAGTATGTATAACATTTAACTATTGCTTATTTCTTATATTCTGTTAGTACACTTCATTAACTTGGTGTGTGTGGCAGTCAGATCACATTTTTCTTTCGCTTCCCGTTGTACCATCAACTTGAAACATCGTACACTTTCCAATTTAAACTGACCTTGGTATCCGTATATTATTTAATATTTGCCGAAATTTTCAATATCGTTTTCTAAAGCATCGATTCGAATCGACATACAGTAGTATAGAAATATCAAACATAAATCTTTATTCTAGAAATAAAAATATACAAGGAAATCTTTGGACATCCTTTTATTTTGAAACTTGAGGGAAAAATGTGAAACCTGTTTGAGAGGTGATAGTAGAAGAAGGGGTCAAATTGTAAGGTACATGGCAGCCATGACCGCCATCTTGAATAGAAATTCGAAATTTCAGATGGAAAGAAGCATATCGTTTATCAGATAACACCGACGTGAACTCAGGAGGGAATAATGCGTTCTTTATATCTTATATGCTTTGCATTGCACGTCATAAATACTGATGAAGATCACCTACCAACAAGTTTTTATATAGTGCTTATCTCGTCTAATCCACAACCATAGTTGCCGTATCCATTTCGACTGCATACGCCGGGGAATATCCGGTGAAATTGGTCACACGCGTGCTGAATGCGTTTCTGTAGGTACCTTATATTGACGAGTTTCTCAGCATACAGTATCTGCTTCAGATGGCCCTACAGTCAGAAATCAAGAGGTGTTAGGCCAGGTGATCTGGGCCCACCATTTCACGGGACCACGACGACCAATCCACTTATCTGAGAGTTTTACATGCAGATCAACTCTATAGTGAGGAGAGGCCCATCTTGTTAAAAGTAAGAAGTAAAGTTGCATCTGGGTTCAGAAGGGAAATGTTGAATATGAATAATGGTTGAAGGTATTTTACCTAGGTACCAAATGCACATATTGGCGGTGTGAAAGTAGTGCATTCTTCAGCCTAGTACCGTCAGAACAGCGTGTCAAGCAACTATTTTAAAGAATCCTGTTGGAAAAACGAAATCAGAGTTGTACGGATCGATTTTTAGGATGGTATAATGAGGGGGAACTGTATATGGAACGAGATTCACTTGTACTGGTAAAATGAACATTCACCCGGCCAATGTACTGTTTTGTATGTACCTTATTTAATGCACACATAATATAAAAGAAATAATGAGTAGAATAAACAATTAAGGACATCGATCATACTTTCAAAGTTGGACAACTTGTCTGAGTAGAAAATATTTGCTTGCAAGAAGGAAAAGAAGAAAAATCAACATGATGTATGAAACTCAGTATGTAGGTTCAGATTATGATAACAACAGAAACGCTTGGTGAAGGTTAGTCAAGGTCCAAGGCAAGCAGTTGAACAAGTAGAAGAGGAAGTTAAAATCATAGCAAACAGAAAACGAGGGGGCCGAGAAAAACATAAGAAGAAAGCAGGATGGATTGATTTAAATGAAATTCCGAAATAAATTATGTAAAGTGAAAATAAGTAAAATTCCGTTTCTCTTCTGTTACTTCGATTATGGATGATAATAATCGTAATACAATGAGACTCAAATGTATACAGCACAATATGAAAAGGAGTGTTTCATGCACGGGATGATTAGGGAAAATCCCGTTTGAACAGGTAACAGGACAATTCTGCTTTCTTCTCTTTGTAACATATGGTTTTTAAATCGTTAAATGTTCCAACGGGGAAATCACCATCGACATTTAAGACGAAAATTCTTTTGTATGTACGTCTATTTGTTCCCAGATAATAGGGGCATATTTAGAGGGGTACGATCCGCGCTCCGAAACTTAATTTTTTTTTTTAGATTTTATAACATTAGGCGAAATTTACGTATTTTATATGTATTTCGTGCCGATTTTTAAAAATATACCTCTGCCAAATATCAATGACTTTTGTGAAAAAAAAAAAAAAAAAAAAGTGTCATGTTGATAAAAGTTGGTGTGCTTTTTCCTTAATGTTTAAGAATCATTGCTTGGGATTGAAATGGGTTAACGATTGGGGATTAATTCAAACTTCAACTCCAATATTTTCACTTAAATGACATTAATTAACATTTAATTCTAATTCCTGATGTTTTTCCTCCAGTTCGTGACTTGTATTATACTAGGAGAAAGATTTGATGTAAATAAAAAAATCAACAAGAATGTCTTTTTAAAAAAAAAAAAAAAAAAATGATTTTTTTTCCAACCTGAAAGAAAGTCGGATGCAACGCGGGAGGGATGTTGAGAGTAACTGGAAGCAGTTGGCAGAGGTTAGCAAAGTAATCGGACATTTTTTTAAAGAAAGTTTCGTTATTCATTTACTGCTTTATTCATAGTTATCGGTTAGATTGTTGAGAAGAACGGGATGTTATGCGACTATGTAGTTAATTAAACTGTTTCATGAATTTGAAGTTAAGCGTAAGAGTGTAGAGTGAGCAGGTTCTGTTAAAAGATAGTATTAAATAAATAAGAAAGATTATAGGAAGTCGGATTAAATAGTAATTGATATAGACAGTACTATAGTGTGGTTTTGATTAACATATGTTTGCTTCTGTTCATTAACAGCTACCGACCGATATGTCGTAAACTGTACATTTGGTTATGATCCGAAATTACGATACAGGTGGAAGTTTTGCAGATTATATTGCAAATGACACAGAGGAAGTAGCAATTATATAATACATAATATATGAGATTTGATGAGTAAGTCATAGCAACCCAATAATATTTCGCAAGCAATTCCTACCAACAAAATATCCATTATTGATACTCTTTCAGTTGTATATGATACATTTTTGAGACAGCCTTCAGTTATCAAAATATTACTGGTTGCTATAACTTACTCCCCAACCCACGTATAAATTGAGAATAAAATTCAGAAAAAATGGCTCAGTAGTTGAGCGCTCATCTCTGGTGCAAGGATTCCCTAGTTTGGTTCGGTTCTTGGCCAGACTAATTTGTGGTCGATAGCATCGTGTCCGTGGGTTTACTTGGGGTTCTCCCATGCCCTTCCATATTCTCATTCCACCAATTATTTTATAATCAGTCAATTTCCTTAATCATCTGCCTCCTTTAATCTAACAGGCATAATAGTGAGATGTAAAACTGGACTTTAATTCATTTCAGAAGATAACTTACTTGTTATATTGTGAGAACACGAGAACAACTCAAGACCTTGGAATTCTGAAATCGAGGTGTTGAGAAATCATGCTGAAAGTTTTGCAGGTTCTTTAAGATAGTAATGGTGAATCTTAGTTTATCTAGAAACTGTAAGAATACTAAGGGTGAACCAAGGCAAAACGCGGTATCTATATGTTTTCCAGACTTGTCTGATGTGAGGAAAAAATATTTTTTAAAAAGTCGATTTTTCGAGTTCGCCTTTTCTCTTCCGAGGTCCTGAACTAACTACAGTGTGAAAGTAAAGTAGATTTACTCGATACATTTTGTAGTACACTATATACGATTCTGTAGAAGTTCAGACAGCTGTTGATTTCAAGCGTCACAACCTCGTCAATTTCGCTGCTGTCTGTGAGGGCTTTTTTTCATGGAAGAGGGACACAAGATCATATGCATCATAATCTTCATCGTTGGAGAAACCAAGCTCTAGCAAACTCCTTGGTATTTCACGTAACAAATATTTTATTCCGTGAAATACCAAGGAATAATAATAAGGAATACCGGAACACAATAACAAACCCTTTGCACTTGCGCACACTTGTTGCACACTCAGGTACTTGTTGCACACGCGTATACTTTATCAAATAATTTGCTATGATGAGATGAAATGACACTCGAGTGGAAGGGGATTTTAGCAAACCCTTTTTCATGAAGTAGGCCCTTTGGTATTGTTAGAATCTGAAAAATCTTTGCATGTGACGTAGTCGGTAATACACAGTCCAGGAGCTTTAGGATTATTGTGACACTGTTGGAATTATGATGCTGTAGCAACTGAAGTGTGCATTGGAGATTGCTAAAATGTAGCTTTCTCAGAATCGATTCACTTCTGGTATCATTAGACTTCGTACAACAGGATTACTTTGCTAACATACACACCACATATTATTGCAACGAAGCGATCCCACATTAGGTTGCTGATAAAGTTGAATCATCAAGATCAATAGTGCCTTTATTTATTTATTTTTGGTATATTTCTTTGTGTGTGTGAAATTGTATTTGGTGTTCTGCAAGAATAAAAACAATGAAATACCAGAAATATATATATATATATATATATATATATATATATATATATATATATATATATATATATATAATGTATGTATTAAAAGTTATTGTCTCATTTTTTTGTATTTCTCTTTCTTCTTTTAGTAAACATCTAGTGTCTGCTCTTCAATCTGGACAGCCGACTGTTGTACCTCCATCCAAGTTTTCTTTTGTTACTTGGAATTTGGATGGACTTAATGAACATAATTTGAAAATAAGAACTAAAGCAGTATGTAAAATCATAAGCACGTAAGTTCCTAGTTTTCTCTTCTTAGCCTGTATAATGATAATAGTAATAATACGAGGGATGCTGGTAAATCCTTAGCCCGACCGGGAAGGAAATGAGCGATAGATATGGCAGATATTTTTTCCCGAAGGTCAGTTCATTTCTGACGTTTTTATAACTTCAGTAATAGGTGCGAATAAAACTTCGAAGATTGATTTGAAGAAAATTGTTCTGCGGCCATTACGACCTCTTCCTCACCAGAAAAGGACCTCTCCTTCAGTGTTTTTCGTAAGATTTAAGTATAGTCTGTAGTCACTAGGACCACAAATCATTTGTCGATTATTCAAAATGACGCAATAGTGCCCTTGAATTCTCCATACGATTCCGTTCCTGATCTTCATTCAAATATTTGAGTATCCATTTAGCTGGAAGTGTTTGCAAATGTTGGTGAATAATAACTTCAACATGTTTCTTGGTGAACAAACTCCATGGCTCTGGATAAGTAGCTTAACAAATAAAACACAGTTCTGACCAGAGCAGAATGAAATATATTAAAAACTATACTTACAATGTGTTACAGTTTCAAGGACCTAACGTCCTCTTCATCAGACACCAACACTGAGAAAAGACAGGTGACAGCAGATCTTATATACACGAGAAAGTGAAAGCCACTGGAGAAGTGATGTAGACAAAGCAACTAAGAAGAATTTCATTAGGAACATGGAAAGGAAGATAGACAACATCAACAGCGAAAAAGAGGGAAAGAAAAAAGATTTGGAAAAATTCTACAAACAATTGAACAATAATGGATATAGGATAGAGCAGTTTAGGAGAAAGAGAAAAGAAGATAATATGGATAGGAAAGAAGAGGAAGACAAGAAGTGGTATGGAATTCAGAGCATAGGCGAAAAGACCGAAGTGCTGAAGCAGTTATTAAGAAAAGGTGGTGTGAAGACTTATAGAAAAGGAGGAGAAACTTTGCTGAAGTGCATAAGGAAGAAAAGGAAAAGGAAGGAAAATCATATAGGGGAGCAGGAAGAAGGAGTAATATATGAAGTGAAGTGTAGTGAGTGTGACATGAAATACATAGGGGAGACGGGGAAAAGACTTATGGACAGATTAAAACAACATAAGGATGATGATAGACTGAAAAGAGATAATAACGCTATATACAAACATGTAAAGGAAACGGGACATAAAATAGACTGGGAGGGGCTAGGGGTTTAGAGAGAGAGAACAGGAAGATTATTAGAAAGTGGAAAGAGGCTAGAAGAATAAAGAGGAGAACTTAATGAATTGGACAAGCGGTATGAATATACACGAGCAATGGGAGAAATTGTTGGATGTGATAGAAAAGCAGCAAGAAAAGTGCATATAGGCTATTAATAATTATTTATTTATTTAAAAACATTATATATATATATATATATATATATATATATATATATATATATATATATATATATATATATTTAGTTATTTAATTTTCTTATTTAATATTTTCTATTTGTAATTTACTTTTCTTTGTATGTCATCTGTTTAATGAACTGTTAGAAAAAGTGAAAGGGCTCATTATATTTTTGTTGGCGCGGAATTGCTTTTATCCTCATTGGTTCCCTCCGACCAATGGGAGAGAAGAAAGGGCGTGGCCTTTCACTTTCTCGTGTATATAAGATCTGCTGTCACCTGTCTTTTCTCAGTGTTGGTGTCTGATGAAGAGGACGTTAGGTCCTTGAAACTGTAACACATTGTAAGTATAGTTTTTAATATATTTCATTCTGCTCTGGTCAGAACTATGTTTCTTGGCTATGTGCAGTACCCTAAAGATACTCCGATTGACTAAAACAGGTCAGTTTTGTCTGGAGCTGCAGGGTTCCTACTCGTCCTGGAAGTCCTGGAAAACCTGGAAATGCCCTTGAATTGATTTTGTCCTGGAAAATGCATTTCTGTCCTTGAAATTCACAGAAATACTGAATGTCAGAATTTTCATAATTATAATGAACATTTTAATTGATTGCTATTTTTGTTTGCTATTCCTGTTTTTTGTGTTGAATAATAATTTATCATGATCCTGCATGTGTAGGTGGGCTTTCTTTCTCCCAACAGGGAAGTTGGTTGGGACAACTTCTCTCTTCTTTCATCCACTAGTTTGTCAACTCATTGCTGCCCTCACTAGCACTATTCTCCAGAAACTGTGCTTTGTAGGACCAGTATCAACCCTGCATAATCAGTCTATTTTCGCAGCAGTACTTACTCTTCAATAAAATTTCATATGAATGCTATTTGTGACAAGGTCATATCCAGGTGAAACTCAATTCCTGATTATTTGTAAATTTGTTTGGTGCACAATTAAAATGTCCTGTAGAAAGAATGAAAATACGTGTGTTGGATTTAGGTGGATCGAATGCCTAAAATTCGGAGAAGCAACACATTACGCTCCACTTTGGGTATTTAATTATTGTGTATTAATACTCTACTTGCATTAATATTCACTGCATAAGCTACTGTACTTTTCATGTCACTATTATGGGTTTTGAACCTACATTTGCAATACAGTTACACCTTCCTGTGTTAAAGTCTTGGAAAATTGATTTGTTGTGGAATTTTTTTCGGGAGAGTGGAAACCCTGGGGGCTGTCACTCCAGTCACCAAACTCTACAGGTCTGAAATTGGAACACGAATTCTTTATTGTTCCATAGGAAAGGATCTTGTTTCCTAATGTTTGCGCCGGGTATCATGAATTTCTTGTGAGGTTTTCTTTTGTACGAGGTGATACTTGATGATCCGCCCTCAGTTCAGCATTGGAAAATTCTACGTCAGTCAGTGACGTTGCCTTTCCTTAAACCTGAAAAGAAAGGAAGAAAATCGGTAGATTTCCATAGAAAGTGTGGTATGTACCTAAGAAAGAGTGCTTTTTTAAGATTCTGTTATCAAAATTAACCTTCATGTATGGGAAGTGAGGAGAACTAAGGTTTTACCAGGACCTCCGCATAGTAATTGTGGATTTGACTTTTCATTGATGATTTATTTTGTGTAAACACTATCTTTAAAACGACCTACGGTTGTCATCTTCAGAGCAGTTGAGAAGGTTCCAACGACCTGTAAAACCTGGAAAAGTCAGGGAATTGGCGTACTCGTAGAAAGTCCTGAAAGAGTCAGTGAATTTTACGAACAGCTGAAGAAGCCTGGAAAATTCAGGGGATTTTTGGGACGGATTTTTGTTTCTCAAAACCCATTTCTCTTTTTGCCTTACCTTGCTATTTGATAGGAGATATTTTAGTAAAATAATTTGTTTTGAAAAATTTCTCCACCTACCTTCTCTCTGTATACATGTACAGTCCACAGCAAAAAACCTGCAACATGAGCATGTAAGTTTATTATGAAACTACGCCTAACAGCGCATTGAATCAACATAACGTCTAAGTTGCACGAATCACGCCAGGAGAAACCTCGGCGTCCTCCCCTGTTCACTGTTTTGGAGCAAAACTTCGTCGTTTCACAATAAATTTACATGCTCATGTTGCAGGTTTTTTGCTGCGGACTGTACATGTTTAATATATTAGGGATTGCCTGGTGGGAGAAATAGTTATGTATACGGTAGACCTGAAAATGTCTAAATCATGATCTGGAAAAATCATGGAATTCATGCTCGCCAAATAAGTGAGAACCCTAATTAATGTTGGATATTGTGGGACAACAGTTGTAAAATCCTAATTTAAAATATGAGACAGTTGTTTCAGCATCCAGCCTAATTCAGAAAGTAAAATTGGTAAAGCATATAATATTAAAAATAAATTCCAAGTATTATTGCATTTTAATAGTCAAATAATTTATTGTTATTATTAATCTCTTCATTATTTGTATATTTTCCTCTCCATCGCGAAACTTATTGCTAATTTTAGTGTTTTCTGTGAGAAAAGTGTTAAAATGAATATGATGTAAAAACATTTGTGAAGCCGAAGTTTTTCATTAGTATTTGGCTGTCGAAGGCAACAAGATCCGTTCCCGAAATCAGATCAGAAATATAATAATCCTGTAATCATTTCCAGATTACATAATAGGTGAGAGTTAGTTAAAACTGGTAGACTTCCTTAAAATCCGTTATGTTCTTACTACGCCAACAAAACTGGTAATGAGGAAAAAAAAAAAGTCTTCAAATGAATCTTTTTATTTCGAATTTATCACCATAAAGACCACCGTAGCAGGCTGAATGTATTCTCTTTCTGGTGCCTGTATACATTATTTTCTCTAAGTATAAGAAAATTGAGTGCATTTAAATTTGTAGATAAAAGTACAGTATTTTTAGAGAAGATCTTTGTAGAAATTATGTAATGTGTTAAAATTAACGGTTTTATTTATTCATTTATTTTTAAGTGAGAAACCTGATGTAGTGTTTCTTCAAGAAGTGATACCAGAAACCTTTTCGTACATTGATGTACACTTACCTGATTACATGTGCATTCCTGCAAGTATGGAAGGATATTTTACAGCTACGTTACTACGAAGGTTTACAATATACTATGATAGACATGAGATAATACCGTATCCTACGTCATTGATGCTACGAAATCTTCTCTGTGTCGAGGTATGTAAATTTGCATATTCTTAGGTCGTTGTTGGTTGGATTAGAGTATAGCGTCTCTTTCATCACCGAGGCTATATGAGACATGGACTTAGGTGAAATCCAAACCACCGTAGTGCGTTCAAATTTTTCAAGATCTTCCAACCGTTAATTGAACCTGCGCGCGCGCTGGCCACTAGACCATAAGGGAGGACTCTCTCAATTCGTTGTGTTTTTGATAGTAGGATTCTTAATATTTGAAGTATTGAACTTTATTAAACTAAAACTTAATTCCTTGGCCTGCCAAGGCCGGCCAGACGACTTCGAAAAATGAAATGAAATATTTCAATTTAACGTCCCACGTTTATGTCTTCTAGGCAGAGGAAGACTGAATTAAGACAGGTGAATGATGATGGGAAAATTGGTGGAATGATAATACGGAGGAAACGGGAGTACCCCGAGAAAACTGACGGAACGATGTTGTCTACCATAAATTAACTTGACCGCGAATCGGATCAGAAACCCCACAAACCAGAGGTAAGCGCTCTACACTTAGGCATCGTGTCCCGCCCCTCCCCCAGACAACTTTGAGTTGCAAGATGGGTAATCAACACATAATCTACCATCGCTGTTATTTCTGGCTTTGTAGACGGGAATTTGAATAATGACAATAGCATATTCAGAAATTTCCTTAGGAGCACGAATAATCATTGGTTTTTATGATTGTGTTATACAGGTTACTAGGGACATCAACTTTCTCAACACGAGGTTTGGAACTTTAATACTGGCAGCTATTTATTAACAACTGATGCGAAAGAGGTGCCCCCTATGAAAAGTTTTATAGTCCTACGACGTGGTCACCAGCGCTGGATGCTGTCCGTTATCAGCACTGTGGAATAACGCCGGTTCTATTGATGGGTCGTATGAAGCAGTATACTGCCTGAAGAATCTAGAACAGTTCGATAACGAATGCTACGAAGTAGTTCCTTCATAATAGAAATCAGATTTTAGTCACAGTGACGTTTGTACCGAAATATAGTCAGTTGAGCGAATAAGTCAGCCACAGATCGCGCATAAGCCTCGTTCTGTAAAGTTATTTGGAATCTGAAGATAGTTTCGCCCCTTCTTTCTCAGTGCTGATGCTCTGCAATAATTCCAAAATAAACAGTAATACTACACGTTACTGATGACGGCCTGTCTTGGGGTACTTACGGTATACATTATAAGATAACCCCATCCCGGTTGTACAAGAAAATCTCCATCACCTTCATAGTGCTAAGGTTCTTACAAGACTTTTCATATTCGTAATGACTCGCAATGACATCATTCGTTCGATGGGAATTTCAGTTTTGGTTCGAACGATCTGGCTTATATCTGACCTAGGGTTAGGATATGGAGTAAGAAATCCTCTCTTTCGCGCTCATTGTGCTTCATATGTATTTTAGCAGTATTATGTCATACCCATTTTTGCATCTGTGTAGAAACCGCGGAAATAGCCGTTTTTTTTTCTTCTTCTTTCTTCAGTCCCAGACATTCCTTCAGAATATGAAGCACAGTTATATGCGGTAGTTCAGTCGAGCTAACTCAATCGTTAACGTCGATCCGCCTCGAACAACGTGTTAACAGCCTGCACTTTCTCTTAACTGACACTCGGCAACCTCGCTAAGATATGTACTACACTTCGGTGTGCCTCGTTAGAGGCTTTAACATTCAATCTCTTTCCGAATCCTTTAGTCTTCTTTCAAGAGCATCGTAATTACACAACTTTAGACCGCTAACGCACATGAGACACTATTCTTCTCGTTAGGGTGCATGCGCGAAGCGTTGGGAAGGAAAGTAATTTGCTATAAGGTACGGTAAGTATCGAACTAGCGTAAGTAAGTAACGAAAGTAAGTAAAGAAAGTTTCGTTTCATGGCTTACATACGAGTGTCGCTGTTACTAAAGTTCAAACTCTTGTATATTTACAAATTGATAAGTACTTGGGAATGGTGGAATGAGCACGTGGTTTATTGCTATATAGGTGATGCTACGAAAGATTTCCACAGGATATATTAACTAATATGATAATATTATGAGTGGCCAGTATAGAGTGTTATGTATCTTAAAATATCAAAATGTAATCGTAACGACTAAGTAGGATCAGCCTAAGTGTTACTACTACTCCATGGAAAACCTTTTATCATCACTACTGTTGTTGAAGAATTGAAGAGCAAATACCTATGGTCATTTTGCCGTTGTAGTGTAGTAGAGGTGAAAGTTTGGGGCTAACCCACAGGATGAAGTAAGGCCAAGGGTTTGCGAAAATACTGCCTTGAGAAACATACACAGATCAATAAAGTAGGCGAACAAACGAAAGAGGAAAGAAAGATCTCTACTTCCACAATATAGCACGATACCAAATGCACAGAGTAAATAGATCACGATTTACGTAGGAAATAAATTATGAAATTACATTGTGCTAAAATAAACTTCTGCCAAGAGTTAGAATCCAAAGTAACTGATCAGTTTAATGATAAACTAGAGGAAACTAATATATTAAATTATTTTTGAATGCGTCTTCTTTTAGTTTTGAATATTGTGTATGCGTACTTTTATTTTAAAGCATATAATTTTTCTAAAATGTCTAATCCATTGTTATAAAGTAGTTAAGTCATATGTAAGACCGATCCAAATGAATATCAACCGGATATTTATGAATTTAAAGTACTGGGCTTTCACCGTGAACTCTTCTCTGTACAATATAATATCTAGGAGATCATCATGCTTTAGTTTTGTTTCACAACTGTGAGACTTCAGGAAGTAATTGAATGTTTTAAAAAATCTCATAATAAAAGGTAAAATAATACTAACGATTGAAAGCTTTTTAAAAAAATGTTTTTATAAAATGCACTAGAACATTTTAGTAGTAAATTATAATGAAGAAACTAGTAGAGCGTTCACCTCTGGTGCTTGTGGTCCCTGGTTCGATTCCAGCTTGCGCCAATTAAATTTTGTGGTGGACAAACACCATGTGCGTGGGTTTTCTCGTTTCCTCCCACTTTCTCCATTCCACCATTTCATTCATTATTTCATCATCACCGTCTCCTTTAGCCTAGCCGGCATAATCGTGGGACGTAAAACTCAAAGATTTTATAATGAAGAAATGTCATTAAGACACAAAACATTGAGTGTGATTTGGTGTTTAAGTAACGTTGTAATATACATAAAAACTTAGGCTCCACCTCAGTAGTCTTATTACCATTTCCTTACTTAACCCCAGCAAAAGAAGGGGGCGCGGTGGCTCAGTGGTAGAGCGTTCACCTCTGGTGCTTAGGGTCCCTGGTTCGATCCCAGCTCGCGCCGTGTGGACTTTGTGGTCGGCAAACACCGTGCTCGTAGGTTTTCTCGGGGTTCTGCCGTTTCCTCCCACTTTCTTCATTCCACCATTTCATTCATTTCTCATCATCACCGTCTCCTTTAGCCTAACCGGCATAATCGTGGGACGTAAAACTGAAAATTTCATTTCATTTCATTTACCAGCAAAAGAAAAAAACCTATAAAAAAGACATTGTTTTTAAGTCTTTGCAGTTTTTGTTTTGACATACTACATGTGGAAACCATGTTACGCTGCATTCATAGATAAGTTAATTCACCTTTTTAACTTCTAATGAACTTTCTAATGATGTATTTCCTTCTATTGAACTTGTTTGAACTTTCCACTAGCAAATTAATGCTTCTATTTAGAAAGAATAATCTGGTCTTGACTGATCTGAATTTTGAATAATCTGATCTAATATATGTTATTGTGAAATGTGTAATAATGTTTTGAGTTGTAATCTTATAATGTTATTGCAGGCTCATATAGGTCGACTAAAACTTACACTTCTGAACACTCACCTTGAAAGTACGAAAGACCACGCTGCTGAGAGATTAAAACAGTTAAAGTTGGCGTTCCAAAAGTGTACATCTGCTCCTGAATCGTGCACAGTTATATTTGCTGGTGACCTTAATCTACGGGATAAAGAGGTAAGAACATTGTTGCTGTAGTCAATTCAAAGAGTGTAAGTGGACGTAGGTGTAAATTTGCGGTAGCATAGTTAGAACTGTAGGTCAGAAAGCTCCTGATACGCCTGTTAGAGATCTCCCAAGACTGTTAGAGATCTCCCAAGACAACTCCCAAGACTACGAGTTCAACCGGTCGCTAACAGGTGGGTTGGAGCGGTTCAGACCCACAAAAGGCTGTCGCGCCAAGTTTTTAGTTAGAACTGGAGTTCAAAATTTTCTGTGAATGTAATACAATTTATTTGATTAATTACTAGTAGTAGATCAGTTATTAAATTCGTGCTACATCTGAAATACTGTAAGTTGTCATTAAGAACCAGACACACTTAGAGAATGTAGGTACTTGGAGCCTGGCATGGGTCCGCCATTCGTCATTTTCACAGCCTCTGTCCATCAAGGAAAACTTTTCATCAGTTCATGATAAATGGAAGCAGTTTTTTTTTTCCTTAAAATGGTGAACAGCTTGGTCGTGGATTGTAAGCGCGTTGGACATTTTCGCAACCAGTGCTCTGATTTATCACACACATGTTCATTGAGGTTTATACGTGGTCTTTTTAATGGTTAGTTGAGTTCATTTTCTACCCTTTCGTCAGATCACTGTCCATTGTTTTCTGAGTGATTGTTTTGGGATGCTAGAAATGAAAAGGGACACTTCCGAGCTGTTTATTTTTCTATGACTATTCTATCAGGCCTTGTTTCCATTTTGTACTAATACACAATAACAAACTGAGCAAGGCTATGTGATTATCTATCTGTTAAAATGCTACGATACCAATTACGAGCGACCGAGCTCCAACCTATAACTTTAACTTTCAAATCTTTGATTTACGGTTATTTATGATTTCACGTTTATAACAAAGACAAATATTTTTAAAAAGGTGTACTTTAAATAAATTACTTAAAGAGAGATTTTTCACAAAGTTTATCCTTTTAAATTATTGTTTAAAGCCTTTGCATTTTAATAAGCCTTTTCGAAATAAATGCAAGTGAATTGTGCTGCCATCTTCCGAGTTCTTTTAAACTATGTTTATATGTTTGTGGTCAATCCGTTCGACAATGAGATCTCGGAAACTACAGGCTCTAGAAAGATGACGTTTTTACTGATCGATTGGAAATTTTGCGTAGATTGTCCAGTTCTAATTGAGTATTTAAAAAAAACATGGCAATTATTTCTTTATTACATTTTTTTAGGGTACGCTGGAAGCGTTGAAATTTAAAAAAAAAACTAAAGCATCATATCCTATGCGTTATACATTCCAACACCACAATGTTGTATATTGGGGTTGTATATGTCTCAGGCGTTTGTTCCATGACCAAATAATGGTGAAAAAGAAAGGATAACCATTTCTCGAGTCTAAGATAAATCTTTACTTTTTGAGTGTTTTGCCCAATGAACACCATATATAACTGACATTATAATTAATTGTATATGTAATGTATTTGCTTATTACATACTGCATGCAGGAAGAAAGAAAACACTGGTCATACATGAATTAGAAACTCCAACCGGAAGTAGGCTCAAATCTTGCAAACGGTGCGAGATATTGAGAAAAAATAATCGAAAAAAATCTCCCCTTTATGATACCCCTTGCCGATTTTTTTTTTTTTTTTTTTTTTTTTTTAAATCAAGACGTCTTTCACTTGTATCTGTAAAGGGACATGTACATATGTTGTGAGGAATGAGAAGGAGATTTATGCTCATATGCAAATGATGCGCTGTGTACAGAGCACAGGTTCAGCTAGTATGTAAAAAAAACACTATCACGTAACAGTTTCAACACAATAACTGTGTCTTCATCAGACTTCCACTCCTTGTGGCTAAGTGAAAGCCACACAAGTGTTACTTTTTAATGAAGGGGCGGAGCCTAATTAAAAGTTGATTTCCGGAGATTATATAAGTGATGACCAACTCCCAAGCAGCGAGAAAGAGTGGAAATCTGATGAAGACACAGTTATTGTGTTGAAACTGTTACGTGATAGTGTTTTATATATATATATACATATACATATTATCACATAGCCTTGCTTAGTGTGTTATTGTGTATTTTTCTAGTAGCTATAAGGACAATATTTAGATCAAATTTAATTTAATACTAGTGACTCATTTATATTTGGGGTGCATCTAACATCATGGGCCAAATTTGTACAGATGGGAGAGGGGTCCAATTGAAGAATTGTGAGATAGGGAACCTAGGATCGAAAACGCCTATTTCAAGCGCTACACCATCTTAGTAAACAAAATCAGTAATAATTGTGCGTATTGTGTCGATTCAACTCTTAATTGCCTAATTTTTATTACAGACAAGCTATTGCTTCACTGAACGTGAAAACAACTGACAGTAACTGTTGAATAGGCGACCATCAACAGTGATACATGTAGCAAAACGCAGCATTAAATTTTCCAGCTTTCTCTCAAATATCACCAGTATCTGTTGCAATCAAGCACGCAGCTAGAATCTATAAACAGGTCCTCCTCGGATTCCACTGGTATTTCGCACACTAATGACTTGATGTATTTACAAAGAAATAATTGAGAGGAGTGAGGTCTTGTGCACGTTAACCACTGAACGATATCCAAATTATGACGAACATCAATATTGAAGTGGGCAGGTACGCTGCCATGTTGCACCGACATCATCTCGCGGATATCCAGAGGTATAGTACAGCCTCCAACAATTCGTACATTACATCTCGAAGAAATAATAGATACTGTTGTCCTTCAAGCAGGGCGACAGGAGATAAAGTCTTATTAGTTGGTTGCGTACAATTCCAGCACAAGTTGATACAAAATCACTGCTGGTAACGAGACAAGCTAATATCATGTAGATTGTCGTCACTCCACAGCTATTATGACTATTGAAAATAGCATCACTGGTAAAAGGCGCCTTGTCAGTGAACAAATCACACTATAGAAAGTTCGATATATCATGTTTTTCGCACCTGTTGTTTGTGATAAGGTCAGGGTTGGCTGGTTTAAACCAAAATACGAAAAATGTTCGTAAAAGTGTAAGTGTTCCTAAAATCTTGATGAACACACATTTGTGGGTTATCGCGTGTCACTCCCGCATATTATTCGTATTATATTCAGGCCTAAATTCCCCATTCATTACTCAAAGAGATTATACTACAAAAGCAACTTTTTATATTTATAAGTTTATGAATGTTTCTTTCGTGATTTTTTAGTTTGTTATGCAATTGCAATCAAAGAAAAATTCCAGATACTGTTTCGCTTTAATAATGTTTACTATTGATAAAATACATCGAAATACCGTACTTTTTTTTTGGGGGGGGAGGGTCATACAAACCCCACAAGAGGCATTTACTGAAATCAGAAGAATCTTGGGTATGTATTTATGTATAAATGGGTCAGAGCAAAAGTGGACTCAAATAATTCTTATCTTTATTCGCTTTTCTTACTGATATGCAAATTAAGTCGTATTTTTTTTAACTTGGACTAATAAAAGTCGTAGTGAACTAACTTGGATTTAATTAATCCTTCTGTACTCTGCAATATTTTGAATCTGTCCATATGTAATTCTGTATAATGGTTTCACTTGTGCAACTGTTTATCTTTTTGTTCTTCTGAAATGACTCTTGATAATTTGACAATTATGTTAAAAGTATGTAAAGATCAGTATAGCGTATTTTTGTCAGGAGTCCTTCATGAGTGAGTCGGCAGACGTATCACATTTGTGGCCAATTAGTCCCGGTTTCAAGTTCAAATGGAGGACAATTTGTTTCGGATGTAGGTCGAGAAACGGTTTGGACTCCGCTTTAAGCTTATGTGACCCCTTCCACCATAACCTGGTTGTTGCATAATAACACCAAATTGAGACAAACTTATTTCTGTCCATATGTGATACAAATGCATAGAGCAAATTATTTAAACAAAAAAAAACCTGGTTTAAATAAAAAAAAAAACAGGTTTAAACAAAAAAACTTTTTTTTTTGTTTTTTTCAATAAAAACCATGGTTTTTGCTAACCTTGGATAAGATGTAGTTGTTAGTTTCTTAATACATGCCACACACTATCCGTAGCAGCGCGTACGTGACGAGCAATTTGACGGATGCTTGTTGATGGGGATCCTTCCACATGATCCAACACCATCTCGTTAAACTCTGGTGTGCAAATAGTTCGTTGTCTCGGTCATCTCTGGTTGACTTGAAAGATCCATTCTCTCTCAAGTTTGTATCTGCGGCGAGAAGTATCTTCCAATTCGGATGACGTCTGTTCGGAAACTTGTATCTGTACTGCCGTTCAGCTTTGCAAGCGCCACAACCTGCTTCACCGTACATTAAATGCATGTCTACAAGCTCATGTAAGTGTAATTCTCTATCTTCGATCACAAGAAGCGCATTTAACACGCTAAATGTTGTGTAAACACAATTCGATCATGTATTGTTTCACGTGCTAATGCTAACAAACGTTGAGAAATGATTGTTTCTCGTATGAAAAATTACGCAGCCATACGTGAGTTATGAAAACTTGAGCAAACAGATGTAATGAATCTTACGCCCTCATCCGTAGATAATGAGAACAAATGTATAGGCTATAATTATTTGTTATATGCCAATTATTATTTCAAAAATAGTTTCTTCTAACATGACAGATTTTAATGTAAATACCTCCTTTATAGTTTCGTGAATGCTATGGTACAGTATCAATAAAATTCAGGCTAAGTATTAAATACAGTAACTTTCTGTTGAAGGTAACGTACACTAAATGAAATGGAATTAAATGATCAAGTTGGAAATACTGTACCTGTCAATTTCAGAGCAATCACTATTTTCCATTAGTCATAAGGCGTGAGAATCTGTTCAGAATGTAAAGACGAAATGAAGAAGGAATAAGTCATCTCAAACGAACTCAAAATCACATTAACACTTCATATATATTGGGAACTGAGAGTAAAGGAAGTCCCACAAACCCCGACTTCGTTCTCCCCAATACTTACCCCATAAGAGTAACCACACCTTAACAAAATATAAGTAAGTAATATTGTTTAGAAGAGCGATTAAGATTATTCTAGTATTTTCACAAGTATCCGCAATTTTATCTGCCTTCCGCATAGAAACTAAAAATATATCCGCGAAAGCTATATTGCTGCAGATATCCGCATCCTCGTAAACCTCTGCTCTTATGAGTCTTGTTTTACTTCGTAATCTCATAGTGCGCGGTGACGAATTGTCCATATATTCAGTGAAGCTTTCTAGCTGAATTGTATTGAAGGTTGCTCTGTGATAGTTTTGAGATGTTTTTCTTATATAAAATGACCTCGTTGAACTGCCTGTAAACCTTAACGAATACGAGCGACTTTGCATTTTGAAATGAACTATTATCGGGTGCTAGGTAGAGTATTGTGTGCAGAGTTTCTTGAAAGTTGATTGTACATTTTTGGTTTCCAAAGCTTTGAATGAAATAATTTTAAGTTTGATTCGATCTGATGAAGAAGAAAAACAAAATCACTGGACTTATTTGTTGATTTTATCAAAACCAGAGGTTGAGCTGAGACCAGAAATGGTCATTTTCTGTCAGGCTCATCCGCATTAATTTTAATTACACTAGCATTGATCATTCTCAATAGGAATCGCGTTCAATTATTAAACTAGAACTTGGGACTCAAGTGTTTCGGGTTGTCGGGTTTGGGCATCTAATGAGTGACATCATGTTAACATTTAAAATTGAAATCCAGTACAGTGGAATTGTGTTACATAAAGTAATACAATACACCACCAACTCATGTCCTTCTTTTCAGATTATTTAAGCACTCTCTCGGTTACTTCAGTTATTTGGTATTTGCGTAATTCTTGGTTCACTTCACACCTGGTATCCACATCCATTAGGCAAGAGGAAGTACACACGGAAAGGAAAGTATTTGACAGTTGACAAATTTTCTTTTACCAATAACTCGGGAACAAATGAATTAATTTGAATCTTTTTTATTATTATTCATAGAATAGTTACAATTTGTAACTTGCCAAAATCGGTACTGTATTAGGTTAATTTATTGTTGAGTTATTAAGAAAAGAATTTTGTCAAGTGAAGAATATTTTCTTTCGTAACTGTACGAACATGCTAATTTTAGTCGAATCTCTCGTGATTAGTTCTATGAGTGTGAGCTGGTTCACTCCAAATAATATTTAAGAGCAAACTCACGCTCCTTTGGTAGGATAAATACATCTCGAAATGTAACGCAAGGAGATATTATTATTTGATAACGGGGGAAAATTACTTCAGTTGTAAGCATAAATACAATAATAAATCCAACTTACCTGTATTGATGATAGTAAAGGGGGATTGTTGAGGTTTTAGTCCCCGGCCTTTACTTCTCTTAAATGTTCCTTAGTTAAGACTTCTATGTAAGGTCTTTTAAAGGATATTCTTCACTATGCAATAAAGAAGTATATGCATAAGGAAAAATAACACTGATTTAACAATAATTAACGCCATATAATTTGAGGAATGCGCAGGAACAGCTCATCGTATCTCTTTTCTACACTGAGCTATCCATTCTTTTTATTCAAGTTGAAAGAATTCTCATAAAAAATATACTGCACACATGATGAGCACCTTTAGTCCCATCGGAATCGGACACATTACTAACGAACAAGAAAAGAAACAAAAAATGATTATTTTGAAACATAATATTAACTAAGAGGGCCGCGATGCCTCAGTGATAGCGCGTTCACCTCTGGTGCATAGGATTCTTGGTTCCATCCCAGCTTGCGTCAAGTGAGTTTTGTGGTGGACAAACACTGTGTGCGTGGGTTTTCTCAGGGTTCTCTCGTTTCCTCCCACTTTCTTTATTCCACCATTTCATTCAGTTCTCCTCCTCACCGTATCCTTTAGCCTAGCCGGCATAACCGTGGGACGTAAAACTTGAAGATTTCAGTTCATTTCGTAATATTAACTAAGAATATGCTTAAAGTAGACTATCCCATAAATCGAAATTTACTTGTAATTAATATGGGTAACAAAATCTCTCATCTGTCAGATCAGAAGAGCGTCAAATTATCAAGAATCAAAGGATGTCAATTATTGCACCCTGTTTCAAGACCTAGTAGAATCCCACACTCTTTATGTCAAGACCTAGATGATAGGTTAGTGTTGCTTCAGTAAAACAATGGAAAATGAATGAAACTCTGAAGTCAGACTTGCGTATAATACAATTTCTGTACAAAAAGGTAGCAGATTGAGGAGGATCCTATTTATCCCTTATATGAATGTCAGTGATAAAACTAACTAGCTCTATGGCCTATGGAACCCGGAAGTTCAATGCCGCGTTCACAAAAGCTCTACACTGACTTCTGTCCTTAGCTAACTGCATCCAGTTTCTACATTGTATTCCGATCTCTGCGAGATCCATCTTCATATTGTCCTCCCATCTGCGCCTAGGTCTTCCTAATGGTCGTTTTCCGATTGGTCTTCCAGTCAAGACTTTGAAAGCGTTCCTATTTTCTTCCATTCTAGCTACTTGACCCGCCCATCTAAGCCTCCTAGACTTGACGATCCTAACAATGTTGGGTAAACCGTATAAATTATGTAGTTCCTCGTTATGAAGTTTCCGCCATTCCCCATTCCCGTTTCTCTTGGGTTCGAATATTCGTCTCAGGATCTTGTTCTCAAATACTATCAGTCTATGTTCTTCCCTCAGAGTAAACGACCATGTTTCGCAACCATACAGAACAACTACAGATACAGGCATGATTATCGTTTTGTATATTTTAAGCTTCAGATTCCTCGATAGCATTCGCGACAAGAGATTTTGAACCGAGTAGTGACACGAATTTCCTGCTTTTAGTTGACATTTAATTTCTTCGTGAATATGATTTTCCTCTGTTAATACTGATCCTAGATATTTGAAACTATCCACTTTATCAAAAGTATTATTTAATATTTTAACGCATCCATAATTTGCCGTATTACGGTCCCGACGCACTTCCATGTATTTAGTTTTCTCTGCATTTACTTCTAAACCCATGTCCCTGCAAGCGTTTAATAAGAGATCTGCATTTCTTTCTATTGTTCTCCTATCATCCCCTATTAAATTCACATCAGCATATGCCATAACCTGGTGAATACCGTTCAGCTCTAGGCCCTGGTTGCTATCTTTGATTTTCCTTATAGCGTATTCCAGAACAAAGTTAAATAATAGTGGCGACAACGCATCTCCTTGTTTCAGGCCATTCACGACGTGAAAGGTCGGGGACAAAAATTTTCCTACCCGGACTTTACTTTGGGATTCATTTAAACATATCTTAATTAATCTAATTAGCTTTCTCGGTATTCCAAGTTCTGTAAGAACGTTGTATAATGTTTCTCTCCTAACCGAGTCGTACGCCTTTCTAAAATCAATAAATAGTTGCTGTACCAGGGTATTGTGTTCCCACTTTTTTTCGAGTATTTGGCGAATGGTAAATATTTGGTCGATAGTTGATCGATTTCGTCTAAATCCGCACTGATAATCTCCAATAATTTCATCTGCGTATCGGGTCAATCTTGCTAATAGAATATTTGAAAGGATTTTATAAGATGTTGACAAAAGAGAAATGCCTCGATAATTATTACAGTCAGTTTTGTCGCCTTTCTTGTGAGTTGGAACAATGATTGATTCTTTCTACTCTTGTGGCAATTCTTCCTTGTTCCAGATAAGGAGAATGAGTTTGTGTATCTTGTTCCACAATTTTTCGCCTCCAGCTAAAATTAACTCAGCCGGAATTTCATCTACACCCGGAGATTTGTGTTTATTTAATTTCTTTATAGCGGTTTCTACTTCTATTCGGTTGGGTTCTGGAATATACGGTTCTGCGGTGTGTATCTCCTCTTCTCCAAGCACACTAGTTTTTGGTTGCGTGTTAAGCAAATCGTCAAAGAAATCTTTCCATCTATTCAAGATGCTATCCGTATCAGTGAGAATTGTACTGTCAGATTTCTTTAATATATAAGCACGAGGTTGATAGCCATTCTTAAATTCGCTGATCCCCTTATAAATGTCACGGATGTTTTTATTTTTACTATTATCTCCAAGTTCCTTAATTTTAGGTTTCAAAAAATCGCGTTTCTTTGTTCTAAAAGTTTTGGAAGTTTCCCGCCTGATATCTGCGAAATTTTGTGTAGTTATTTCATTCGGATTTTGTAGCCAGCGTAATTTTGCCTGTTTTCTCTTCTCTGTTAGTTTAATGCATTCCTGGTCGAACCATGGTTTGTTCCTACGCATTTTTGCGTGTCCCAATTTCTCTTTTGCTGAAATTTAATACTATCTCTAATTTCAATCCAAGTATCCTCAACACTAGTGTACTCCGAATCTTCTAAATCCGAGAATCTATTCGAAACTTCAATCTGGTATTCCTCTCTTACCTGGCTCTCTTCTAACTTCTTTAAATTAAATCCCTCCGTTTTCGGACATTGAATATTACCTTTATTCAACGATAATCTCTTTCGTATTATGGCTGCTACCAGGTAGTGATCAGTGTCACAATCAGCCCCTCTAACGACCGGACATCAATTATGCTACATTGCCTTCTTCTATCTACTAGAACGTGATCAATTTGATTGTGTGTTTTTCCGTCTGGTGATGTCCAAGTGTATTTATGAACGTCGCGATGTGGGAATTTTGTACTCTTCATAATTAGGTTTTTGGATGTTGCAAAGTTCACGAGTCTAACACCGTTGTCATTACTTTCCTTACGCAGACTTTCGTTCCCTATAATCGGTTTGAAAATATCCTCTCGTCCTACCTTCGCATTGAAATCCCCTAATAGAATTTTCATATGGTATCGGAATGTCAGTGATTGTAATTTTAAATTTGTAACGGGATTATACTAGTAACTGTTCGAAATTAAATAATGTCAATATGAGTTCGCCTGTTGTGTTTCGTAAATGAATATGCGTAGATGGGAAATCCGTAAAAGGAGTCGTGATACTGTAGTTTTGAGTGAGGACTATTTTGGAAGAGGATATTTTAAACTGTTTAAACTGTCATTTAATTGTAAAATTTATATACACTAAAATTAAGATAGTTTATTTATGAAGACGATATACAGAATAAATCGATATCATTTTATGTCGTAATTATTAATGAGTTATTGGATTTAAGTATTGTTTAGATACAGACGAAATCCTACAATAAATTGCTAATACATAGCAGTAACTTAGCAAACTACGTTCTACAAAGTTTTGAATCGCACGGAAAATAAAATGCAATTTTAAAATAAAATGTTTCAGTATTGTTTAAATACAAAATACGGCTTTAGTAACGAGTAGTAATAAGTAATCATAATTAAACTGATTATTTTCATCAAGCTTTGATTAATACACCTAGTGCCGTATACTGTAGAAGCGAGCGAAAGATTTTATTTATGTTAAAGGTTTTTAACACCTTACCTTTGAAAAATTTCATTACCAACCGGTAAGACTAACACTCAAGCCTTCAAGGATTTTTCTAACAATTAAAAGTTGTCCTCAAACGTTTTTGAAGTTGAAAGTGAACTCTTCATACCCAGCAGAAGGAGAAGGTTCATTTTGGGAGCCTGGGAATCACAAGCCATGTTACGTGCAAATCTGATATATAAGGCGCACATCAAAAATACATGCAGTTTCATTCTAATTTCCAAGGACGAGGAAATACAGGAAACTAACCTGTGTCTATTTCTCAACAAACTATTACTACTGATACACAGTTGCCATCGCTCCGTCCATTTTGTATAGCGTGGCATAATCATTTTTGGGGGTATGTTTCAGATACTGGAGAATAACACTTCCCAGGGATGATCTACTGACAAAATGGCGTCCACGAGAAGAATCCTTGAGATTCAGGAACAAGCAGAAGTCACTCGGGGCTAAATCGGGTGAGTAGGTTGGGTGTGACAAAAGTTCAATACCGTGTTCAGTCAAGAATGAGGTCACAACATTAGCACGGTGTGGCGATGCATTGTCCATGTAAAGGATGCAGTTGCCATTTGTGATGGTTTCTCAGTCAATTTGGGCAAAACTTCTGTATCCAAAAGTGTACGAAAATATTTCCCTGTAATTTTATGACCTTTGGGAACAGGGCGGGGGAGTATCACTCCCTGGGAATCCCAGAAGATAGCGTACAGCACCTTCTCATTGGATGACACCTGACTTTTTTGGGGGGGGAGGGCAGGGGAGATGAATCTGTGTATTTCCACTGCATCGACTGTCTTTTTGTTTCTGGGTTGAAGAATGGAATCTGTGATTCATCCATTGTCATAACACTTTATCCAAGAAATTGCGTCCGTCTCTTCTGAAGAGTTTCAAATTTACAACACTTGATCAAATCTTTGCCTCATTTTGATCGCCATGAAGCATTCGTGGTATCCAGCGAAAATTAACTTTCCTTAGGCCTGGTTCGTTTATAATTATTCGTTCTATTGTTCCCATTCTTAGTCCTAGTGTATCATATCTGCGTGGTAACACGGCTGTCTTCCATAATGAAAGTTTCAACACGGACAATGTTAGGGTCAAATGATGCTGCTTTTGGATGTCCAGACTTCTGCTCATCTTTCAATTCGTTCGCTGAACTTTGAACTCACGCACCCACTTCCTAACAGTGTTTTCTGCAAGAGCACTGTCATCACACACACCATCCAATTGGCAATGAATATCGGCTGCGGAACGTCCAACTGCGGTGAGGAATTTCACAATTACCCGTTGCTCTTCAACCGAAAATTCCATGTACCCGGGCAGTATAAAAAGTACGTCTTACTCGTTTAGGCGCTGTGACGCAACTTCTGTCACCTAATAAACAAAACCTGCACTGCTTAGAGATGATGGATGGAGGTCCCCCACGCTGCAGTTGCTCTCCTGAAATGACAAAAAAAAAATTGTACTTTAGAACAAAATGGCATATACTTTTGGTGTGCACATCGTATATGTATATATAATGTGGCTGAATTCACATCCTTGTCTCTAATTAATTCGAATTCTAAACATAGGGATAAGTCATAAGTCTTAAACTGTATCCAGTGAACTTTCCATAATTCAAAACAGTATTAGTAACATTTTATAAAACTGACAAGCACTTACTTTTGGAACTGCAACTCTGACTAATGCAAGTCACACCGTTTCAATGAGACATGAACCTACAATTTAATTAGATATCCGCACTTGCTATGTGCGACCATGAGGAAATCAGACTAGAACGTAACGAACTTAAGAACTTACGAACTGTCAGGAGGAGATAGCCATTTTGCATTGCGCTTGCGCTCACTCGGACTTACGTTCAGTATTATCAAATTGAGTTCGGACTCGGGTGAACAGGTCCTCCACGCATGCGAGTTTGCACATCTCTGGCGGCGGACTAGCTACCTAGTTATATCATAAATACTGTCACAAAGTTTGGAGTGGTGCTGTATTCATCCGGAGTGGCACAGTGCTGCCATCTGTGGATAAAGCGGAAGATGCATGTAGTGTGTGTTTGACTGTTCATGACATACGTTGATATTGTACCAGGGTGGATTGATTTAAATCAGTCTGATTTAAATCAAGATTTAAATCACTTGATTTTTTAAATAAAAATCGTTGATTTAAATCAAATTCCGAAATAAAATAATTTAAAGTGAAAATAAGTAAAATCCCGTTTCTGTTCTGTTATTTCGGTTACGGAAGTTAATAATCATAATATAATGAGACTCAAATGTACAGTATGCACAGCATAGTATGTAAACAAGTGTCATGCACAGGATGACTAGGGAAAATCCCGTTTTGAACGGGTAACGGAGCAATACTGCTTTCTTCTCTTCGTAACAATGGGTTTGGGTTTTAAAATCTTCCAACGGGGAAATCTCCATCGACATTTAAGACGAAAATTCTTTCGCGTGCGCGTCTGCTTGTTTGTTTCCAGGTAATAGGGCGTATTTAGAGGGGTCTTATCCCCTTTCCGATTTTTTAAAGATTTATAACTTTAGGCGAAATTTATGTATTTCGTGCCTCAAGCTAGCTCCAATTTTTTAAAAATATATCCCTCATTATTCGATTTAAAAAGTACCAATAATCTTTTTTACTTCGTTTTTTCTTTTTTTCAAGACTGAAGGCATTGTAGAACATGTTATATATGCTTTCACGCCTTTCTGCGTCGAGACATAGTGTGTGATGACATCATAAGTTTAAAGAGATATTTTTTGTTATGCCTATTATTCTTATTTTTTGGCAGGCTTACATTTTGCATTCAAAAGACTGAAATTTTGCACACTCGTTCAGTGCACCCCTTAGTATTTTTCAGATGTTTTCAGATCTCTGCGTGAAAACAGGGGGGTCTAGAGGGGAAAATGTAAAAAATATAACAAAATAGCTTTTTCCGCGATTCAGATGGAGACATACGAATGATACCGTTTGAAAGACTGTTCTATTCTGAAGAGAATGACGTACGAACTATGATCCTAGGATGAATAGGAATGTTTCAATAAACTGTCACCTGATATCCTCTTTTATACGGGAATCTGGGGTATTTGGGGAATGTTATTTTTCGCGGGCTTACTTTTGCACCTAGAAGATTGAAGTTTTGCACTAGTATTTTTCAGTGTTTTAGATCTCTACCTTAAAACAGGGGGTTGGTCCAGAGAGGTAAAAACTAAAAAGGATATTTTTAACAGAAAATCCCTTTTTTCGTGATTTTTCCGCCCCAGATACACGATGGAGACGTTTGAATGGTACAATTGAAAATCTTTTTTATTCTGAAGAGAATAATGTACAAATCACGACCTTAGGATAAATAGAGATATCTGAGGAAATTTTTATATTACATGCGGGTTGTCTGGGGCACTGTGGGGGTGTTCTTAGCTCATTGCTAAATATTTTCCCCGCCCTCAGTATTCAAGATAGCTTGAAATTTTATACACACATTTAGTACAACCCTTAGTATTTCCCAGTTGATTTTGAGATATGTACGTTAACACAAGGAAGTCCAGAGGGGATCAAAATTTGAAAAAAAAAATTATAAAAATCCAATTCTCTCTCAAAATTTCCGCTTCAGGGACATGATAGGGAAATGTGAATGATACCGTTTCAAAGGCTGTTCTATTCTGAAGAGAATGAGGTATGAACCATGATCCTAGGATAAATAGGGATAATGATGTAGCTGCTTGACTGAAAGTCCATAATTTCCTTTTAAAAAAAGCCAAAATTTAAAAGGGTTAAGAAACATTGTTTGGGATTAACAGAGGTTAACAACTGAGGATTAATTCAAAATCCAACCCTAATGCTTTCATTTAAATGGCATAATTAGCATTTAATACTAATTCCTAATGCTTTTTCTTCAGTTCGCGACTTGTAATTTACGAGGAGAAAGATTTGATTTAAATCAAAAAAATCGATTTAAATCAAAAAAATCAACAAAAATGATTTTTTTTAAAAAATCATGATTTTTTTCCACCCTGTATTGTACTAAGTTCTGATGGAGTGGGACGATTACGAAAATCGTGTAGCAGTAATTGCACTAAACAAGGTCGGGAAGACAGCAGGTGAGATTTTCAACCTCCTGAAACCCCTATAAATCAGCAAGACATTCGTGTATTGCGCCATACAGCGATACACCGAGACTGGAACGGAGCTGACCGCGCAAGGAGTGGCAGACCACAAGCGGTACGAACCCCGCAGGTCCAGAAAGCAGTCGCAGCAAGAATTCGAAGAAATCCTGTTTGAACACAAAGTAGTGTGATGGCTGCTGAGATGAACATCAGCAGAAATTCCATGTTTCGTGTGCTCAAGAGTGATCTACATCTACGGGCGTATAAGAGGCGGACTGGTCACTTTCTGACCCAAACATTAATGTCGCAAAGGGTCCTTAAATCAAAGAGACAATCTGCATAGAAAGATTCTGTTCACTGACAAAAAGGTGTTTACAATTGAGCAGGCGTACCACGTCCAAAATGACCGTATGTATGCCACGTCATCTACTGCAGCTGCTGAGGCAGCTCCAAGGGTTCAGAGGGCATATCGTCCTGCCTCAGTAATGGTTTGGTGTGGAGTGAGCTACTCAGACACAACCCACCTGCATTTTTGCGAAAAAGGTGTTAAAACTTCTGCCAAGGCGTACTAGCACACAGTGCTAACACCTATAGTGAAACCACTGTCTGCTGCCATGTTCTCTGGAGAAAGGTGGACCTTCCAGCAGGATACCACTCCAGGCCACAAAGCGAAAACAATCCAGGAGTGGCTGGCACGGAACGTCTCCGACTTCATTTCTACCGCTGATTGGCCTTCTAGCAGCCTGGACCTTAACACGTTGGATTACAAACTTTGGGCAGTCTTCAGGCAAAGGTCTGCCATAAACGGCATCTATTGGTCGACAGTCTGAAACAATCCTTAACCAGAGCAGTGAACAATTTTCCCATGGACGTGGTGCGTAATGCCATTGACCAGTGGCCGGACAGACTTCGTGCCTGCATCAAGGCTAAGGGGGAACATTTCGAAAAATGATTCGTGCGTCAGGTGTACAACATAACAATGTAAAACATGACCAAAATAAATTGCCTTGGTGTTAATACTCTCTGTGTTATTCACATTCAAACTACAGACAGTATTTATGATATAACTAGGTATAACAAAGTATTTATTTGCTCTATTTCCTTTTGCTGTCTTGATACGAAATCTTTGTAATTGTCTAAAATGTTTTTGATTTTATGTCTTGAATGTAGTGTGGGACCTTTTTATTTTATTTATTTATTTATTGTTCTTCAACGGAGAATAGAATCTCCAATTACAGAAGATATATAAATAGTTTATATATTATAATATTTATATTATTATACATGATAGTGAATATAAGAATATTGACAATATAGATATCTGACAACGAAAATGATGACTATCATAAAAGTATAAAAGCATTAAATGGTATCCGTATTGCAAGTAAAGTAACCATTAAAAGTGAAATAATTGCTTTACACATTTCTATAGAAACACATGTATTCACATTTTAATGCAATATATATTTTTCTAACTTCTTTGTGTAGAGCGACAGAGGTAATGCTAAATCCAGATCTATCTTTGATATTGATATGCTGTTAAACCTACTGCATATTTTATATTATGGAAAGCCTTTATACATTCCAGTTTTGGGAATATCTACAGTCAACAGCTGTGGGTTACGTAATTAGCCTGGTATAGCATTGAGTCCGATTTTTTGTAAGAAATGACATGTCAATATGAAAATTCTTAATTTTATAAAGAAGTAATTTTTTTTAGATACTTTCTATTTTCTTCTTAAGGGATTTATAATATGGAGCCAGGGGTGTAGCCAAGGGGGGGCCCATCGGGGCCGGCCCCCCCCAAATGGTTTCCTGGCCCCCCCAAATGACCAGCCTTTAAAACATCATAGTAAAATTATCTTGCTTCATTCATTTAAAAGTAATAAAGTTTATTGACAATTAATAATTTATGATAAAATAGTAAGGAGAAATATTGTTTTTTTTTCCATACCGATCGAAAAATAATATAGTATCTCATATAGGACACACTTTTTATCACATGTCAACGCCCTGTCCAGAAATGGCTCCGAAACAGTAAATAAACACAGACGACTGCCGCGCTGCCTTCTGGCCCGGAGTCAAAATATGTGAGACCCATTGACCCAACTTGTAGTGATTCACAAGTTGATGGATGTGCTGCCGAATGGTTTCTCCACACACTGAATTGTAGTCCCAGTTCCTCTTTGTACATGTGTTGGTCTTCTGGCACGTGGTGTTTTCGGGTGTTTCGTCATCGTCCTTAAACTTGTTAAACCATCGCTGCACTGTCCGCGTCGTCACGACACCCTCACCAAAGGCCTGGCATATCGTCTGTCCCGCTACAGCGGCGTTTGACCTCCATTTGAACTCGTTCAGCATACATGCTCTTATGACGCTCTGTGGATGTCCCATGTTCCCTCTGTCTTTACGCAAGTTCACGGTGTGTCTGAATTGCCACAACCAGGTAGTATGTTGGATATACCCACACCAACAATTGACGTTCGCCTTATCTCCACTTGCATTCAACTCACGGTGTGAGGTCCAATTGTACACAGACTTCCACGAAAACGGACAGAACTTTCTTGGTTACCTTTATAGTTATGCACAAAAGTATAGCGTTTGGTCCCGGGCAGTAGTTCTTGATTAAGCATAATAAAAACTATCTTGAATATAATTTATGGATAATAATAATAATAATAATAATAATAATAATAATAATAATAATAATAAGCTAAAATAGTGTTTTTAGTTTTCCACAAGAAAACCAAAATTTTCCTTTCTTTCAGACCTCAAAAACACTAGCAACAACACTTTTTTTGGCTTTGTACATTGTAGCTGGCCCCCCCCCTCATAAACGACGGGCCCCCCCTACACAAACCTGCTGACTACACCCCTGTATGGAGCTCAAACAATCCATGTGTATTCTCATTTGGCATGAAATACATTTATTGTTTATACTGTATGTTCATTAATTCGAACTTAATGGCAGTACTGTTTGGAATGGACAAACACCGTGTGTAGATTTCTTAAAGAATACCTTTCTTTTAAGTTTAATGCCTCGTGGTTATGCTCTGAGGTTAACAAAGACAGTAATGATGATAATGAACAGTGAGGGAATGAAGAAAGCGGGAGGAAACGGGAGAACCCACGCACTAAAAGTAAGCATTCGACCACTGAGCCACCCCGACCTCAAAGCATACTCTTGTGTGGTGCCACTTTTTATTCGTTATCTGATATACCCTAAAGGAAATAACCGCAAGATTTTTAACTTAAGATTTAATTTGATTCAGGTTAATATGAAAGTTTATTTTTCTCTTGATCTTTTTTCAGTTGGAACTAATTGGAGGAATACCGCCAGGCATGGAGGACTTATGGATCACATGTGGTTCAAGGAAGGAATGCAGGTATACGTGGGATACGTTACGTAATACTAACGCTGAGTATCCGGCACGATTTAAACCGAGGATGCGATTTGATAGAGCATACTTACGGAATTCAAGTCCAAGAGCAGTGATACCACAGCATTTTGGTCTAATTGGGATCCAGAAAGTGGCGAACACGCAAACCTTTCCCAGTGATCATTGGGGTATTCATATTTTCTTTAAAATTGAACAACAATAAAACCGAACTGAGTCTTCGTCGTCGTCATAATAATGTAAATACTGATTTTGTGAATTAAACGCGTCAGTTTATTTAATAGTGTTATCTATATTACTGTTTTATGTTTTGTCATAATGTATTACTTAACTCTCATTGCAACTCTGTGTAAAAAGAGTGGAAAAAAACAAATTGTGAAACTTCCAGTCACTTGTATTTTTTAGTTTTTTCATTATTTGTTAGCATAATAAAATCTGCCAATTGAGACTGTAGTATTTTAAAATATTGTACGAACGGTCTAGTTTCTGTATTGAAGGTCTTTTATTAAAGAATTACCTTTTTTGAATGTTGAGTTTTTACCTCATCCTGACTTGCATATATTATTATGGTTCGTGCAGAGCCAAATTAAACTGCAAATGCCTTGAATGTGTTTTGAAAACTGGCGTGTCTGGTGGAAAATAGGTATGTGACCCAAAACATTTTGGATAAATGAAATTGATCAGGAATGAAAGTACTTACAGAGAAAAAGAAAACGGCTAAATAGCAAGAATAAATGAGTGTTATATCTATTTAGTAGTCAGCTTTGTTGCATTTTCTAGTTACATAAAAGTGTATATGCTTTGAAGATAGTCAGGATGAAAGAATTGTACCATCTCAATCTCATAATCTATATATATAAAATTGAAAATCACTGTTTGTGATTCTAAATCTCCTAAACCGCCCGACCGATCTCGATCAAATTTGTCACATGGATGAGGTTCGAGGCTGGTTTTTTTTGGCTATTCACTTTGATGGTAGAACTGAGAGGAGGGGGAGGAGGTATAAGAAAATAAATAAAACTAAATAACTCCTGAACCACTCGACCGATCTTGAGCAATTTTCAACATAGATGAGGTTCAGGCCTGGGATCGTTTTTATGATTTAAATTTGACGCAGCAACGTAAGGGAGGAGAAGGAGGGAATATATATAAAAATCAGTTTATATAAGACTTAAAGTGACCATTTTTCTAACTTAATAATTCTTGAACTATCCGACCGATCTGAATCAAATTTTCAAGATACATGAGGTTCGGATCTGAAAACATTTTTGTAATTTCACTTTAACGGTAGATCCTCGGGGAGGGAAGGGGGACGTATAAATAAAAACTAATACCTTTTGAACCACCTAACCAATCTCGATAAAATTTTCAACATATATGAGAGTCGGGCCTCAGGTGTTTTTTATCATTTACTTTGACGAGCCAGTTTAGGGGAGGGGGAAATATATATATAAAAAAAAATGACCCTTTGTGACTTCATCACTCTTGAACCACCCGACCGATCTCAATAATACTTTCAATATACATGAGTTTAGGGGCAGGGATTACTTTAGGCTAGCAGGGATTACTTTAGGCTATTCACTTTGACGATGCAACGTAGGGGTGGAGGAGGAGGAGAGAAATTTAAAAATGACGGATATTAGTGTTGAATCAATAGTTTTCGGGGTCAATGAGAGAAACAGCGACACTTCTTGTGCTGTTTCAATTCAGGTTCAGCCCTGATAGTTGGGGAAGGGGAGGGGGATAAACATTTAAAAATGACTAATAGTCGAAACCATAGTTTTAGGAGTAGCTGAGATTGAGTGTGACAATTCTGATGCCGTGTGCCGCAGCACGGGAGAAGAGGAGCTATATATAATAATGATCGAAAATGACCAATATTAGTTTCTAATCCATAGTTTTCGGGATCATTCAGATGAACAGTGACATTTCCAAAATTAGCCCCGCCAACTGGGGGAGGGGGAAAGAGAGATAAAAATGATCGAAAATGGCCAATATCAGTGTCAAATTTATAGTTTTCTGGGTCCCTTAGGTGAACAGTGATATTTTCGATCCCGTTTAAATCCAAATTCAAACAACCGGAACTTGGAGAGGAAGAGAGATTTAAAACGCATCGAAAATGATCGATATTAGTGTTGAATCAACATTTTTTAGGGTCGCTGAGAGTGAACGGTGAGACTTCCGACGCCATGGCCCGCAACATGGGGAGGGGGAAATATATATAATATGTATATACATAAATGGTCAAAAATGACCGATGTTAGTGTTGACTTGCGGTCGCCGAGTTGAACAGTGACACTGCTGATGCTGTTTAAATCCATATTCAGCCCCGACAGTTTGGGGATGAGGAGGGGTGACACATTAAAATGATCGAAAATGAGCAATATCGGTGTTGAATCCATAACTTTTGGGGTCACTAAGATGAACATTGATACTTACGATACAGCATAAATCCAAATTCAGACATAAAACTTGGGCATGGGGGACATCATACTTTAGCATAAAATCATGCTATCAATCTACATGTTACATGGTTCGTATCATAAGATATAAAAAGGTAAGAAAAATAGCAATAAAATACATGATATACAAAGATGTGCATTTAAATTATTTATTTCAAACCAGCGAAGCGGGTAATATATGCTAGTTTTATTCTTTTTTTGTTTAGGGACATAAACCTTTTACCCTTATTGCCTACAAATATGTTAACATTTATATAGCTAAGAATGCCACAAATACTACAGAAGATTTTTTGCTTCATATCTGACCATTTTTGAAGGATATTCACTTAAGGAGATACTGCACCGTCACCACAGATCATGTTATATTGGATCCCCAGCATTGTGAACTATCACAAAGCATCGCAGTTTCCATTGCAGCAAGCTCCAGCACAGGATAGACATGGGAATTCTGTCTCACTCCTCTGGAAGTTTTTCAGAGACCACCCAGGATGCGCGGGCGGCGATGTTGAAGACGACGTTTCAGCAGTCCAAAGGCTCAAAAATCCATTGGACTGGCATCTGGGCTTTCACAGGAACGTCTTCAAACGGAATGACACGAATTCCTAACTTCTCTGCCATTTCCTGACAAAAACAGTGATGTTCTGGCAGTATGACTCAAAGCCTTGTCCTATGGCGCCCATTCCATATAATTGTGGGATTTCTCTCCGATAGATAGTGTCAGAATGGGCTCTTGGAAATATCTTTCATTTACCTTCACGTTTCTGTACACCTTGTGTATTATCAACTTACCCTCATATCCGATTCCCGTAACAACATTAAAGCCACAAGGAGCTGCACTCACTGCACTGACGAACAAAGTTGCCACACCCTTTGCCGTCAATATCACTTTATGTGATGGCCTGAATGTGACTACCAACAGTGAGATGGACATATGATGCATTCATTGTGACAACCTTCCTTCCATTTGAAACCCGCCAGGTACTTTTCATACAATTTCCTGCAGTTCGTCTTACGTTCGGCAATGTGACGCGGTAGCAGGTGTTGTACACGGGCGTTCCGCACATTTCAACCTGAGACACTTGCAAATTGTTTTCATAGTTGACGGTGCGAGGTGGCCTATATTACGTTGCATCGGAGATTTTCTTGTCATGCCAATCGACGGATTCTTCTTAGCACTACGGGTGTCACTTTTGCTTGCAGCCCTTCTCCTGGTGGTTTTCGTGAGTGAATGTTTCTCAAGAGGAGCCTGTTATGTATAACACCACAGTACTTTTCGCATTCTCCCGACACTTTCACAATAAGTACGTGCGAGAACTTAGTATGAAAAAAATAATTATGTAACCCTCCCAGCTAGTCCCCATTAGCATCGACGATCCTTTGCCAACGTTCTGGACGGCCATGGATTACATCGCGGTAGAACGTGGTGGGCCGTGAAGCGAAGAAGGTATCAAGTGCTTTTTGCACCTCTACTAGGGATT
Source organism: Thermobia domestica (assembly GCF_964235325.1). Lineage (NCBI taxonomy): Eukaryota > Metazoa > Arthropoda > Insecta > Zygentoma > Lepismatidae > Thermobia > Thermobia domestica. The sequence continues at coordinate 225,469,678 of NC_137457.1, read as the reverse complement.
TGAACTGGCGTCCTCTAAGGTGATTGTCCAAGGAATAGAGCAGCTGATAATCGGACGGTGCAATGTCCGGGAGTATGGCGGATGCAATAGTGTTTCCCATCCAAGGTGTAGAATGGTGTCCCCGGTCATCCTAGCCACGTGAGGCCTAGCCTTGTCCTGTAACACGAGGACCCCTTTGAGATTCAGAAGTGCTTGCTCCAGAGTTATGAGTTTTTCTTGAACACGGCTCAACTGCTGACAGTACAGAGTTGCATAGATGCTCTGACCAGCTGGTAGCAGTTCACGAGCCGCGGGCAGTCAACCAAACACACAGAAGGACCTTCTGATGCAGTGCTGGTTTCGGATGTTTTGTTTGTTCGGAAACGTGCAAGCATAGGCCATTACTGTAATTGGTTGAGTTCAAAATATAAGAAAACAAGAGAGCTGCTGAAAACATGGTGCATATAATTCACTTTATCCATAGTAGTAATTATTTTGGGATTTAATGGGTCTATGTGAATTCCAGCGTTGTCTCTGCAAATTAAATACCTCTCCACTTCTTTTCTAACATGTATGGTATTATGCTGTATTAGTTGCGAAGACGATACTCTCAGAGCTTTCGCCAGATCGTCATTGGTTTTCAAACACTTTCTCTTTTCCTTTCATAAACCCTACAAATTGTTTTCCAGTGCGATCTATCCGATGGTTTTAGTAGTTTTTAATATTGAATGTAGAGCGGAGGAAGGGAGTGGACTTATTTTTATAGTAGAATATTCTGGTATTTTACCCAAGTGCGAAGTGCTTTCCCCGCTGATCCAGTGGCCAGCATTCTCGTCTTTGGCGCACTAGGTTTCGGTTCCCGGTGAGAGAGCTTTGAAATTTAAAGGTATTACGGTGATTCGAATTTCATCTTAAACTGTAGACCTACGTCTTATTTAGCCTCAGGGCTAAATAGGGAAGCAAAACTATCCAACACACCAAGTGAATAGTTACTTAAGCTGCCATTGTACCCAAGATCCTGCTTCCGTGATGCTAGATTGCTCATTTGTTGTTCGCCATTGCAATTGCTACTATTAAAGGTTCAGATTTAAAGGCTCTCGTGCTGGTATCCTGCTGATTTGCATTTTGTCACAGATCTTTTCATTCATTTTTTGTGTGCCCATCTTCATTGTACTATTCTAAATATTATTTTTGCTATTACATACTTTTGCATTAGCAGCTATGCACATTATCTTATTTTGTAGTTAAGCTTACACTTCATTTATATTTGAACTTTCCTGAGTCAATCCATTCTAAGTGATCAAGCATGTGCCGCTCGACCATCTCCAAAAAATCTAAGAATGCTTAACCTATATAAGGGTACTTCAAAACCACAATTAATTATTTCTTACAACATCCCATGGCGACACAGGCGCCCGCGCCATTTTGCGTTATTTCGATGTTAGGCATTTATGTTGTTTTGAATATCTCAGCATTCCTTTGTCCTACAAAATTGAAAATTGCTGGACGTCTCCAACTCGTGCAGAGCTAAAACTTTGACCTCTTAACATTTTTGCCTGCCAAAACCATTTGAAGAGGGTGAAATCAGGGCCTACGGTAGCAACATTTTTGGACATTGAAAACATGTTTGGGAAGAGGACAACGTACGTAGAGATCTGAATTTGTGTGTGCATGTAGTCCGGGGTCATAAGTCAATACACAAAAATGTACAGGCCTGTAGCTGCTCCCAAAGGCCTGGAAAAAATCGTAAACGTGGGGAATTACGCCAATTTAGCATATTTCACTGTCCAAAATCTCCAATGGGTCTGGACAGAAAAATCTGAAATTTTGGGAATAGTTAGTAATTTAGTATACCATAACACACAACAAAGCGCGTTTTGTATTTTGAACAGAAGGGGGTCGACGTCATTACTTAATACTTTGACTCCCTCCTCCTCCCTCTAAAAAATTTGCCTTCATTCTAGAGCAAAAATTAAAGAATTAAAATTAGATTCGGAGAGCACAAGAAGGAAATTCTTTGTAAGTCGAGATAGTGTAAATGGCAAGAGGCTGTATTACTTTGAAAGAAATGTTCATTTCTATTGTTACAATTTTTGAGTTGTCAGCCAACTATCTTGGAAACATTCAAAAAATCGTCATTAATTTTAAATAATATATGAATACCGTCAATCATTCCAGCTCTGACTCTCACTTCAAACTATCGGGGATGGACCTACACAGGGAGTAATCAACCCCCCCCAACACCCTCCTAACACCTCTCCAAATTTCATTACACACACCCCTGGATGGTAAAGGAATACTCCCCAAAATCCAATTGTATCAATCAGTATCATATTGGTTATTTATTACATCAAGTTAAAAAAGGTTTAGCTTTTACGAAAGAAGGCAATATTCTTATTTATTTATTTCATTTCAAAATACGAAGTGACGTCGTTCGCATGTACAGCTTCGAGTACCACATGACCTCATTGTTTCGGGTGATGTTTCGATCAAAACAATTGACAAAGCAGACCTGCTCATAACTACCCTCCTGGGCTCCGCGATCGTTTCTGAGAAAAGACATTGATGGACAGATGCAGATGACTGAAATTGGCAGTCTTGAGCGGTCATTCACCTACCTTCTCCTCAATAAGAAAAAATGTAACAATATAATAATAAAGCCACCGCGGTGATTTTAGCAGACATTTGTCCGCAGACAAAACGAAAATTCACGGGGTTGCCAGGGTTTAAATGTATACTATCAAAATCAATCACGCTATTTCTAGTGCAAAGTCAAAGACGCCTCGCGTTTTTAAGTTAATATGCACACATGTGTACTATCTAATTTAATTTTTATGTATATATAAGTAGTAAGGGCGTAACCCTATCTAAATTTTGATTATCCAATTTGGGGCCTCGTGGACCACAGTGAATGAATCAGGGATGCTTTGGCCCGGGATTGCGTCACTTATTGAAATTTTGCTTATGCTTATTCAGGGGCCATGCACGCTAGTGCGAATGAGTCAGAGGTACCTTGGCCCTGCTATGACGTCATTGAATTGGGAGTTTTGGATCAAATGTTATGATGATTCTTTTAAAATTACTAAAAATTTGGTCTTGATGATTCATTACGTTATGAAATAGTACAGGTTTACAAATGCTTTTTATTTTTCGTTCCCTTTTATGACATAAAATTTGGAGATTGTTATCCCTTTGATGAGATGGACTAACACTGGTGCAAATGAAATGTTTAGTTTTACGTCCCACGGTTATGCCGTTTAGGCTAAAGGAGACGGTGACGATGAGAAATGAATGAAAGTGTGGGAGAAAATTGGAGTATCCTGAGCATAATGTTACCCACCACAAAACTACTTTCGCGGGGTTTGAACCAGGGACCACATACAGCAGAAGTGAACGCTCTACCACTGAGCCACCGCACCCCTACTGGTATGAATGAATTCCCAAATTATCAACTTTTGAGAGTCGATCGCACGGGGAAGGGGGCGGGAGGAGTATGTGCGTATCTACGAAACGACCTAAAAGTGAAAGTGGTGAGTCAATCGCCTAATATTTATACATGCGAGAGTGAATTCCTTATATTAGAAGTGAATTTAAACCACCAGAAGGTGCTTTTAGCAGTGGTGTATAGACCACCTAAAGCAAAATTTGACAACTTTCTAAACGAGATATCTAAATATATTCCTGTATACCAACATATCATGGTTTTTGGGGATACGAATTATGACTTACTTTCGATGAAAGATGAGTGTAAAAAGTACAAAGAATCCCTTCTCTCACTCAACCTTTCACTGTGTGCGTTGAAGGCAACGCACCATACAATGTATAGTGAAAGCCGCCTAGATCATATTATAACTGCAGACCCCTCTAGAATTGTCAGTCATGGGCAATTTCCTGCCCCCGGCTTTTCACGTCATGATTTAATGTACGCTAGCTATTCACTAAAAGTTCCTAAATATAGACCTAAAATCTCCACTTTTAGAAATTTAAAACACATAAATGATGAAGCATTAGAAAGGGACGCAGCGCAAATACCCTGGAATGACATTCTAATTATACCTTCCACTGAAGGCAAGCTAGAATTATTCAATAGCTTTATTCACACTCTCCTCAATAAACATGCACCTAAAAAAACCAAAAGATTTAAAAAAAACCCTGCTAACCCATGGATCACACCAGACATTTTGCAGCTCATGAAAGAACGGGACTTGGCATATCAGAAACTTAAATGGTCCAGGAAAATTAATCCTAGTGATTCTGCCAATACTTTTGAAGAATATAGAATCCTCAGAAATAAATGTACACAAAAAGTTCGAACTGCTAAAATTAAATTTGCGGCTGATCTATGCACTCAAAGTAATAACCCCAAATATCTTTGGAATAAGTTGCGCATGTTCGGTATAGGAAACCGTAAGACTGACGTACAATCTATACACATTCCGCTTAACGAACTAAACGATCACTTTGCTCAGGTCCCTACTATAGACGATGTTACAAAAGAATCTACTATGAAAAACATACGCGAAAACCCAAGCATCCATGAAAAATTTAAATTTAGAACAGTTTCTGTCCTAGAAATAGAGGTAGCTCTGAAAAAAATTACATCCAATTCAATAGGGGCGGATGACATCCCACTACAATTCCTTAAGAAGATCAGGAGATATATTCTGTTCCCTTTAATGGACATATGTAATTCCTCTCTACTTTCGGGTTGTTTTCCTAGCCAGTGGAAATTTTCTCTCATTCATCCCCTCAAGAAAAAAGCACAACCACTAACGGCGAACGATTATAGACCAATAAACGTGACGCCGTGTATTTCGAAAGTTTTGGAGTTTATTGTATTAAATCAAATGTCTGATTTTATAACTTCCCATTATCTCTTATGTCCATATCAATCTGGCTTTAAAAAAGGACACTCCACACATACGGCTCTTATAAAAATTACAGATGACATTAGAGAAAGCATAGATAAGAAACAACTCACAATACTTTTACTTTTAGATTTCACTAAAGCATTCCAGTCGGTCGATCACGAAATTCTTCTAACAAAACAAGTCACTCTTTCATTTCACAGATACGTCGGTTATGGTTTCGTTCGTACATTCAGAATAGATATCAGCGTGTTTCTGTTCTGGACAATCAAAGTTCATGGACAACTGTGCACTGTGGAGTTAGTCAAGGAACGGTCTTAGCACCGATTCTGTTCTCTATGTACATAAATGACTTGTCTCAACAAATTCGCCACCTTAAATATCACTTATATGTAGATGATGTTCAAGTATATACTTCGACAGATCTTGGAGACATAAACGACACTATCTCACTCATAAATTTAGACCTTGAGCGCATAAGTGCCTGGGCCCAATCTAATAATTTATATCTAAATCCCAATAAATCTAAATGTATCATAATAGGTTCGAGAAATATCCTCTCCAGACTGCAGAGCACCGCACTTCCTAAAATTACATTAAATGGCACACATATAGCTTTTGATGAAAAAGTGAAAAATCGGGGCCTCATATTTGATCAGAATCTTCTATGGGCGGATCATATAAATCATGTATGCAAAAAGACGTTTGGTGCATTGCACTCTCTATACCGTTTGAAAAATACGTTGCCTTATCCAATTAAGGCATCTATAGTACAAAGCCTTGTACTATCACATGTTGATTATTGCATTGGAGCTTATGGCAACGTAAATAAAGAAGCGCTAAGAAAGTTACAGAGGGTTCAGAATGCATGCGTTCGGTATGTTTTTAATCTTAAACGTTCAGATCACTTGACGCCATTTTTTAATGAATTGGGCTGGCTAGATATCCAAGCTCGCTACATATGTCAATCAATGACAATTTTATTTAAAGTTTTGACATTTGGTGTGCCTATATATCTTCACAATAAACTACAGCATGTTAGAGATAGCCACAATCGTGATACTCGCTCTAGCAGATCAACACTGCTGTCGATACCTCGTCATAATACGAATCAAATGGCTAATTCATTCACAATCTCTGGTATTAGAGAATGGAACAGACTTCCACCAGATGTAAGGAATTCACCTTCAATTGCGACATTCAAAAGAAATTTGAAGCAATATCTGATAGCCTTAGCCAATGTACACCAATCTCTGGAATGATGTTTTTTTTTTTTTTTTTTTCATAAAGCTGAGCAGTAGCAACCAATTGTAAACAGAAACTTGAGGTATGTATCTATAATACTAGGTTAGTGGGGAGGTATGGGGGAGGGGGGAATGTAAGGTAGTATACTTTTAAGAATACATATATCGTTCTGTGTATGCTGTGTGTATAGTTTTCTTGTTTTTATGATAAATAGTATGAGGGTATGGGGGGAGGGGGTATGTAAAGGAGCACATTCGTGTGTAGGAGTATATGTGTGTGTAGGTATATATGCATTAATGTAGTAATTGTATTTTTTATGGATTTGACATCAATTGTAGTATGTATATCTTGTATACATTTGAGTTGGTTGAGTGTAAGAAAAGGCAAACATAGCCTTAACTCTGCCGTTAAATAAATAAATAAATAAAATGAATTAGGGGTATTTGGTTTGAGCTAATATGTTCGTTTGACGTCACTGAACTGGGATTTTTAGCTTGGAGGTTATGATGGCTTTTTCGTTCCCTTTTATGGGTATAAAATTACTAAAACAAGGTTTGATCTCTTTCTTGATGATCTATTACATTATGAATTAGTAGACCCCAGTAATAGTATAAATTAGTATTAGTATTAATATGAAACTCGAAAACTTTGGAGTTCCTCCGTGGCTAACCAGTTAGCGTATACGCCTTTAACGTGAGAGACCAGGGTTCGATTCCCGGAAGGAGCTCATGCGGTTTGGATTTCACGTTAATTAGTAGGTTCTATCCTCGCTGCTGAACGGGACGTTAAACTCAAAATCAACTTAACTCGAAAACTTTGGGAGGAATACTTGATTTTGGTTAAGGTTTAGTTTCATTCATGGAACTTATGGGACTCGAACCACGATATTCAATTGTCAAAAAGTGTGTCCAGGAAAGTATACATTTATTTGAGACGCATAAAAGAAGGGGAGGGGCGATCCCGGACTTGGTTAACAATAATAATTTATATTGTATTCGTTTGTGGATTAAATAAAACTGTTGGAAAGATTTAAAAAGATTTAAATAAAACTGTTGGAAAGATTCTTTGTGTATTGACTTATAATCATATGTTAAAAAAGAATCGTCAACTATATCGTGTTATATATGCTTACGTATTCGTTGTCACAGTATCGTAGGCATTGTTTGTTCGAACAAGTACGGTGTTTAATTGTCAACTAGTGTGTAATGGTTTGTTTACTTTGAAAAAATATATTCATTCTTTGAGAAGGAGAAAAGGGATGAGATGATGTTATTTTGGAACTAGTTAGTACCTCTCGTTTTCGTCTGTGACGTCACATTTACTTTCTGCTTCAAACTAATTGGTTCATTGTAATAACGATTAATCATACTTCTGTAACGAGATAACATTGAGGAGTTATTTCTTATGACAAACAAGAACATTTATGTGTAATGGTTTACTTTGAAAGAATACATTCATTCCTAGAGAAGGTAAAAGAGGGAAGTGATGAGCTGAACCTAGTTACAACCTTTCATTTCCGTTCGTGGATAAATAATAATGACGTCATGAGTATAGGCTTTTATAGGGCATGGGTACATGAACGAACATAAAATTTCATGATTGGTGGATTAATTTGGCAGAACCAAAGTCATGGTCTCCAGAACTAATTTTAGTATTTGATCACCTAAAATTGCTAATGATATAATTTGGGAAGGTTTCTAACCTCATGTATTTTCTTTATTATGTTATAGACATTCATTGTCTAGATTTAGTTTCCGAAGGTCAAGAGTTTGATTCTCGATGAGAGCTTATATGACTTCGATATTAACTTAAATTCTTGTGCTGTTTAGGATTTATGCTCTACATAGACATTGTGTGAGCTCTTCAAAGTAGAGTTTACTGTCACTTTATTTACATATAATGAGGATATGCGTACCTTAATGCACTCCTCTTAAGCTTTTTGATAAGAGAGAACCACGATACTTTAAGGTTACGTTCTTGGTCATGTTGTTAGTTCGTGTAATTTATATCTTAAATAACATTGACGGTTTAGTTAAAATCATCATCTCAAAATATTGTAGCCAAAAATTTTCAGTGAGTGCAAAGAGGGAATTGTTTCACGGTTAACCGTCAAACCTTATCCGATTTTTAACTATTCGATTAACAAATAAACGTTTTTTTAATTATTCGATTAACAAATAAACGGTTTTTAACTATTCGTGTGTTACATGTGCTTACGTATTTGTTTTCAGTATCATTGCCATTCTTTTGTTATTGCATATTAAACATATACAGTATTTAATTGTCAAATAGTGTGTAATGGTTTACTTTGAAAGGATATATTTATTCTTTGGGAAGGATAAAAGGGATGGGATGATGTGATTTTGGACCTAGCTTGTACCTCTAGTTTCCGTTCGTGGATTAAATAAAAAGATGACTCTTTGCTTAAATCTGATTAGTTCATTCTTCGAGCGATTTTTTAAACGCTGCGCGTTTGTTGATCAGTAAGCGCTTCATTGATGGAAACAATGTTGCCAGATTTTGAAAATCTAAACTGCTCCGATTCTTTTTCGAAACGGTTCCGCTGAGTGCAAGAATTTTCAAAACTAAAAATTTTGAAAACTAAAAATTTTCAAAGTAAAAAAATTTAAACAAACTTTTCAAAACAAAAAAAAATTTCGAACCAAACTTTTCAAATAAAAAATTAAACAAAAAATGTCAAACAAAAATTTCAAACTAAAAGATCTCAAATAAAATTTTGAAACAAATTTTGAAAATCTAAAACTTTTAAAACAAAAAAATAAAACCAAACTTTCTGGAACGAAATTTTTTAAAGTTAAAGTTTTCGAACTTAATATTTCCAACCGAATTTGAAAACTAAAAACTTTTCGAACCAAATTTTAAAACAAGTTTTTCGAACTCAGAAAGTTTCAAACTTAAAACTTGCAAATCAAAATTTCAAACAAAGTTTTCGATCTAAAAGTTTGAACTAAAAAAATGGAAGTCAAAGTTCAAACTAAAAATTTTCGAACTCAGAAAGTTTAAAATCAAAATTTGAAACTCAAGTTTCGAATTAAAAATATTTTCGAACTACAATTATCAAACTCAAACTTTTCGAAAATCTTAACAGAGATTGAAAGTGATCACCTAAACAGATTACATCGTAGATTGTGAATTGTTGCTAAAGTTGAAAGTGCAGTCAGTTTAACGACTTTTAGTTTACTGATTTGAATTTTAATTATCTTGGAGAAGTATTCAGAATCAAATTTGATATATGATGATGAACCGTTTGGCTAGTAATTGCTAGTCATTTATTTCGTAACGGAACATTGAGATGAAGTCTCAAGCTCATCTCATAAGACAAACTATCTAGTCAGCCCTAACTCACAAATCGTTTCGCTAGCCAAAAACCGTTGGTAAGCTGTATCTTTTAGTAATGTAACACAGTTTACGGTTTAAGATTTATATTGTCTTGAGAAGGATTGAGTTCGTTTATGTTACGAACCCGTTGGCCAGCCATAGCCTGATTTCACATCGTAGCTCACGAAAGCAATCTTGTTGTAGTTGTTTAGCCGTGACCATTTTGTCTGGACATAGCCTGTACGATCACCAGGAATGAAATACTACTTAGTTTAGCGACCATTAAGACGTGAAATAAGGTGAAATCTGAACCATTAAATGTTAAGACACCCTGCTTTAGAATAAAGAAAAATGTGTTTCCTTACCTGGAGTCGAACTCCGGATCGATTTCGCAAAGGTGTAGATTTTTGAATAACTTTAAGAAAAGGACATATTTCGTTTAGCACAGCAATTCATATCTTATGAGCTGGGAACTCGGACCTCAAAATCGACGTCTGCTTAGTTGTTAAAAGCAATGAACCAATTTTCCATTTACATTACCAAACCCTTTAAAATATTAAGTCAGCTTCTGCGATATTGAAATTGCATTTTAAAAAAATCACATGCGAAGGCGAAGATGACGAAAGAGCGGCTTCTTGCACAAGTTTCGTAACGAAAAGATTTTCATTACTTCAGTATCATAGTTTTTTTTTGGTCATAGATGAAGAATGCAGAATTTGCAGTTTTTCTTTATGACATCATTCAGCTCTGTCATATTTGCATTCTCTCTCTCTAAATTGTGTTACTGGTGCTTAGTTTCTAAGATATCAGTCCTGTGTTTGTAACATTGAACTTGTCATTTACTGCAATAGTGATTTCCTACGGAACCGTGTTACCTAGTGATGCTATAATGTTGCATTGAATCCAATTTTTTCTGGTGCAAGAGGTTTTCAGTTCGATTCCTTTAGAGTGCTTCCCGTCGTTTTCATGGGATTATCAGTGAAATCATGTTACTTATTTCATGAGAGATCTTGCCAGTAGTGAATGATGCTACATTGAATTCAATTTACTATGGTGGAAGAGCTTCCCTCATAAGATTGTAAATGAAGAAAAAAACTGTTACGATGCCATGGTTCGGCTTTCCTTGTGTAAAAGAAGTGAACGATTTATCGTTTTGATCTGATATTGTTTTGTACCATGGTGCTGTAATACGAGTGATTTGTATTAAATAACATTCATAAGAAGATCGATTCCGGCTGGAAAACAATTTCATAAAAGTGAACAAGTGCATCTAATGCGAAAATGATTCTAGTTTGATCTTGCTGACGCTCACTATTTTAAGTGAAATTTTTATACGATAAAAGTACTGCACGAACAGTCTGTGCCTACTCTTAAAACTTCATTATATTTTCATTGAAACCAATACAAGTAATACATTTGTATTCAAAAAATGTAATCAGTATGTACTGTAATAAACAACATTGTGTGTGTGTGTGTGTTTGTGTGTGTGTGTGTGTGTGATGTTACTCTAAACAACAGTCTTTTTAATGAATGGTTTTTAAATTATTGTTGTGGTATCTGCTATCCGAGAAAAACTGAGGCCTGCAAAATGATCTTCCTCAACTCAGTGACCTTGCTTGTTTCATGTTAAGTATATCATTATCTCCATCAAATATTTTGTTTCTGTTTTACGTCGTGATGACTCAATGACAGAGGTGTGTAAGGTCCCTGGTTCGATCTTAGCTAACGCCAAGTTGCTTAGTGGTGAACAAAACGCCGTGTGCGTGGGTTTTCTCAGGGTTCTCCACACTATATTTAATCCATCATTACATTTATTTCTCATCATTATCGTCTCCTTTGGGCCTCGGTGGCTCAGTGGTAGAGCGTTCACCTCTGGTGCTGGGGGTCTCGGGTTCGATCTCAGCCCCAGCCAAGTGAACTTTGTGGTGGACAAACACCATGTGCGTGGGTTTTCTCGGGGTTCACCCGTTTCCTCCCACTTCATTCCACCATTTCATTCATTACTCATAACCACCGTCTCCTTTAGCCTAACCGGCATAACCGTGGGACGTAAAACTCAAAGATTTAATTTTTTCGTCTCCTTTAGCCTAGTTGGCATAACCGTAAGACGTAAAATTCAAAAATTTAATTTAATTTCTCTTTACGTGTAAAATTGATTAATTAAAGTTTTGTGTCACTAGGCTGTGTAAGACTTGAACGATAGAACCTGAACCACCACGAGTGTTTCTTTGTTCTCTTAACAGTACCGAGGACGTAAATCTTATGTTCCTAGACTGCATAAGACGTGAACGACAAAATCTGAACCACCATAAATGTTTTATGTTGTCTCAACAATACCGAGGCTGTATAAGACGTGGACCTGCAGTTCAAAGTGAAATTCGAATCATCATAAATGTAGCTTTACCAAATATTTGTTTCTATTTTACGTATAAAATTGAAAATGTTTATGACCTTAGGCTGTATAAGACTTGAACGTACTTCTGTCGATTGTGTACTTAAGTCCGTAATAATAACACCGAAAATCGAACCTGGACTTAGCCACTTGAATCTCAAATGGGCTTAAGGAAAGATTTTTTACCGTAATGCATTCAACCTGAAAAATGATGATTAGCACTTTGTCCTTCAAGTGAGAAGAGTGAGAGGTAAGGAAATACTTCCGTACTTGACGTCACATGAATGAAATTCTGTCCATCTTAGCATTTTGTTCGTTCTGTGTTTGACCAGTAAGCTGTTATCCGTTTCATACAAGTTCAAATGTTAATGTAAAGGCTAATATTTATTAAATCACGTCTTAATGGTCGCTAAACTAAGTAGTATTTCATTCCTGGTGATCGTACAGGCTATGTCCAGACAAAATGGTCACGGCTAAATAACTACAACAAGATTGCTTTCGTGAGCTACGATGTGAAATCAGGCTATGGCTGGCCAACGGGTTCATTACATAAACGAACTCAATCCTTCTCAAGGCAATATAAATCTTAAACCGTAAACTATGTTACATTACTAAAAGTTACGGCTTACCAACGGTCTTTGGCTAGCGAAACGATTTGTGAGTTAGGGCTGACTAGATAGTTTGTCTTATGAGATGAGCTTGAGACTTCATCTCAATGTTCCGTTACGAAATAAATGACTAGCAATTACTAGCCAAACGGTTCATCATCATATATCAAATTTGATTCTGAATACTTCTCCAAGATAATTAAAATTCAAATCAGTAAACTAAAAGTCGTTAAACTGACTGCACTTTCAACTTTAGCAACAATTCACAATCTACGATGTAATCTGTTTAGGTGATCACTTTCAATCTCTGTTAAGATTTTCGAAAAGTTTGAGTTTGATAATTGTAGTTCGAAAATATTTTTAATTCGAAACTTGAGTTTCAAATTTTGATTTTAAACTTTCTGAGTTCGAAAATTTTTAGTTTGAACTTTGAGTTCGAATTTTTTAGTTCAAAATTTTAGATCGAAAATTTTTAGTTTAAAATATTGATTTGCAAGTTTTAAGTTTGAAACTTTCTGAGTTCGAAAAAAACTTGTTTAAAAATTTGGTTCGAAAAGTTTTTAGTTTTCAAATTTGGTTTGAAATATTAAGTTCGAAAATTTTAACTTTAAAAAATTTAGTTCAGAAAAGTTTTTTAAAATGTTTTTAGTTTTAAAAGTTTTAGATTTTCAAAATTTGTTTCAAAATTTTATTTGAAATCTTTTAGTTTGAAATTTTTGTTTGACATTTTTGTTTAATTTTTATTTGAAAATTTCAGTTCGAATATTTTTTGTTTTGAAAAGTTTGTTTAAATTTTTTTACTTTGAAAATTTTTAGTTTTCAAAATTTTTAGTTTTGAAAATTCTTGCACTCAGCGGAACCGTTTCGAAAAAGAATCGGAGCAGTTTAGATTTTCAAAATCTGGCAACATTGTTTCCATCAATGAAGCGCTTACTGATCAACAAACGCGCAGCGTTTAAAAAATCGCTCGAAGAATGAACTAATCAGATTTAAGCAAAGAGTCATATTTTTATTTAATCCACGAACGGAAACTAGAGGTACTAGCTAGGTCCAAAATCACATCATCCCATCCCTTTTATCCTTCCCAAAGAATAAATATATCCTTTCAAAGTAAACCATTACACACTATTTGACAATTAAATACTGTATATGTTTAATATGCAATAACAAAAGAATGGCAATGATACTGAAAACAAATACGTAAGCACATGTAACACACGAATAGTTAAAAACCGTTTATTTGTTAATCGAATAGTTAAAAAACCGTTTATTTGTTAATCGAATAGTTAGAAAATTTTTGGCTACAATATTTTGAGATGATGATTTTAACTAAACCGTCAATGTTATTTAAGATATAAATTACACGAACTAACAACATGACCAAGAACGTAACCTTAAAGTATCGTGGTTCTCTCTTATCAAAAAGCTTAAGAGGAGTGCATTAAGGTATGCATATCCTCATTATATGTAAATAAAGTGACAGTAAACTCTACTTTGAAGAGCTCACACAATGTCTATGTAGAGCATAAATCCTAAACAGCACAAGAATTTAAGTTAATATCGAAGTCATATAAGCTCTCATCGAGAATCAAACTCTTGACCTTCGGAAACTAAATCTAGACAATGAATGTCTATAACATAATAAAGAAAATACATGAGGTTAGAAACCTTCCCAAATTATATCATTAGCAATTTTAGGTGATCAAATACTAAAATTAGTTCTGGAGACCATGACTTTGGTTCTGCCAAATTAATCCACCAATCATGAAATTTTATGTTCGTTCATGTACCCATGCCCTATAAAAGCCTATACTCATGACGTCATTATTATTTATCCACGAACGGAAACGAAAGTTTGTAACTAGGTTCAGCTCATCACTTCCCTCTTTTACCTTCTCTAGGAATGAATGTATTCTTTCAAAGTAAACCATTACACATAAATGTTCTTGTTTGTCATAAGAAATAACTCCTCAATGTTATCTCGTTACAGAAGTATGATTAATCGTTATTACAATGAACTAATTAGTTTGAAGCAGAAAGTAAATGTGACGTCACAGACGAAAACGAGAGGTACTAACTAGTTCCAAAATAACATCATCTCATCCCTTTTCACCTTCTCAAAGAATGAATATATTTTTTCAAAGTAAACAAACCATTACACACTAGTTGACAATTAAACACCGTACTTGTTCGAACAAACAATGCCTACGATACTGTGACAACGAATACGTAAGCATATATAACACGATATAGTTGACGATTCTTTTTTAACATATGATTATAAGTCAATACACAAAGAAGCTTTTTAAATCTTTCCAACAGTTTTATTTAATCCACAAACGAATACAATATAAATTATTATTGTTAACCAAGTCCGGGATCGCCCCTCCCCCTCTTTTATGCGTCTCAAATAAATGTATACTTTCCTGGACACACTTTTTGACAATTGAATATCGTGGTTCGAGTCCCATAAGTTCCATGAATGAAACTAAACCTTAACCAAAATCAAGTATTCCCCCCAAAGTTTTCGAGTTAAGTTGATTTTGAGTTTAACGTCCCGTTCAGCAGCGAGGATAGAACCTACTAATTAACGTGAAATCCAAACCGCATGAGCTCCTTCCGGGAATCGAACCCTGGTCTCTCACGTTAAAGGCGTATACGCTAACTGGTTAGCCACGGAGGAACTCCAAAGTTTTCGAGTTTCATATTAATACTAATACTAATTTATACTATTACTGGGGTCTACTAATTCATAATGTAATAGATCATCAAGAAAGAGATCAAACCTTGTTTTAGTAATTTTATACCCATAAAAGGGAACGAAAAAGCCATCATAACCTCCAAGCTAAAAATCCCAGTTCAGTGACGTCAAACGAACATATTAGCTCAAACCAAATACCTCTAATTCATTCATACCAGTAGGGGTGCGGTGGCTCAGTGGTAGAGCGTTCACCTCTGCTGTATGTGGTCCCTGGTTCAAACCCCGCGAAAGTAGTTTTGTGGTGGGTAACAGTATGCTCGGGATACTCCAATTTTCTCCCACACTTTCATTCATTTCTCATCGTCACCGTCTTCTTTAGCCTAAACGGCATAACCGTGGGACGTAAAACTAAACATTTCATTTGCACCAGTGTTAGTCCATCTCATCAAAGGGATAACAATCTCCAAATTTTGTCATAAAAGGGAACGAAAAATAAAAAGCATTTGTAAACCTGTACTATTTCATAACGTAATGAATCAAGACCAAATTTTTAGTAATTTTAAAAGAATCATCATAACATCTGATCCAAAACTCCCAATTCAATGACGTCATAGCAGGGCCAAGGTACCTCTGACTCATTCGCACCAGCGTGCATGGCCCCTGAATAAGCATAAGCAAAATTTCAATAAGTGACGCAATCCCGGGCCAAAGCATCCCTGATTCATTCACTATGGTCCACGAGGTCCCAAATTGGATAATCAAAATTTAGATAGGGTCACGCCCTTACTACTATATATATATATATATATATATATATATATATATATATATATATATGCCCAAAAACGATTAATTTTTCAGAAAATAACAGCAAAATATTGCTTCCATAAAAAGGTAAAAAAAACGTTCAGCACCAAGTTCAAAACTAATAAAATAATAATTTTATATTCATCTACAGAGTCCCCACTTTCAGTTTATCACCATATAAAAGTGGGCTATGTATATCTCATTAAAATATGTACGAGGAAAGAACACTAATTTTTCGGGGAAAGATGAGCAAAATATTCCCTCATATCAAGCTAATAAACGTACAGTGCCAAGTTCAAAACTAATTATTTGTTTATTAGTTTAGTTCATTAGTTCATTATAGTTCATTATATGATATTATATTATACTATATTATATACTATACTATATTATATACTATACTATATTATATTATTAGTTCATTATATGATATGTATATAATATGATGAATACAGAGGTGTTTACACCACTTACGCAAAACTAATCGTGGGTACGCTATTGATAATAAAGCATGCAAGCAAATGAAAATATTTTTAAGAATAACAAGAAAACTAATCGTTCTGAGGGGAATTTTCAGGCCACTTGTCCCGCCAAACAGCAGAATACTACATATTTCTTTTTTCGTTTGTCTTGACCTCATATACAGTCATCTATTTATATTTCTGTTTGAATCATTCTACGGAAGTGGTGGAAGGTAATTTTCTCTCGAACGATCGAGTCGAAGGCAAGGTCAATGGTCTTTGGCGATGTTGGTTTATTACACATGTCCACCACCTGCTCCTAAACGAACTCGTACAATTGAAGATGCCCACAATACGGACTATTCAAAGAGAAAGAAAAATAAAAAAGTGGCTACCTGACTTGTCATAAACATGTCGAAAAGGCGACCAGATGAATTTGATATATCAACTCTGTAGGTGAACACTCGTTTGTCCTCTTGGTTAAGAAAGGGAATATTTGTTTCTCTCTTTTTCACCTATATGGTATGAAACGATTTTTTTTAAAGCTTTTGTCTACATAATGTCATTACTATCGATGATACTAATAATAATATTAGAACATTATAAACATATATATATTATTTGTTTACTGGTTAACTGCCGGTTTCGGTCATCGAGAAGTCTAGGAGGCAAGGAAGAACATCGTTCACGAGGTTCTGGGTTTGAGTTCCGGAGGAGCAACTATTTGGCTCGAGAAAACTTGTTATAATATATAAGGTGCCAGCCAAACATGTTCAAAACTGATCGTTCCGGGTTTAGAGTTGTCAATGACTCGAGCGGCTCGGCTCACTATTTAGCCGGACCGAGAAGTGAGCCGAACCGACAGCTTACCCAACCGAGTCAGCTCGAGCCCTCAGAAGCTGATCTCAAAAGTTCGCTTTCAAATGCTTTTAATATTCTTTCTTATATTAGCGTACACATCACTACAGGCAAAATAATTGTTTTATGATTTTAGTCTTTAAATCCTTAGATAATGTCTTGATTTGTTAACATTTTTATTGGATAAAATATATACACCAATGACAATTAACCCACATTTTCTTCACTCTTATTGAACTCTGCTGGTCTGTTGGATTTATCAGTAAAAGCGTTTAATCAGTATCAATTTGGGAAACAACGACATACTGTTTCCTTAGGCTTCACAGCGTAAGCGTGAACATTCATAAATAATCATAAATGTAATTGACTAGTAATTGTGTAATTTTGAATAAGATGGGCACATTAAAAACAAAATGATAAAACATTTCATTGATATCAAAACATAATTTGACAGAAACATGAAATATCTTGTCTAGAGTTCAATCAGTTGGTTAAGTTACTTTTAAAATGTAACGCGTTAGTTTGTCATGAACTTTTCCTTATGACGCAAATTACACAAGTTGATAGTTGTTACTAATATAATTCACACTCAAGTAATGCTGCCTTTTCACTGCCAAATGGCGAATATACTTGCTTTCTATATGTGCGGTCCCGGGTCTATTCTCGGCGTATTTGCTTGCTTCAGTTTTAACGACCAAATTTATTATTCTTTTAGTCGATTTTCTGTATGTATAGAAAGCTTTTAAAGTTAAGGAGACGATTTAGGGTACCAGGATCATACCCAAAGGAGGGGCAAGGGACACATCACCCCACCCATCTGAACCAATGAAAACTACTAAACACTGGTTCAATCCGTTTATTTTTCAAGATAGTTATACAAGAAATTTATCGAGTTGGAAATCTATACCTGACTGTAGAAGAACTTAATTTGTAATAGTCTTCTTTACAGTCAAACCAAGGATTTCTTTAAACGAGAATCCAGATACAAGAAACCTACCGAGCCGGATATACAGTAATTTCCTAAAACCGATATCTGACTTCTAGCGAACAAAATTCGATCCATTTGATCGTGTTGTATGATCTGTGCCGACTCTAATGGCGCAATTAGTTTAAATGGATCGGTTAATGGTTTGTTCACCACAGAGCTGGGATCAGAATGACCGCTCACATGTCACGCCTACCGAGCCGATGCTCCACCTCAAGCGAGTCGGCTCGATCCGATGGCTCATTCCAATCTAGCCAGCTCGAGCCGAACCGAACCGAGCTGGTTGCTCACCCAAACTGAGCCGGCACGAGTCGATGGCTCATTCAACCGAGCTGGCTCGAGCTGTTCACTCAGTTGAACTGGAGCCAGTTGATATCACTACTCGGGTTGGGCTTCTGTTTGGGCTCAAAATTTCGACCGTGCAAGTTTCAGCCTTGATGGTAAGAATTACAGTCAGAGTGGCCCAAAAGTAGGTATACAGACCAGCAACGATCAAGTATGACATTTTAATTTATTAAGATAATGCATTTATTTACTTCGGTCTGTTCAAAGCTTCAGGTATAAGTGAAAATACATTAAGAACAAACAATGAAGAAACTAAATTAATACCAGTGTGGAAAATAAAAAAATGACATAAAATGCCATGAGCCGATCAGTACTGGACTGTATACCTACTTTTGGACCACCCAGTATTGTCATTGTGCTCACGATATTTGAGGTTGTCCCATTATAAAAATCTGTTTGTTGTGTCGCAGTGTCCCCTCTCATGAGCAACACTAAAAATATTCCACATTACTGCTTACATTTCTCAAGGTTTTCGCTTTCCAGTCTAATTAGACCATGATTTCAAAACGAGTTAAAACGAGCGATCCATTTATCAAACTTGACTCGACTCGAAACTCGACCTCAAAAACAGTGACTCGACTCGGAACTCGACTCGAGAAAATTACCTTTGACTCGACTCGTGCCCATCCCTAATTGTCATACTGCTACTTTTAAGGACTCCAAACTTTAGGATGGGTTTTATTTATATATATATACAGGGTTTGTCCGGGAAGTAATAGGACTGATTTTATTCCGCCATGACTGTACTTCGAAGCGTGCGCGCACCGACTGGATCCGGTAGAGGGCGTTCCTAGCTAACGATCGAGCGGCTGGTCAGTTGTCTCCGAGCACACGGAGAGTCAGAACAGGCTTTTTCGCGCGACGTGTTTCTGTGAGTGGTGCAAGCCGAAAATGCAGCGTTCGTTAGAGCAGAGGTACGCGATTAAATTCTGTGTTAAACTCGGTAAATCTGCGACAGAGACGTTTGATATGATCAAGCAGGCTTACCCAGATGATGCTTTAGCAAGAAGTGGTGTGTTTCGGCGGCACAAGGCCTTTTCGGAGGGTCGGGAAGAGGTCGCCGATGAAGACCGTGCTGGAAGACCTTCGACTTCGACAAACACCGACAATGTGACTCGTGTGCGCGAAGTTTTGAACTCAGAGAGTCGACTAAGTATTCGTTTAATTGCCCAGATGTTAAATTTACCAAAAAGTGTGGTTCATGAAATTGTGACGGAGCATTTGAACATGCGCAAGGTGTGCGCGAAGATTGTCCCAAAAGTGCTCACTGACGACCAGAAATTGCGGCGAGTGGAATTGTGCCAAGAAAATTTGAACATGTGTGAAAGTGACGCCCAATTTTTGAATAACGTAATCACAGGTCACGAATCATGGATCTTTGAGTATGATCCCGAGACAAAGAGGCAATCTTCCGTCCGGAGACGCCGGCGTCACCTCGCCCAAAAAAGGGAAGAATGAGCAAATCCAAAGTGAAAACGATGCTCATTATCTTTTTTGACATCAAATGCATCGTTCACCATGAATATGTTCCTCCTGGACAAACCGTCAACGCCAAGTTTTACGTGGAAGTGCTCAAGAGACTCAAACGAAGGGTCAATCGGGTCCGACCAGACATCGGAGCCGACTGGAAGCTGCACCACGACAACGCCCCGGCTCACACCGCCTTTCTTGTGAACAGCTACCTGACCAAGGCCGGCATCCCAACGCTTCCGCAGCCGCCCTACAGTCCAGATGTGCCCCCCCGGACTTCTTTTTGTTTCCTCGCCTGAAACGCCCGATGAAAGGCAAGCATTTTGAGACGACAGAGGGAATCCAAGCAGCTTGCACCGCGGCTCTCAAGGCTATTCCGGAGAATGACTTCCGTGACGCCTTCAATGCTTGGAAATCGCGCTGGCAGCGCTGCATCGACGCAGAAGGAGCCTATTATGAAAGTTTTTAAAGAATTGTAACGATTGGCTCAATATTCTTTTCTTTTTAAATCGACTCAGTCCTATTACTTTCCGGACAAACCCTGTAAAATAAGAAAGTTTCCTCTTCTGTGGGGGGGCAATTGCCCTGTTCGCCCCTCCCTTTGAATCCGCCCCTGACTCAGACTTATGTGAAAATAGACAACCTGTTCTGTTTAGTCCACGTTAGTGGTGCCGATCGTAGCCGGGACGGCTACAATGAGGGACTTTTGAAACAAATTTCTTTACAGTTTAATGCTATATACAGATAAAACATGTGGTACATTGTTGTAAACAATTGCAATCTTTTTTAATGAATCTATCACCGACCAAAAAAGAAACTGATCTGCTCCTCCTTATCTTTCTAAACTGAGGCAATACGGCTCAGCACCGTCGATTGTTGAATCGACGTCCGTGAACTTGGCCCCCCACTTTGAGCACTAACGATAAAATTAGTGTCAATCGTTAGTGCATCGTTAGTGCTTCTTAGTGCACCAACCCCTAACGTTAGTGCTTAATTAGTGTAGGAGCTACAAGCAAAAAACCTTTGGGGGGCCAAGTTCACGCTGCCCCCCACTTCGAGCACTAACAAAATAACTAGTGCCATTCGGTAGTGCATCGTTAGTGCTTCCTAGTGCAGCAACCCGTGACGTTAGTGCTTCATTAGTTTAAGCTCTAGAGCCAAAACAGTGGTACACGCTGGCTCCCCACTTCAAGCAATAAGGAAAGGAATAGTGCCGTTCGTTACTGCATCGTTAGTGCTTCCAGAAATACTAAAAGTTTCGTTAGTGCTTCACTATTAGTATAGATATAGCCAATTATAAGTCACGAAACTCCCACAAGAAATGCATGGGGAATTTTTCATTCCGTCAAATTACCGCCAAATTCAAAAGCACTGTTGACCTCTTCTAGTGCAATCGTTAGTGCATCGTTAGTGCTTCTTACTGCAAAAAGCGCTAACGTTAGTGCTTCATTAGTGTAAGAGTTATGAATAAAAAACATTTGGGGGGCCAAGTTCACGCTGCCCCCCACTTCAAGCATTAATGATAAAATTAGTACCATTTGTTAGTGCATCGTTAGTGCTTCTAGAAAACACTTATAGCTTCGTTAGTGCTTCAATATTACTGTGGTTGTGGCTAATTACACGTCACAAAACTGCCGTAAGAAATGCATATGGAATTTTTCATTGCATCGAATTACCGCCGAATACAGAAGCATTAATGATTTATTTTAGTGCAATCCTTAGTGCATCGTTAGTGCTTCTTAGTGCACCAACCCTATCGTTAGTGCTTCATTAGTGTAGGAACTACAAGTGAAAAACCTTTTGGGCCTAGCGTGAACTTGGCCCCCCACTTTGAGCACTAACGAGAAGATTAAATCCATTCGTTAGTACATCGTTAGTGCTTCCAGAAAATACAAATAGTTTCGTTAGTGCTTCATTATTAGTGTAGATATAGCCAATTGTAAGTCACGAATCTCCCATAAAAAATGCATACGGAGTTTTTCATTGCGTTAAATTACCACCAAATTCAAAAGTAGGGATGCGTTCGAGTCGAGTCGAGTCGAGATTTAAGCCTGTCTCGACTCGACTCGAGAAAATGTTGTCTCGACTCGTGTCTCGACTCGAAAATGTGTTGCTGTCTCGACTCGTGTCTCGACTCGACAGTCTCTGTCTCGACTCGACTCGAATTCGAGTCGAGACGTCTCGAAATTCGAGTCGAGACAAAATATACGAGTTAAAATATAAACACACATCAGCCAGACCGTTATAACTACCTACCTAATTGTTAGTATATCCACCTTTTGGCATGAATAACGACGCCAGCGCGTCTTGGCATGGTCGCAATGTTCCTCGGTGGGTTGCTGGAGAGAGTTGGCACCACATATGCACACACAGGTCATCTAGTTCCCGTAAATTCCGGGGAGGGGGTGATGCACCCTCACGTCACGTTCAATCACATCCCAGATGTGATCGATTGGGTTCAGATCCGGAGAGTTTGGGGGCCAGCACATCACTTGGAACTCGCTCCTGTGTTCCTCGAACCACTCCATCACACTCCTGGCCTTGCGACATGGTGCATTATCTTGTCGAAAAATGCCACTACCGATGGGAAACATGGCCGTCATGAAGGGGTGTACGTAGTCTGCAAGCAGCGTGCGATACCTCGGCCGTCATGGTGCCTTGCTCAAGTTCCACTAGACACATAGATGCTCACCTTAATGTTCCCCAGATAATAATTAAGCCGCAGCCAGTTTGTCTCCGTCCCGCAGTACAGATGTCAAGGAGCTGTTCCCTATGAACACTACGGATTCGCACCCTCACATCGTCATGATGAAGAAGATATCGGGATTCATCAGACAATGCAACGCTCTGCCATTGTGCCAAGGTCTAGTGGCGATGGTCACGTGTTCATTTTAGTTATAGTTGCCGATGTCGTGGTGTTAACATTCGCCATCGTTAGGAGTGTGTGTTCAGACTAGTGTTGTGAAGGCCTGTGAAAAAAACGGAAATTTTGGGTTAAAAAAACAGTGTTTTTACTGTTTTTCCGAGCTGGGGAAAAAACGGAAAATTTGGGTATTATCAGAATCATCATTTAATCACAGAATCATTTTAGTTAATATGTTAAATCAAATATATATTTCATAGAGATATCTTGATTGTTCTATGTAAAATTCCGGAAATTTTGAAACATTTTGAAATTTTGAAAATTTTGAACATGGCTCATGACATAAGACGGTTATGTGTGCATCTCTCGAACTGCCCATAAACAGGCAAAGCAACAACACTGATTGTTCCTTAATATGTCATATGATCACTTCGAATAGCCAACAGAGCCTCGTACCTGCGTGGCATGGATTCATCAGATTATCGATGAGTTCTTGGGGGATGTTGTGCCACTCATCCAGAAGAGCGACTTCCAGCTCTGGAATGGTTGTTGGATTTACTGGCCTAGCGGCAATTCGTCTGCCAAGCATATCCCAGACATGGTCAACTGGAACGAGATCCGGAGAGCATGCTAGCCACTTCATCCGAGCGATACCCTCAGCATCTCATCCACTAACCGAGTTCTGTGAGGACAAGTATTGTCATCCATAAAAAGGAACGAATTACCAATGGCACCAGCATAAGGAAGAACAAGAGTTTTCATGATCTCATCCCTATATCTGAGAGCCGTCAAAGAGCCATTTCGGATGATGTGGAGCTCAGTACGCTCACCAATGCTGATTCCTGCCTACACCATCAGTCCACCACTATGATACTGGGATCTTTCTCGCACAAACATGGAATTGTGTCGTGTTCCACACTCTCTCCAGATGAAAACACGTCGATTATTAGGCTCTACACTGAATCGAGACTCGTCAGAGAACAAAACATTGCTCCATTCATTGCGTCCCCACCCACGATGTTCCTCCGCCTACGCTCTTCGATCAACACGGTGTCGTGCAGTTAATGGGACACACACCATAGGCCTACGTGCGTAGAGACCACCTTCTCGAAGGCGATCGCGGACCGTTTGAGTAGATATTATGCGTCCTGTTGTTGTTCGGAAGGCTCGCGGTAGCAGAGTTGTATTCTGGTTTCGATGGGCTGTTAACAACAGATAACGATCGTCTCTGGCTTTAGTTGCTAGTGGACGGCCCTGTCCTTCTCTTCTTCGAACACTTCCAGTTGTTTGAAATCGATTCCACAATCGGGAAATCACACTTTGTGCCACTCCTATGGCATGTGCCACCTCCCGCCATGACTGACCAGCTTCCAACCTCATTGGGGGCCGCGGTGGCTCAGTGGTAGAGCGTTCACCTCTGGTGTTTGGGGTCCCGGGTTCGATTCCAGCCCCTGCCAAGTGAACTTTGTGGTGTACAAACACCGTGTGCGTGGGTTTTCTCGGGGTTGTCCCGTTTCCTCCCACTTTCTTCATTCCACCCTTTCACTCATCTCTCATCATCACCGTCTCCTTAGCCTAACCGGCATAACCGTGGGACGTAGAAACTTAAAGATTTTTCCCGGTCCGCATACAATTATAGCTGAATTTGCATATCATCGCTAATGGAATTGTCACCATTGATTTCAGCGACTGCGAAAACTATGGATTTGACACTAATATCGGTCATTTTGGATTACTTTTACTTGTCTCGGTATCCGATCCCCCCGGTGAACCCGGCCCGAATAGGGTGAATTTGTAAGTTAATGTGATCAGAGTTTTCAGCGACCGCGGAAACTACGAATTCGACAGTAATATCGGCCATTTTCTACCACTTTTACATGTCCCTTTAAGCGCCCCCTGAGACCTCCTGGTCCGAATTTAAAAAAAAAAAAGATTCGTCTTGATCTGGGGCCTGGGCCAGGGTACCCCTGACTAAAATTTGGTAACTCTCGGTCCACTCGTCTGGTCCTCAGGCCGCATACAAACAGACAAACACAAACAATTTATTTTATATATATTAGACTAGATAGATTCTTGCAAATTATGCCAGATTTTCATATTATCTTTCCGAACTAATTTTAAAGACCCGCTCCTACTTATATATATATATATATATATATATATATATATATATATATATATATATATATATATACGCAGTATCTCTATATTTATATCTATCTATATCTATATATGTATATAACAAACGTAGGAATTACACCCTCAATAACGCTCCTGGAGGACCCCTTTCTCCAAAAAAAAAAAAAAAAAAAAATGCTGGGGAAACACTTGTAGAAACTTCATTTTTCGTGCCAGACGATTACCGAGACCTGGTGAAAAAAAAATAGCGATCGAATTAAAAAAATAGTTCTCCATAATAGTATTCACTGAGAATATTGTTATAAAATTTAAATTTTATGGGTAAATCAGTAGACTTTGAATACATCCACATCGTATCCATTAAGTTGCGAAATTGTGTACCTCCAGACATGGGCGGCCGAAGAAAATTTTCTAGGAGGGCATTGCTATATTAGTCTGGCATTTAATGTGCATGATTTGTTATATTACGTGTACATTTTCGTGAGGCAGGGAGGTTCATTCTTATCAAACACGGAGATTATGAAGGAGCAGATCTACTGCACAAAATATAATAAAAACATCTCTTTCGGATTTCTATCATCCCGCAGTCCAACCCCGAGACGGAAACATAAGAGATAGGCTTTTTGTTTTTAAACAAGATAACGTGCCTAGCGAATGCTTTACATTGTGAAGATTATATTAGTGAAAATTAAACGAATATAATTTTACAACTTAATATACATATCACTAAATGTTGAGCTCCCCGTTGCTATGTGGTTAGCGTATGCGCCTTTCTCGAACGAGGTTTGATTCATGGTAGGAGCTCATGTGTTTCAAATCCGACTTTAAACTGTACGTTCACGTCTTGTAGAGCTTTGCTCCTGAAAACGACGCTAAACTATAATCTAATTTAATATTACTAAATATTAAAAAATAATGACTTACCAAGGTGACGTCAATTTGGCAGTCATCAAATCCATTTTATACTTTCACTTAATCCAGTGGATATTAATATAACAATTACAAGACACACGTCATCATCTTCTCATGTATCTGCATTATTTGATTCATCCATAGATTTGTTATTTGTACGCATCATTCATTTTTGCATTTTCGGGAGGGTTCAGGGTTCTTTCTTCATTTAAAGAGTCGGTTCTCTGTATTGGAAAGAGAATCAGGGGAAGAAATATATATAAAACATGCCGCTTCCGACGCAGCACTGAAGCATTTCTTTTAGCGGTCATACCCCCCTCTCCTCTCAAGTTGTAAAGTGAGAAGGGACAGAAACATCCCAGACACTCAGGGTTCAGTTGACAATAATAAAACTATGGGTAAGTAAACATCTTGTACAGAGTCACGTTTTGCTTATTTTTGAACATTTCTGTGAATTCAACAATACAACAGCGGAAATACTAACTGGTTTTATTACTCCAACCATCGCTTCAACTAAGGGTAATTCCCAACGCTCAGTGAGCCATCTAAATTTTCGTTCTTTTTCTGTTCTCCAGAGGAAAGAATGAGATTTTGCCAAGATGCTAAAGTCAAGATGCTAGATGCTAGATGGGAGTGAATTATGCTAGATCTAGCACCAAGATGCTAGATATGGCTTCACTGGCGGGCTTCGATATCTACAGAACTTTCTGCCAAAGCATACAAAAAAACACAAAGCACAATAGTTTCAAAAACATCTGTGTGATCCTTCGGTAGGCTACACATCCGGTAAGAAGCTCAATCCAAAGAGTAGTTTGCACTGCACCCGTAGCCGGCTAACAAATGACTCGTAGCCGGCTTGTATAGATAATTGAGTTCAAATTTTCAAGTATCCATTTACAGAATGCCCATATCGTGTATGCATGCATTTGCATGCATTATTTAATACGTAAATAAAGTACACACACAATTAATTATCTCAGTGATAAACGGTGTTTATTGAAAAAAAATCTCTCCAAACAATGAAGATTAATCTTAGAATGGAGAAATGGTTATCCTTCGTTTTCATTATCATTTGGCCATGAAACAAACGCCTGACAGATATACAACCCCTATATACAACTATGTGATGTTGGAATATATAACTCGTAGAGTATGATGCTTTACTTTTTCAAATTTTCAGTACTTCTAGTGAAATGAAATCTTTAGTTTTACGTCCTACGGTTATGCCGGTTAGGCTAAAGGAGACGGTGATGATGAGAAATGAATGAAATGGTGGAATGAAGAAAGTGGGAGGAAACGGGAGAACCCCGAGAAAACCCACGAGCATGGTGTTTGTCCACCACAAAGTCCACACGGCGCGATCTGGGATCAAACCAGGGACCCCATGCACCGGAGGTGAACGTCCTACCACTGAGCCACCGCGCCCCCACAGTACTTCTTGTGTACCCCTATAAATGCAATAAAGAACTAATGGCCATGTTTTTTTGTTGTTTTTTTTTACAAAAATATTCAATTAGAACTGGACAATTTACATAAAATTTGGAATCGACAAATGAAAACGGCACGTTTCTAGCACTTGTGGGTTCGAGGTCTCATTGTTGAAAGGATTGGAGACAAACATATAAACTTTTCTGTGAGGAGAAACATATACGCGTAAATCTAGTATTTTAATATATAGATAATAATTGGAATAACTTTATTTTCGAGTGCTATTTTTTAATATTCGCAATATTGAAATTTTTGAACTTAAATTTTTCCCGTGTTTGAAAAAAAAGAGAGATCATTACTAGTAAAATTAATCTAATACAAACATATTTATTTTTTTCAATTTTTTCAGAAAATCGAAAAAGACGTTTTTTAAAAAAAAACAGGTTCAAAATTTCCGGAAATTTGACAAAACTAGTTCAGATACACTTGTACTTTGCCCAGCATTAAACTCTGATCTTAGTTCCGACGCAGTTCGCCGCCTGTTCTGTTTTACCAATCTGCCAAGACTAGAACGTTCGACATCTGTAATGAGGTGGGGGCACCCAACCCCTCGACATTTGGATGTCTTTTCCCCTTGGTTTCGCCACTTGCTGAAGACAATCACCACAGCACTCCTCGAACACCTGACAAGTCCTGCAGTTTCCGAAATACTCGTGCCGAGTGTTTCTGAGCGAGCACTTTCTTCAAAATAATATTAAAAATTATAGAAAAATTTTCGAGACATTCGAGTCGAGTCGAGATTTTTAGCAGCCGTCTCGACTCGACTCGAGTCTCGACTCGAAAATTCGAGTCGAGAAATATGTTTGTCTCGACTCGTCTCGAATTTTACAAAGTGTGTCTCGACTCGAATCTCGACTCGAATTCGAGTCGAGTCGAGTCGAGATTCGAGACATGTCTCGACTCGTGCGCATCCCTATTCAAAAGCACTAATGACTTGTTGTAGTGCATCGTTAGTGCTTCTTAGTGCACCAACCCTAACGTTAGTGCTTTATTAATGTTGGAACTACAAGTGAAAACCCTTTGGGCCTAGCGTGAACTTGGCCCCCACTTTGAGCACTAACGAAAAGATTAGTGCCATTCGTTAGTATATCGTTAGTGCTTGTGGAAAATACTAATAGTTTATTTAGTACTTCATTATTAGTGTTGATATAGCAGATTGTAAGTCACGAATCTCCCATAAGAAATGGATGCGGAATTTTTCATTGCGTTAAATTACCGCCAAATTCAAAAGCACTAACGACTTGTTGTAGTGCAATCGTTAGTGCATCGTTAGTACTTCTTAGTGCACCAACCCTAACGTTAGTGCTTCATTAGTGTAGGAACTACAAGTGAAAAACCCTTTGGGCCTAGCGTGAACTTGCCCCCCACTTTCAGCACTAACGAAAAGATTATTATCATTCGATAGTGCATCGTTAGTGCTTCTAGAAAATACTAATAGTTTCGTTAGTGCTTCACTATCAGTGTCGATATCGCCAATTATAAGTCACGAAACTCCCATAAGAAATGCATGGGGTATTTTTCATTGAGTTAAATTCCCGAACGTAATAGTAACCATTACACTACTATATGGTTATTAGTGCTTTTAAATTTGGTGGAAGAACTTTACAAAATGGAAAATGCTACGTGTCTAAATTTAGCCCCGCACGCATCTCAAGTGCTAAAAAAACGTTTGACATGGTTAGTACATCGTTAGTACCCATTAATACACTAAACTCTAACGTTAGTGCTTTGATTGAACTCTATACTAGTGAATATTATTTGCAGGACTAAATTGAAATTTTTCTAATTCTACAGTTATTGTCCTACAAAGGTGAGATAAACGTCAAGAGTTAGTGCATCGTTATTGCTTCCCGAAACACGAATCATTAGTGTTAGCGTTATTATAGTTTAAGAGTTTTAAGTGAATAACTCACTCTGTGCTAAATTTAATTTTAGCGAATTTTACAATAATTATCCCACAAAGATTGAATAAACGTGAAAGATTAGTGCATCGTTAGTGCCCCGAAAGACACTAAGCATTAATGTTACTGCTATCGTAGTTTAGGGGTTAAAAATGAGTAATTCGGGGGGTGGCTTCTTTAGATCTTTAAATTTTGTACAATTTTACGCTAATTGTCTGACGAAAATGGTCAGAACCAGCGTTTAGTCCTCCGCTGAATAAGCACTAATGCTAGTGTTATCATAATTTAAATGTTATTAACGAATAACACGCACGAGCCTAAATTCAAATTTGTCGAATTTTACAATAATTGTCAATCAAAAGGTAGGATAATCGCTAAAGGATCGTGCTTTTTAGTGCTTCAAAAATATTAAGCACTGACGATAGTGCTATGATAGTTTAGGAGTTATCAATGAATAACTCGGACGGAACTCAATTAAAATTTATCGAATTTTACAATCATTGTGTACAAATTTAAAAACCTGAAGTTAGCCCCGCTCGAGCTATTTGGTAAAACTCCTAAACTGTGATGGCACTGGAGTTAAGTGATTAGTGTTTCATGGAGCACTAACAGACACTAATCTTAGGTGGTTATCTTACCTTTGTGGGACAATTAGTGTGAAGTTCGAAAATTTAAATTAAATCCTATTCGGATTATTCATGAAAACACTAACGACAATGCTTAATGTTTTATAGCTCTAGCAATGCAGTAAGCGCTTGTGTTTGTCCCACTTTTGTGTTACAATTAGTGTAAAACTGTTTAAGTTGAAAAACCTAAAGTTAGACCGGGTTGAGTTTTCATTAATAAGTCCAAAAATATGACAGCACTAACGTTAGTACTTATTATTTTTTGAAGCGTTAAGGATGCACTATCCCTTAGCGTTTGTCCTATCTTTGTGAGAAGATTAGTGTTTTTCGATACATTTAAATTCAGTCTCGTCTGAGTTATTCATTAATAATTCCCAAACTACAATTTCACTAACGTTAGAGCTAAGGTAGCATTAACGTTAGAGCTTTTTGGACTATTAACGCTGTACTAACCTTTGACGTTTATTCCACCTTTGTGAGACAAATATTGTAAATTTCGATAAATTTAAATTTAGCCCTGAGTGTGTTATTCACTTATAACTCCTAAACTATGACAGCAATCAGTGTTTAATAGAACTCTATTAATGCACTACCCACTGGTGTTAGTCCCACTTTTGTGGCACAATTACTAAAAAATTGTGAAAAAGTTGAAAAATCTAAAGTTAGTCCCCAACGAGTTATTCATTAATAACTTCTAAAGTATTATAGTACTATCGTTAATGTTTAGTGCACTAATGTGCAATTACTAAGCACTAAACATGTAAATAGCTTTACTAGCACTTGTGAACCGTGCGGGGCTAAATTTAGACACTTAGCATTTTTAATTTTGTAAACTTCCCACATATTTAAAAGCACTAATAACCACATATAGTGTAATGGTTATAGTATAGTGTAGTGTTAGTAGCTCTTATTACAGAACTCCAAACATTAGTAAATCAACAGTACGGACCGTAGAAAATAAAACTTAGGGGAAGTTAAGTATACGCTAGCCAATAAAAGCATTCACAATGAGAAGCATTAATGTTCGGTCTTGGTGCACAAGCAAGCAATAACGAAATACTAACGATGCTACTAGAAGAGACCACTACTGCATTTGAATTTCATGAGATTTTGAACTAATGAAAAAATCCCCATGTTTTTCTTATGGGAGTATCGTGACTTATAATTGCCTATATCTACACTAATAGTGAAGCATTAACGAAACTATTAGTATTTTCCACAAGCACTAACGATGCAATAACAAATGGCAGTGATCTTTTCGTTAGTGATCAAATTGGGGGCCAAGTTCATGCTAGGCACAAAGGGTTTTTCAGTTGTAGTTCCTACACTAATGAAGCACTAACGTTAGGGTTGGTGCACTAAGAAGCACTAACGATACACTAACGATTGCACTACAACAAGTCATTAGTGATTTTGAATTTGGCGGTAATTTAACGCAATGAAAAATTCCCCATGCATTTCTTATGGGAGTTTCATGACTTATAATTGGCTATATCTACACTGATAGTGAAGCACTAACGAAACTTTTAGTATTTTCTGGAAGCACTAACGATACACTAACGAATGGCACTAATCTTTTCGTTAGTGCTCAAAGTGGGGGTCCAAGTTCACGCTAGGCCCAAAATGTTTTTTACTTGTAGTTCCTGTACCAATGAAGCACCAACGTTAGGGTTGGTGCACTAAGAAGCACTAACGATGCACTAAGGATTGCACTAAAATAGATCATTAGTGCTTCTGTATTCCAGAGTTGGCGTGGGTCAATGAAAACTTGACCCACGACCCACTGACCCACCACCCACCATGAACCACTCTCATCCACTTTGACCTACTCTGACTCACCAAAATCCATCATCAATTCTAAACACGATCCACGGCCTCTTCTGAACTGACTAAAGAGTTTACACTTGTAATAAAACAAGACTGTGAAATTGTCACTAATCGGAGTTTGAATTTCTAGTCAATCGCTCAAGCACCACTCTGTTAGAATAACGGTGGATCTGACCTTTACGATATAAAATGGTAAAGTGTTTGTCAGTGAGGAAATTGAAACAGTTCGAGGTGGGGGGAAATTAGTGTGTGCCTAAAATATACTTGTACTAAGAGAGTATTCTTGCAAGTGTTAGTTTCTGAACGCATTCCAAAGAAACTTCTATTCGCAGGAAAACACTCCTGTACAATATGGAAAAGGTTATGGTTTCTCAGTTCACAGTATTTTTCTCACAAAAAACTTGAAAAATCAATTGTTCATAGGGTATAAAGGCGCTTGGGTACCCTATGTGAGAGCATCTCCATAAAGTATACTCATAATTGTAATTTGTGTAATCACTAAAACACCACGTTAAATTTAAGTTACAAATATGCATAATTGCAATTAATATGAATATTTATTCCAAAGTAGTTTACAGGCCCGTAGTTACGGGGGGGCTAGGGCGGGCTCAGCCCCCCCTAAATTTTTTGCAGCCCCTAACTAAAATCATAGTTCGAATTAACGGGGATACCGGGGAAATTCCCCTTCGGTAAAAATTTATGTCCGGCTCGTATCACAGAAGTAACATAAATTTTCGACTTCTACATTTACAGCAACAATACATAAGCATCCCCCTCTTGTTCGAAAGTTTAATTCGAACACTGACTGAAATGTTGGAAGAAATTGTATTTCCAAATGTATTCAAATTTACTTTTATTATCCTCATTTAAAGTATTGGCCTATTTATGCGCTACGCTTCTTTGAATTGCTCATATTTATTTGAGGGTGAGTCTGTTTATATATATATAATGCTCCATGTGCAAACGACCTTCGCTGCAGGAGAAAAATAATTTATGGTTATTCTATCGGCAAACATGTATTTGTGTTCAGAAACAACATACTTTTACCTTAATCTGCGGACGAAGAGTTTACTTCTTCCTGTTCTTTTTGGAATATGCAACTGAAAACATCCTTTTGCTGTGAGTCATTGGCTTTCGGTTAATATGCGAGAGATTGAAAAGACAGCATCCCTCAACAAGGGGTCACAACTGTTTCGCTCTAAATCACACAGGTGTATGGGTTTGTTTTGTGTATATTGGACATGGAGAGAGAGAGGAGTGGGGGATTTTGACTACGTTTTATGTCACGTGATAACGGAGTAAGAAAAGTTTCCTTTTCTGAATTGTATTTACTCTTGTTGTGTTGTGAGTTGAACATGGTTGTGATTGAAAGTTGGTCGATGCTGGTTTCTGAAGATGCACCGAAGTTCACT
This sequence comes from Thermobia domestica, assembly GCF_964235325.1. Taxonomy (NCBI): domain Eukaryota; kingdom Metazoa; phylum Arthropoda; class Insecta; order Zygentoma; family Lepismatidae; genus Thermobia; species Thermobia domestica. The sequence continues at coordinate 225,436,452 of NC_137457.1, read as the reverse complement.
TGAAGAATGAGAATTGTAGTGTAGCAGCAACTTGACTATTTGTTAAATAACTTAGAATAATATATCTTTAAACTAAAGATAAGTTCGATTCACTTAATCTTTATCGGGGGTAAATAATTAGATACTTATATTAAAATAATTTAATAATTGTTGCCAATTTTTGGTGCCAGAATCAAATGTTCAAGCAGATCATTAGACGTAAGCCTAATCATGCAAAGTTACTATTTTGTAAATGAATACCTTGCAATCTTCTGGTATGTAAACAAAAAATGCAGCGGACTAAACGGAGGTAGTAGTTGCACTTATAGGAAAAACAGAATGTTCAATTAAAAATTAAACCTTATTAGATGATAATATGTATAATGCTTTATAAATTTGAAATTTCACCTTTGACTTAAAACAGGGTGCGTTGGGGAGTTTAGCGTCTCTCTTCAGCAGGGAAGCTATAAAGAAACGGGACCTAGAATAGAATAGAATAGAATATTTTATTGTCATTGAGCTTTACAAGCAATAGACAACGTCCGAATGAAATATACATAGCTATAGATACAGATATATATATAAAATAATCATTACATACAGACAATCAGTTATTGGTTAATGTTATTATGAACAATCTAATAATATTTGAAATAAAGTGCCACTGCAAATTAGGACATAATGTCTTGACATTCACTAAACTCTTGAATCGAGTAAAATGGATTCGTTATTAACCAGTCATATAACTTTTTCTTAAAAACCTTAAATGGCAGCTGTTGTATGGAGGATGTTAGTTTATTAAATAGCTTTGGTCCTATAACTAAATAACTATTTTTGATCTTCGATAATCTAGTGAAGGGTATATCAATTTTCTTACACAATCTAGTATTATATGTATGTACTTCATCTCTGAGTGTCATATTTGCCAGGTTTTGCTTAGTGTAAAGTAGCACTTGATAAATATATACATTAACTACTGTCATTATCTTAAGCCTGATAAATAGTGGTTTGCAGCTTAAAGTAACATCCAAATCACTATCGGTTTGAATCCGAGGACTCCCAGTACGGTTTGAACCCGAAACCAGACGCACCGAAGGCGAGCGCTGTACCCATGAGGCTACGGGGTAGCCACAAAAGTAACAATTTGTTAATGTAGTTTCATTTTGAAGAAGAGATATCTTCAATAGAAATAAGTAAATAGCTCTTTAAATAATTAGTTCTTAACTTAAACATTTTAGTACCTACGGGAGCAACTGATCTCGAATTCTTATTTGTACAATGTAAAGAAGAATTTCATGTATACTTTGATATGAATTGTACTATACAAAGAAAATTTAATGAACTGTTACTTCTCTTATCAATTTCGTCTCGAGAAAGAAGGTAACTGCGCTAGAACAGGGAACTTTTTTGGAGTTATTTCTTATTTGAATGCTCGAGTACCAGATCATAACAGATTATTTTTACTTAAACATGACTTTAGTAGCAATCATCCTAAATGATTGTTGATAGTATATTCCAAAGAGTTTAGAACAGTGGTTCTCAAACTGGAGTCCGCGGACTCTAGGGGTCCGCGTGACCTGGTTACGGGGTCCGCGTGACCTGGTTACGGGGTCCGCGTGACCTGGTTACGGGGTCCACGACGTCTAAAAATTGAAATGTGTTGTGATAAAATGGAACTCACAGCTGTTATGCAAAAAGTATTTTTTCAGTTACTATAAAGAAAGTAATTAGAAATTATACGTTTGTAAATTTGAATATTTTCTTTACTAAATTTCTGCCCTGAAGCCGGTCAACCTTTATATAGAACTACTTCACTACTTCAGGTGAGAGGAATTCCTTCTTTGTTAGGGCATTTTTTCAAAACGAGTTGTACATTAACTGCACCGTGCCGATCTTGTTTTCCTGAGTTACAAGGACATCACTAGAAACCTCGATCTGGACACAATTGTTTTAAGATTGGCAGCATCCAAAACAAGGAGACTTATACTGTGATAGTGTTGTTAGTGATTGTTCAAATGTACAACTTGTTTCTATTATAGTGTGCCAACATGAGGAGTGTATATATGCGTGTTGTGCTTGTGTTTCCTAATCTTATGAAATTTATAAATTTGTAGATAGCAAAAACCCATAAACATATCATTATTTCTTTCGAACATCACCATAAAAAAGAGATCAAAAAATGTTTAGAAGTACAAGTGTAAAATAAAGCGCGTGATATTTAAAGAAATATAAAGTTTCATATCTAAGGAGATGTAAATAATAATACAGGTAAAATGTTAATTTCACTTTTCCAATATGCATATATTTGTTTAGGTCACATGTATTTCAAAATATTGATTTCAGATTCTGAGACCCTTCTCTGTAGAATCTCTTTGAAGATAGTATTAAATCTCATTACTCTCTAGATTTTTTCAAGTTTCACAAATATTTTTTCAGTCATCAAAAATTAAACAACGTATTTCCTGTACTAATTCTTTGGAAATTTTAATGATTGGTTCGTTCGGCCAACTATTTTTTTAACAAATATTTTTTTTTTATTTCCTTGAAGATGAGAAAACGGAAGAAATATTTTGTTGCCATAACAAATAAAATAAAAAGGAGGCACATAGTATTCTAGCTTTCAGGTACAGTTGTACTGGCGTTATAGGGGAAAATTTTAATAATAATTCCTTCACGCTGTAGTTTTAGTTTTAAGAGCATTAGAAATTATTCATCATCACACACAGAGACAGACATTATATATATATATATATTGTATAATGTCTGTGTCTCTCTCTGTGTGTGCCCACCCTAATTTACATTTAGCCCCCCCTAAATTTGGAGGCTGGCTACGGGCCTGGTAGTTTACCTAAAGCAAAGAAGAGACCTATTAAAAAGTAGGTACAAAGTTGAATAACACAAATAAGCCATTAGTAATACAAGTATACATTTTCCGTAACTCGTAATTTTCCACCTTAAAACAAATCTGAAATGGGATTTATTTCCTGTTGGTAACTTTTTGGCGGTAAATCATCCGCAGTGGAATGATGTCCATCCTTCAGCCAAGAAATAACTAGCTCGTCTAATTTGAGCTTGTCTAGCAGTGGGCCATTAACATTGATGAACAACAAGTTAGACAATGTTTGAGCACTTAATCTATTTCTAATATCAGTAATCTGTAAATTCATAAGGGGAAATCCCCGTTTGTACTCTGTCGTGGAAATAGATAATACTTCTACCCGATTTCTGCAACTTTTCATCGACAATCTACTTGTTAGACTTAAGTCTGATAACGATTTTTCTTGGTCAGTTTTGAAATACTCAGCAAGAAGTATCATCTCTCTATCACCATACATCTTTTCCATATCGACCATGTCAGTTGGCAATGTAGACCCATGTACAACAGAAACTTCATCTACCACGCCTTTGATAGGGAATCTTGTGAATAAATTATCAATTAAAGCCTGATAAACTGATGATTTCTTATTTGTTTATAAATTTAATTTTTGAATTACACATGAAGGTTTGATACCATTACCAGGTTCCCTCCCCCGTCTAGAAAGCGAAAGCGAACGAGGTTACTGGAAAGTATTCAGAGGTGAATATGGGAATTTCCCTCCTTCTTCAACTTCAATTACCACACTGCTGTTTGCCATGTGCCAAATTACGATGAATTTCAATTAAATTAGCATAGTATAATTATTTCCTTGTTGAATTATCAATACTTTTTAGTGGAAAAAGGATGAAATTTCAAAGTTCCAAATCAAAGTAAGTAGACCATTGTAAAGGAAAAAAAAAGAGTGTACAATTTTCCATACAATTATGCGTGCAATCCAAACTTAAAATTTCCGTGTAATTAAGCTTACAGTACAAATTTTAAGCCCATTTTTCTCACAACTTTATGGGTTGATTGCCCTGTGCTGTGAGCGCTCCATATAATAAACATAAGCTTCAGCAATTATTATAGCAATGGATATATGGAGCCAAACGCTGTATTTTTTGTTTCTGATTTTTTTTCTTAAATAACATCGATCGTTTTCAATCATTTTTACAAACCAACTCACTACCAATTTTCCATATATAGAAAGTGCCTCCCCCCCCCACATAAAGGAGAATTTAAAAAATGCTAGGACACATTCTGTTTATTTTCAATAAAGAGTTAATACACTGAATTTCAGCTCCGTAAGTTTAACGGCTTGCGAGATACTCATTTTTTTTTTCGCAAAAATTCGGATCGTCACTACCTCCTTAGGATATTATGCTTTATAATAAAAGCAATATAACATCCCAATTTGGATTAAGGACCAAAAGTAATTTCATTTGACTTTGCAATTTGACCGTGATGATCAGGCACACATAATTACATTCAATTTTTTATAAATAATTTATATATTACAGTGATTCAAAAATGTATTTTTTCCAGTAGTTAGCTCTAAAAACCCACAGGTCTCGAAAGCCAAGTTGTAGTGTAAGTCCTATTGTTATTATTACTATTAAAAATATCAATATCCAAAAGTGCCTGAAGTTTTTTTTCACTTGGTTAGATATACTCATCTCAGGTAAGTAGACAGAAACAAGTGGAAAAGAAAGGGAAATCAAGGATTTGAAAGTAAAACGGTGACAAATTTACCAGTCTTCAGAAGATACTGTCTACAATGCAGTGAGCAGAGAGGGTCGATAGATCATACTGAGTCGGTGGGTCGCAGTGGGTCATGGTGGGTAGTGGGTCGCAGTGGGCCACGGTGGGTGTGGGTCACAGTGGGTCATGGTGGGTGGTGGGTCACAGTGGGTCACGGTGGGTGGTGGGTCACGGTGGGTCACATGCTGTTGACCCAAGACCCACAGACCCACTCAGAAAACTTGACCCACTTAACCCACTGACCCACCGACCCACTCCATCTCTGCTGTATTCGGCGGTAAAATGAAATGAAATCTCTGAGTTTTACGTCCCACGGTTATGCCTCTTAGGCTAAAGGAGACGGTGATGATGAGAGATGAGTGAAACGGTGGCATGAAGAAAGTGGGAGGAAACGGGAGAACCCCGAGAAAACCCACGAGCACGGTGTTTGTCCACCACAAAGTTCACTTGGCGGGGGCTGGGATCGAACCCGGGACCCCAAGCACCAGAGGTGAACGCTCTGTATTCGGCGGTAATTCGATGCAATGAAAAATTCCCCATGCATTTCTTATGGGAGTTTTGTGACATGTAATTAGCCATAACCACACTAATATTAAAGCACTAACGAAACTATAAGTTCTTTCTAGAAGCACTAACGATGCACTAACGAATGGTACTAATTTTATTGTTAATGCTTGAAGTGGGGGGGCAGCGTGAACTTGGCCCCCCAAATGTTTTTTATTCATAACTCTTACACTGATGAAGCACTAACGTTAGCGGTTTTTGCAATAAGAAACACTAACGATGCACTAACGATTGCACTAGAAGAGGTCAATAGTGCTTTTGAATTTGGCGGTAATTTGACGGAATGAAAAATTTCCCATGCATTTCTTATGGGAGTTTCGTGACTTATAATTGGCTATATCTACACTGATAGTGAAGCACTAACGAAACTTTTAGTATTTTCTGGAAGCACTAACGATACACTAACGAACGGTACTATTCCTTTCCTTATTGCTTGAAGTGGGGGGGCAGCGTTTACCATTGTTTTGGCTCTAGAGCCAACACTAATGAAGCACTAACAACAACGGGTTGGTGCACTAGGAAGCACTAACGAATGGCACTAGTTATTTCGTTAGTGCTTGAAGTGGGGGGGGCAGCGTGAACTTGGCTCCTCAAAGGTTTTATTGCTTCTAACTCCTACACTAATTAAGCACTAACGTTAGGGGTTGGTGCACTAAGAAGCACTAACGATTGTCACTAATTTTATCGTTAGTGCTCAAAGTGGGAGGGGGGCAAGTTCACGGACGTGTTGAATCGGATTGTTGAAAAGCAATTTCATTTCCTTCAGTGCGACAAATACGTATGCAATAACGACTTTTTTTTTTTTTTAACAAAAACGTACGAGTAGAAAGGAAGTTTTACTCAGTTATTATCGTGACTTTGGGTATCATTATCAAAAATACCTGACTTAAGATCATTATTCACTGCAGAGTCAGATAAAGTGTTAGAACCATATAATTACATTACAACTGAAAGTACAAATTATTTATTTTGAAGTAGCTATAGGAAAATTCATACATTATTCTAATTCTGTTGAGGTGGGCAAGGGCCTCAACCGGGTGGATGATAGCATATTCCGCCTACTCATGGCGCCGTGACTGCCGAAGTCGCAAGGTAGCACAGTGTCGGTAAGCTCTGACAATTATTTTCCCTAGAATAATGAAATATGTACGTAATATAGTCTTGATTCTACTGAGCAGGAAGATGTATATATCATTTATAGCAGTGGCGGATCCAGGGGGAAGGCGATCCCCCCCCAGAAGAGGACACTTTCTTATTTTATATATAAATAAAACCCATTCCAAAGTTTGAAGCTCTTAAAAGTAGCTCTAAGTAGCAGTTTGACAACCCACCGCCTCCCCGCCAGAAGTCGGTCCTGGATCCGCCCGTGATTTATAGGCACGCGGTACATCTGGGCCCTTATCGCCACAGTTGGCAGGAACCCGTATCTTTCTCTTGCGTTCTTTCTTTGTACGTAAAGTGATAAAAAAAAAAATATTGTCTATATATACATATTCCATTGTCCATTTGTAAAAGTATTATGCGAAGTGGCTGTGCAAATTTATTGCAGGACCGTCCATAGATTTCACGGGCTCCAAGACAATTTTTCTGTAAGGATCTCCAAATTTTCTGTGGGCTCCTCCGATTTGCTTTTGAAGGTCACGTGACATAACTCAATGTTCTCTTCATTTTCACAGGGGTACATAAGCGCACCCACCCACCTTAATCTTCAAGAGGGTTCTCTCTTAAAATTTGGGAATTCCCCAAACAAAATTTTATATACTTTCTATTGTAGTGTACCAGGTATGTCCCTATGAAAGTTTCGTTCCTTTCTATGGCCAAAAAATCACGAAAAATTAAAATTTGGCAGATTTTTGGCCTAGTTTATCTTCTTTGGTGAGGGTTTATCACGTTATATTGTCTCATAGGGATCCATTCTCTTTCATAGGACATGAGTTATATGGTCTCATAGATGGATACAGAGATCCATTCTCTTCACCAGATCTATTCCTTTACTAAGCCCTTTTTTTTTTATTTTCGGCTCGAAGAGTCAAATTTGGGGAGATAAGACTTTATGCTAAAACGTATGCACGTTTCTCGCTGTTTCTGATAACGCCGTGCATTTATGCAATCCCCTTTACCTCATGGTTGCGCGGGCGTGTAACAGCAGAGGATAAATACCAGGGACTTGAGTAAAGATTTATTCCTCTCTTTTAATCGATATTCTGATTTAGGTCCTTACTGTTTTCATCCAGATTGTGAATTAACATCTGACAATGACCGGTTCTTACAACCAGTAAGGAATAAACTACAATAAGTGTAGCGAAATGTGGGTTACATGCGTAGGATCGAAACTGCGTAGCGTCGAAACTGCGTACGATCGAAACTGCGTACGATCGAAACTGCGTACGACCGAAACTGCGTACGATCGAAACTGCGTACGATCGAAACTGCGTACGATCGAAACTAAAACCGGCGTAGGATCGAAAACAGATAAGGTCATATGATCAAGCAATAAAAAAACAATTATTTTATAATCACAGAATATTAAGTAATAGTAATTTTTTGAAGTTATATAGGGAAAAACCGGAGTAGGATCAAAACTGTATACGACCGAAACTGCGTAGCGTCGAAACTGCGTAGGATCGAAACTGCGTACGGTCGAAACTGCGTAGCGTCGAAACTGCGTAGGATCGAAACTGCGTACGATCGAAACTGCGTAGCGTCGAAACTGCGTAGGATCGAAACTGCGTACGATCGAAACTGCGTACGATCGAAACTGCATAGAAACGAAACTGACAAATAAAATAGTGACAAATATAATTAAATAATCATACAGGGGTGTACCCAGGAAGTTTTTCTTGGGGGACTATGACTTATTCAGGAGGACCAAAAAAGCTAAGTCTTGTCTCAGCAGGGAGAAAGGAGAAGCCTCCCCCCAAAAGCCACTACTTCTGATCAAGTTGGCAAATTCCTTGTTCAGAAGATTGCCGTTAAGTTCAATTGACTTAGCTTAACATTTTCTTAGTTACCTAGTTGCTGTGAATTGTCACTTCTTTTATAGACTTTGCAGGTGGCACAATCGAAGGTTCATGTAATTAGTTCAAGTTTTTGCTAGTTTGGGCTTCGTCCCAAATTTACTAACTTCCAGGGTTGTTTTGTTTAAAACAAAATATTTAAAACAAATGATTAAAACTTTTTTTTAAACAATTGATTTTGTTTAAAACAAATTTTGTTTATGTTTTAAACATTTTGTTTTAAACACGTGTATTTTGAAGACTTGTCTTAAACATATGTTTATTTGCATTTTATTTTATGTTCGTAAAAAAAAAAATCTTCCAGAGCAAGAGAACTGTCCAAAAGTGCTCCCCAATCAGAAGACTATTTTTTTCCCATGTGAATGGTTTGATTTCTCGTGGCTACAGCAGGTCAATGTGGTGATCTACAATTTATTTTGTCTCTTTTCCTCCTTATTTTTAACGTATATTGTATTGTTTAAATGCTTCTCAGTTAACTTGCGAGAAAGTGTAGTAGTCGAAGGTTGGACTACTTATAGAACTGATATTAAAAAATAAATAAAATAGTTATCACGGAAACAAACTGTTGTGTTATATTCATTGCGACGTTGAGGTTCTGAAATTAAAATATCGCAAGCATTCGTTTGTACAGTACATGTTAGTTCTGTCTCCGTACAACATGGAATCGTTTAACATGGGTTATACGTGAAGAAAAGGACATGATTTGGTACAAATTTATTAGAGTAACTCAAACTCAATCAGGTAAGTAAACGATCAAACGAGTTTGTTGCAAAACGTGTAAGAAAGAAATGGGTGGTTTAGCTCCAAGAACGAAAATCATTATGAAAAATACAATGCTTGGTAAAAATGGAAACCCAAACAAATGGTAAAAATGTTGATCCGAAAATTGCTTCTGATGAATCTAACGTCAGTGGTGTGGCTGAGATGCAACTAGAAACTTCAGGTAACAATTAATTTTGTATCAACAATATCTTTCACATTATATTATGAAAATTTTATTTCGTACCTCTTCCCCACCACAGTTCTAAATTTTCTTTGAAACTTTACAACTTGGCATAGCTTGTATGAAGAGACCAGGTGAGAAACGCAAGGTATGGCAGTCGATCGTGTAACTAACCAAGTGTGATACTTATTATAACGTTAGTGCTGAACGTCAAGGTCTGGGACAATTTGATCTCAATTTGTTTGTTTGTATGTATGTACCACGCTACAGGGTGCAATATTCAGTCTTTTAACATTAATTTTTGAGGATAGAGACACGAGGCGTCGGAATTTGCTGTATAGATTTTGACTGCGATCCCACGTAAAATTTCAAAATTAGTGGGTCAGATCCCACTTTGAACAAAAAGCCCTGTCTCATATAGCCTTGCTACTGATGCAAGTTGTAATCAATCAAACTAAACAAACTAATTTTATATGTTTCGAACAAACTTGGGTTGCAGGATAAATTTGGCTTCAACTCAACATTTAGAGCACAAGGGATCCAAGTTCATTTTCAGAAAGGTTCACTTTTGCTCAGCAAACGTAATATCTTCGTAGCATAGGGTATGAAATAAATGAAACAAAAACCACGGGAAAGCGTATGGACTAGAGTTTCATAGGACAACCGCTAGACAAGGGCGTTGACGGAATGGGGAGGAGGGCTAATTTTCCCTTCCCCCTCCTTGCTCATACATTTAAGATATTAACATTATACTTGTATTGTGTATGTTGCAGCGTTGGAATGATTAACAAGTCAAGCTCCGAATGTCATAGTCAATGATGCATAATTACGTTACATAAATGCAGAATGTGTTCAAAAGAATACATCGACGTAAAATGTCATATTTTCACAACCACGAATCCGAGATGAAAGAAAGAAAAACTACCTGAAAAAAAGGAATCTAGAATTTTGTATGATTGCCGCTAGATAGGGACGTTCGTTTAGAAATCATCCGTCTTCTACCCTGAATTTCAGATTTTTGGGGGCAGTAATGCAGATTTAGAAACATTTTGCTTAGCAAAGTCCAACATTTAAAAATTGAAGTCCTTGCACCGAATAAATACGGATTTTGATCATTGGCCGTAAGGAGCTATAGGCCTATATTGCTTTCTTGTATATTTTTTTTACCCAAGGATTTACTTTCGAGTTTCGGGCCTGCTTAAAATTCAGGAAATTGGACCTAAGCAACTTCCCAGTTTTAATCATCTGTATGTTCTTCGTATTTATTCGGTGTAATTACCTCAGGCTTATTCTGTTGGACTTTGCTTATCAAAAGATTTCTAAAACTGTCTTACCGTCCCCAAAATCTGAAATGCAGGGTGCGGATGAGGGTGGTTGCCCTCCTGTTCCACTGACGCCCTTACTAGCGGCTGTCATATGAAACTATCCCACGCCTTTTCGCATGGTTTTAGTTACATTTGTTTTGGATTCTTGACTGCAAAGTATTATTTTTTGAAATAGAATTCATTTGCTGAGGAAAACTGAAGTTTATTGAAAATGGATTTGGATCTATTGTGCTCTGAACGTCCCAAATATTACCTTTCGTCAATAAATTTTTGACTCAAAAAACAACCAATTACATAGACTTGCAGAAAATATAAAGTTAGCACAATATGAAGTGTGCTTCAAACATTACTTTTCGAAAACGTAGCCCTAGTATTATAAAATAATTTTATTAGCACCAGTGTTATGAAATAGTAATCAAATTTTGCAACAAAAATCTCACCCGCCTCCACGAAACGCTAGCTTAGCCCCTAAAGGCATAACTACAAAACTTTTAGAAGCGGTAACTCGAAATGATTTTCTTTATGGTTAAAATAACCGCACAACAGCATTTCTGGTAAAATTCTAGCCCTCATGTAACATGACACCATTTGCATTTGAAATTTCGAATACTAAGCACAGATGTTCGCCATGATGCTTGATAGCACCATCTGATGTGTCAGACCACTTCCAAGATTCATCATTCTCCCTCAACCCGTTGTCAACGCACAAGGATGGTGAGGACTTTTGTTTTGCCATGTATATTGATAGATTGTGTGAAACCTCTATAGTTGGTAAATTTTAAAATCTACCTTAAAAGTTTACTATATCCAAGAAAATACTTACTGTATGAGAGTCGCTGGCAAGAGGGTGTAATAAAAGGGGTCGTTATATGAAATAAGTTCAAAATTACTAATCTATACGGAAATGTTCTGTACCCAACACTGTGTAGTCTTAAAGAGAATAAAATAAATGAAAAGATCGGTTGAAAGAGCAAAAAGTCTTAATAAATACGTGATTACACGATTTTGAAATATGTTTAAAATAATATTTTAAACTGTTCAAAATGTTTAAAACATGTACTTTTTTGTGTGTTTTTTAAAACATCTTTAAAACATTTTAAACACTTTTTTCATGTTTTAAACACGCGTTTTGTTCTTTTTTTTTTAAAAAAAACTGTATTTTTTCCAACCCTGCTAACTTTTGACCAAGTTGGAAAATTAGAATGCGTTGTTGCCAATATTTACTTAAAAGACTTCCGTTTCTTTCAATTGACATTTGGATTAGCATTTTCTTACTTACCAAGTTGCTGTGATTTTCAATTTCTTTATGAACTTGGCAATTGGCAAAATTGAATGTTTATATAATCAGTTTAGTTTTAAGTAGGTGGGAATTTGTCGCCAGATACAAAATTTCTCATCCTACGGCCTCGCGCCTCATAAACCTACTAACATACCAAAATTCCTAGTTTTTATTCCGATTTCAATTACGGTACCTAAAATATGAGATTTTGTACATCCAAAAAGTCTATTTAAATTACACAGTTTTTTGTCTCTTTAAAGCTGCTAAAAATGGAAAATATTCACTTTTGGAAATTTTCTATATAGTCCCAGGAGGCTAAAAACTTTGCCAAATTTAATCCTTGTGGTTCTACTGGAAGTGCCTATCTGTAAAAAATCGTTGTATTATTTCAACGACATGCCTATGTGTTAGCACGATTGTGTTAAAATATAACACAAACAAGTGGTTAGAACAACTCACTCTCCGTTTGGAGTTGTGTGTCAAATGCCGCTAGTTGAAATGACACACAGCCTGTGTGTTAATACAAGTGTAGAATCTTCGGTGTTGTTTTCTGCGTGATTGCCAAATATGTTGGGTATCTAATTATAAAGGCTTATGAACTGAAGCTACAGGCAAACACAGTAGAAAGAAATACTTAAACAAATCCAAGTATACGCAAAATTTCAAAATACAAACCGCGCGATGTGTTTTCAATTGTTTTACAAAATGTTTCTGAAGAAACCCTAACAGCACAAGATGTGCTAGGCATGTACCATTTTGGTGTTCTAAATTCATCTCCCACATTTGATGCATTTATTGCTTCTTTTTTCAAAGTGGTTGTGTACTAGAAGCAACAAACGCATCAACTTTATTAGATGGCAACTGGCGCCGATCATTTGAAAGTGAATATGGAAGAACTATAAAATAAAGTAAATAGACAGTCGTCATTTTGTAATAAAATTAGGTCTACATGGCGAGCAGATTTTATCCCGAACGGTTATCGTCGCATATACGCGGGTTAAAGGAGCACTCTGATTAGCCAAATTCAAAAGACCTTAAAAACTTATCCCTCTACAAGCGACGGTTTACGTGTTATAGGCTGCCAAAAACATGAAAAAAGGAATTTTAAAGGTCCATAGCTCCAAAACTATGGGACCTACCGCAGTCGGGTCAAGACTTAACTTAGAAACTAGTATGTGCCCTATCCAAAAATGCGTGTGTGAGAATCCTGAGGTGCTTCCACAACAATTTTTATAGAGGGAGTTTAACTACGGGCCTATGATATAAAGTATTCTCCAACTACCTCCATAAAAATTGTTGCGTGAGTACCTTAGGAATATAAAACATGTATTTTTGGATAGAGCACATACTAGTTCCTTAGTGAAGTCTTGACTCGACAACAGTAGATCCCATAGTTTTGGAGCTATGGACCTTTAGAATTCATTTTTTCATGTTTTCGGCAGCCTTTAACACGTAAAGAAGGAACTGCCATTTCGCCCCGCTGCTACAACCGTCAGCGTCTTGTATCGTGTTTACTGTAGTTTTTCTTTCAGTGGTCGATGGGATTGCAATGATTGTTAGTGACTGAATAGGTAATTATTACTCCTTGTTGCACATTTCATGAGGACTTACGTAACACAAATGAACATACTAATACATACATAAAATAAACTATAAAATTGTATTAGTTTAGCGATGCCACGTTTTTCATACTCGATACATGTGGGGTGAAACCCGATTAGCATGTACACCTGGTCTTACCCCACCATTAGGGTACTTCCGGGTGATTTGCTTTTTTGTGAAAAACATATATGCAAAACAATAGACAGAACCTATCACATTTTTGTAGTATTCACGAATTATAAGTCAAGAGTAATTGTTCTGATCATCATTCCATTTTGTTGCCAATCTTGACTTTGACAACACATCAAACCTTAGTTACCCATTTCTATCCCACTTTCCCCTATATAAAAATTACTTTAATATCCTTTTTCATTCATACATTACAATATACGACTCAATTTCATTCATATAGTACTTTATAATATATATATATATATATATATATATATATATATATATATATATATATATATATATATATATATATATATATATATATATATATATATATATATATATATATATATATATATATATAAGCCTGTCATATTTTTTCCATGATAATAGAAGACACCTTCGATCTCTTCCCCCACTTAAAGAACTTTACAACGCAATACATTTTTTTGAAACATTTTCACTGCAATATTTGAAATGGATACAAAGAAATAGCGAACAATCTAAAGCGTTCTCAGGAAACTTTATGCTTCTGTAGAGTGTTTTTCATTTACATGAGATTTTTATTTGAAAATGCTACCCAAATAATGTTATTTAAGAATCTAGCAGACGAAAAAATCATCAATCTACAATGTCCTACATAGACATAATAGTACCCATTCTAGGATGACTCAAGAAAATTGTCTTTACCAAAAAAAAAAAAAAAAAAAGTTGTTAATGGATTTTCACAAAGAATATTAGTACAAGAAATGCTATTCATTTATTATACGAAACACAATTTTCTTTTCTTAAACAATGAACGTTGCATCTTGCTCATATTGATATAGATAAGCTTATATTGAGAGCTGAAATGGGACGGAACTAAAATACGGGACACTTGCCTGTCCCGTCTAAATTGATGGGGACGCAGGACACTTGAGTCCAAAATCGGGACTCCCGTTTTTTACGGGACGTATGGCAGGCATATATATATATGTGTGTGTATATATATGTATATATATATATGTGTGTGTATGGAAATCACTGTAAATATGGATAATTGTAGTAGTGTAATGTTGTTTTAATTTTTAATGGCATCAGTACATCTGTTTGAATTTAAATCTCTTCTACTTATTGTTTGGAACTTCCAGTTGTTTTGTCTTATATGCAGTTTTATAGAAATACATTACATTGGTGTTCTTCATGAACAACCCCCTTCCCCCCGACTGACTGATCCTCGTACAGGCCAAATCGCTTAAGGTAGGAACTTGAAATGTGCACAGTATGTATAATTTATGACGTAGGGTACCACTAAGGAAGGATTTTTGGAAATTCGATGTGGAAGAGGGGGAGGAAGTGGGGTTCTAAGAATTTCAAAAAATTGAGCGTATCTCCAAATCACTTATCATCAGAAATCACTATGCCAACAGACGTATAGTCAGGCATAACCAGATTGTTCAAATTATTGAAAGACATTGCGCGTTAAGAGGCTATCAGAGGGGTAAAGAGCTAGAGTTTGATATTGAGAATGTACAATTGAAACAAGACCTAATTGTTGAGAATAACTGTGTTAGTATGTAATTGACATTATCATTACGTTTGAAGGAAATGACATGGATGTAAGGGCAAAAGAAGAGAAAATAACTAAGTATGAAAGACTTAAACATTAGGTCCATGACAACAAGCGATTTGAGGTTCTCCCCTTGGTCATAGGATCCAGGGGAGCTAAAACACATGTTGCAAGAAACGTGTTTACAAAACTTGGGGTGCCTAAATTCACCCAAAAGAAAATTGCTTTTGCTGCTTTGAAGTCTACGATTGAAATGTTAAATTGCCATTTTCATTATGTTAGTGAATGTATATTTTATGTGGATGTTTAAAAAAATTAAGGGACATTTCAATTTATTTTACTTTAATACGTATTTGAATTATGAGTAGGGATGCGCACGAGACAAGATTTGTGGCTGTCTCGTCTCGAAAATGTGCTGTAAAAGTGATGTCTCGACTCGAAAAATGTATATTTCTCTATTAGAAGAGCCGTGTCTCGACTCGAATATTGTAAGGAAAATCCTGTCTCGACTCGTCTCGTGCGCATCCCTAATTATGAGCAATGATGCCGAATGTAATTGGCTATGGTAAATATTGTAAATATGTTTTTTACACTGCAAATATGGTTAATTATATTGTAAATTTTATTATTTTTTTAATTGACTGGTTTCGTGAACAATATTTTATTAATGTGGTGAATGTAATGCTTTTTTAAATTGAGAAAAGAAAATATGAATTGCACAACTTTTATGTGGAATTTGTGTGTGAGAGGAATATTTTGTACATTTTGAAAATTATTGACAGGCTTTTCAACATTACATTTTGATCGGGAAGAAAAATGTCATTTTCAAAATTTATCGCAACTAGGACTACGTTATTTTAGGAAATATTGGTAACTATAACAATAATTATTATACCTCCAGAACGGTTTGAATTATCAAATTGCCGTAAACAGTATTATGATCCTCACAACCTTTAAAAAGAATCTACGTAATTAGACATGGTACGTATCTAAGCACTATTTTTTTTTTTTCGAAATAGTCCTTGGAAATGCAATTTTCAATTCCTTGCAACTGTTCCGTCCGTCTTACTTCAGTTATTAGCATTGTAGAGGCCTCCAAAATTTTCGCGTTCCTGAATATTGGTGATGCTGTAGCGTCCTCGGTTTGCAACAATGAACAACAAGTTTGGTTTGGTTTGTTTTTGCTTTGAATGTAGATTTGAAATTTATAATAACCTGACGTAGTGCCATTAAAAAAAAAATAACTTTGTGATGGGTTGGCAACACTGTTAATTTGGTGGTATTGAAGAGTATGCCAGAAAATGTCACCCTGCTGATATTTGTATGTGCAAAATCCCAGCATTATATATCTATTCGCTTAAAAGTTATAAAGGCGTATCAAGATGAATAGTTCACCCCATATCCGAACACAAAGATGCCGCCTGTCGACAAACACAGACTTTTACATGGGAATGGCTGACCCCACGGTTTTTGTGTCCAATAATTTATATAACCTACATGGTTTCATTTAGATTCTTCCGTCCGAGTCCAGATACATCCCTTGTTAGTAAAATTAATTTTCAAGCTTATAAGAGTAAATGGTACTTAAGATGCATCAAAGTGCTTTTTTCGTGATTTTCGGTGATGCAGCGATGTGGATAAATATTTTTTGTACGATGCCCCTGTCGTTCCATTTTGTTATGTCTCATGATGGAGACATATTTCCGAGCCTACATTTAGTTACCTAATAATGACCTAACCACAATTTGTAAATAGAAAATGCACTAGAGAGAGTTTGCGAAAAGATCTTTTCTATTACTCAACACATCCCGTTTAAATATGTCATATACCTAGGCAGTGGCGTACCGAAGAGGGGGGATTGTAACCCCTCCCATTGAGTCCTTCATATACTACAGATCAGTTCACCCAAGGTGGTTTACAGTGCTGATAACGAGCACAGCGTAGAAGAAGGAACCAGAAGTCAGTAGCCCATAAATCCAGTAGTGAGTAACGTACACCGCTGTGGAAGTTGTTGTGGTGAGCAGCTAGTATTTCTGTTAAAGTGACACCTTATTGCGAAGGTCACATATGTGCACTTCCCGATGCAAAATGCAATGAGTCAGTGATTGTGAAAATGTGTGCGGCAAGCAGCAACAACATCATCAAGCGTGCAGTAGGAAGGGTAATAGCGCTGTAAAAGCACCAGCCCTAAGTGTCAAGATCAAGTCGTGAGAGTGAAGAAAGGAGTCCAGCCAGGAAACCACGCGTTGTGAGAAACATCAGGACAGCAGTTGTGAAGAAGAACCCACCCACCCAAAGCAAACGTGCCATCTCATGCACTTATTTGTATGGCAGCCAGCGACTTCAGGTTTTTACTGTACCTTGTCAACATACCAGAAAATTCTTTTTAGGTGACTTGAACTCCTGTGGCTTCGGTGTTCCCAGCTAGAAAAAATCATGAAATTCGGCTAGGGATTTTTTTTTTAAATTTCACTCCTACATTTTTTCAATAATCCCTCCCGTTAGCAACACTGCAATCTAACTTACACCAAAAAAATAGCCATGTCCCTCTTCTAAAATACAAGACGTAAACGATATCAATCGGGATAACAGTGTTTGGGCAATAAATCATTAACTGAAAGTCTACCAAAAACCCCAAAATCGATTTTGTCCCGAAAGGGTTAATGAGATATGCGCGCCAAAGATTTCGGGCTCTAATTTAACGTGACCCCCCCCCCCCCAAAGTTTCTGGGCTGGTCCAGAGAATGAATGGCCTACATAGTACTGTCTACGGGCTGGATAGGCTACCAAATTTCAGCTTTCGTTCTCCCATAGTTAATGTGATATAGGCGCCGAAAATTTGGGGGCTAACTTCACCAGAGCCTCCCAACTTTCTGGGCTAGTCGAGATAAAGATCGATGGGCTAACAAATTTCATCTTTTGGGCCAATATAGTTAATAAGGTGTGAAAATCAAAGTTTTGGAGCGTTAACTTAACGTGAGCCCTTAACTTTTTGGGCAAGTTGAGATAATGAGTGTATCAGGTACTAAACTTCATGGGCCTTCCAACCCATTATTATTTAGCATTTGGGGCACTCAAGGAACACAGATACAGGGTCTCCAAATGTGAAAATGAAACTGCAATCTTTAAGTTTTATGTCCGACTGTCATTCTGGGTAGACTAAAGGAGACGCAGATGATGAGAATAAATGGAATGATGAAATGAAAGAGTTGTGGGAAAGGGAAACTCCGAGAAAACCCTCACACACGGTGTTTGTTCACCACAAACCCCACTTTGCGCAAGTTGGTATAGAACCAGGGCCCCGCAGCATGTGTGAACCCTCTGCCACTAAGCCACTGCGGCCCAGAAGTATTCGAGACGAGACACATAGGCGTATACCTAACGTGTAATTTGTTCGTAGCGGGAATTTCTGTTATGGTATAGTTAATTACATACAATGAAAAACCGAAAATGTGATGTGGACAATCGCGACCGAAAATGTAATGTGGACAATCTCGAACAAGCAATAAACAATCTGCGTGATTTGTTTTAGATTTCGGAAAATAGGTTCTGCCAGATTTACGCTTATCGACTGTAATCGTTTATTTATTTATTTATTTATTTATTTATTTATTTGGGAGGGAAGCAAAGTATAATACATTTCAGTCATTATACATGCAAAGAGATGTTTTATGGTAATTGTTTTTTGCTGAAATATAACTTCGGTATCTTTTATACGTGTTTAGGAGCTGAGATTATTATCTAATAATTATAAGTAAGATACAAGTTTTTTTTTTTTTTTTTTTTTTTTTTTTTTTTTTTTTTTACGAAGATACAAGTTTTTCACCTTCGTACAACAATTCATGTTTAATAGGCGTATAGAAGGGGCTCATGCCCAAAACATTGGGACACCATTTCTGGGGCCCCATGTTGGGGGCCCGGTTCCTGACCACCACTGTGCTGAGGGGTATCGGATCTTTCTAACGTCACCATCTGTATGAAACAACTCCATGCTGAAACGAGAAATAGAGTGGACTCAAGCCCAACATTTCGGAACCACATTTTCTGGAGCTTCGAGGCCAGGGCCCAATTTCTGACATTACCGCTTTCGTTAATCGACCCCGACCTTTCAAACGCTAACACTATAGTACAACACCATGTTAAATAGGCAAATAAAAGAGACCTGAACCCAAACTTTTGGGATCTCATTTCTGGAGTCTCAGGTCCCGGAGCTTTCCAACACCACAATATGTATCCAATAACTCCATGCTTAAAAGAAAAATATTGAAGCCAAGCTCAAAATTTCGGGACACCATTTTTGGACCTTTGAGACAAGGGCCCAATTTCTGACGTTAACACTGTGCTCAGACGACCCGAACATTTCCAACTTCACCACCCACATACAATTCCATGTTTAATAGGCGTATAGAAAGAACCCGCGCCCAAAACTTCGGGACCCCATTTTTCTGGAGCCTCATGGCTGGGGCCCGGTTTCTGATATCACCACTGTGCTCGGGAGACCCGGACTTTTCCAATGCCACCATCTGCATCCACTAACTCCATGTCTAACACGGCTTCCCCATTGTAGGAGGATTTTGACGAATTTTCTGCAGGTTCTTTACAACTATTTACAACGTTTCAAACTATTCATAAGAAATGAAATTTCAATACATTAGAAACTATGTTCTTTTAAAATGTTCAAAATGGATGACAGCATTGATTTCCAGTAATAGTTGTAAACTTTCGTAATTTTATTCTCTAGTTGAATAGTAGTTTAATTTCGAGTCTTTTACGGTTAAAAATATTTTTGTGAAATGTAACGGAATACATTGAAATGCTCCTACTCCCACGGGTACGTGTTCCAATTATAAATCGATTTGAGGTTCAGCGTACAAATGAGAAACTCCCAAAGCGAAATACAATATTGTAACGTTGTTGACATACATATGAATAACTGGTGATTAGGTCGTTAAGCTGTACATAAAATCATATAAATTTTCATTCATATTACGCAGACAAGTACACACAGAACAGCATATGAATCTTTATCTGACTTTTGTTTCTCTAACTTTCTGATAGCCTTTAGAAATAATATCTTTACAATCGAAATATTCGTTAAACATTATTATTATTCTTATCCTTCAATATTCATCATACATCATATTCTTCATTACTTTAAATTCTTCATATTACATAACTATTTTACATTATATTCCGTCGAAGCTGTTTCAAAGTTAGTATTACACTTCTGACATAGTCATCATTACAAATCATAATTGATTCTCAATCCATACGCCTGTAACTTGTCCATCCTACCTGCAGTTTCGATCCTACGCAGTTTCGACGCTACGCAGTTTCGACCGTACGCAGTTTCGATCGTACGCAGTTTCGACGCTACGCAGTTTCGACCGTACGCAGTTTCGATCCTACGCAGTTTCGACGCTACGCAGTTTCGACGCTACGCAGTTTCGACCGTACGCAGTTTCGATCCTACGCAGTTTAGGTCGTGTGGAGTCCATGGATATAACCCTAATTTATAGCTGCACAGCTTAAACAAATTAAAGAGAGAGAAAAAAATAAGGACTGTATCGAAAAGTAACTATCAACATGTATCATTAACAGGAATAAAAATGGCAGGAGATGTACAAAGGAAAAAGACAATTTGTTACACTACAGTACTTGTTGAATACAAAGAGAAAAAAAGTATACATTTACAGTTCGTGTCTGATGAATAAACGAAGCTTTCGTCGAACACCACCCAATAGTTTCTGCACAATATTGGCGGTGCATTTTCTCATTGCGGCAGACCAATATTTTCTGAATTCAGCCATGTTCCTGGCAGCTTTACCACCCTGTTTGACATTTTTCTTCACAAGTACCCAATACCGTTCAATAGGTCGGAGCTGAGGGCAGTTTGGTGGGTTCACCTGTTTTGCAACAAAATCCACTTTGTGTTTAATGTACCAATTTAGCGTAGATTTAGCGTAGTGGTTCGTCGCCAAATGCGGCCAAAACAATAGGGGAACACTGTGCTTTTTATACAAAGGGAGCAATCTTTTCTGTAGATTCCTTTTCAAATATTTCGGCATTAATAGTTCCCTGTGTATAGAAAATTCCAGATCGTAAGGCGCACGAACAAATTACTTGCCGCACGAGCACTTTTGGTCCAAATTTGTCCACTGAAACACATTTGACCGAGTCATCCACATCTTCATCTTTGACTTTTGTATAATATTGAGGGCCAGGAAGTGTTGTAAAGTCCTCCTTCACGTAAGTTTTATCGTCCATCAAAACACATTGTCCTTCCCTGCTCACAATTCGTTCATACAATTTGCGAACTCGTGATTGTGCTCTCAATTTCTGCTTAGACGATTGTTTGGCTATATTTGCTTTCTGTAGGTTTTCAAATTATTCCTAGTTTTAATTCTTTGAACCATTGCGATCGTAGTACCTGCTTTTTCGCTAAATCGCGAACAGATAATGATGGATTTTGTTTAATTAACCTCACCACTTTCTGGCCGTTTTAGGTAACCTGCACCCTTTTTTCGCCCCGATCTCGGCAAATCTGTAAAAGTTAAATGATTACCAAATTTTTCAATAATAGTTTTCGCACTTGCATGTTGCACTTTCATCTGTTTTGCTATCTGATTGTAGGTAGCTCCTTTTTGGGAACACCATTTGTGCAGAATTTTGCACTTCACTTTCCTCGGAATTCGTCCCATAGCCTATGCAACTCCTCACACGGCATTCAACATGCTACAGCAGCTAAGTACAACTTGCGAACTAACCCACAGACTGTGTGGACTCACTTTCAGCTGCCTGGCCCGTGCCTACCAGCGCTACCAATGTTGATAGTTACTTTTCGATACAGTCCTTATATATTTTTTGAGCGCATGATTAAAACTTAAATTATTTCAGGGCAACTGCGTAGGATCGAAACTGCGTAGCGTCGAAACTGCGTAGCGTCGAAACTGCGTACGATCGAAACTGCGTAGGATCGAAACAGGTTTTGAGCTGAATTTTTCGATCGTACGCAGTTTCGATGCTACGCAGTTTCGATCCTACGCCGCATTCCCGCGAAATGTTGCTAATCGCGATACTACTACTACTAATATTAAATAGAAAGAGGGCAATGTACAGTATTTCTTTCCTAAGCTTGATTTCAGCCGAAAAACTTGAATCCCCACCCCCTCTCTCGAAAAAAATCTTCCGTGCATTCTTGTCACCGTATATAGCCTCATTATTGACGATAAAGGACGTAAATGCAAATGAACTTTCTCTGAAGAAAAGAACTCGTTTCCATTATCTCAACTATATTTGTAGTACAAAGTAAATAAAATTGTATTGTTAAAGATATTCGAATAAAATAGAATAGAATAGAATTTATTAATATGTATATGAGTACAAAACAGTTACTTAACAATCTTTATAGCGATTCAGGGAGAGGCCGAGCTTCTGCTGTTTGTGGTTCTCCCTTTCAGAAATTATTTGATGGCGGGTAAATACTTAATATATGTAGATAACACAAAGTTACATGAGGTTATAAATACTTAATTAGTTCTTAATAAAAACAATAACAATAATAACAATAATAATTACACATTAACATCAGGGGTGCCCACAAGGGGGGGCTATGACGCAAACTGCGTCATTAAAATATTTGGGGGGGTTAAAATCTATATAAATATGTTTGATGGAGTGTAAAAATTAATCGAAAAGATTTTTTTTTCATGGAAGAACACCTTCGGATAGACAATTGAGGAGGGGGGGGGTACGTCATGGATATGAGGGGGGTAGGCACCACTCTTAACATAGTATTATCTCAATTTTTTAAATACTCGTTCAGCTGTTTATTAAATTTGCTAAAAGTTCGTAGTTCTCTGATAGCTAGGGGAAGGGCAATCCAGGCCTTAATACTTTGGTATCTGATGCTTTTGATGCCATAATTTAATCGTGGTTTTGGCTTTTCAAGCTCTTTGTTTGTCTTTGCACGTGTACTAACTGAGTGTTTTATTTCAACAAATTGTGTTGAAAATGTAATTGCATCTTTCTTGAGGATTCTGTACATTAGACAATTTATCCTGTAAAGATAAAGTTTATCTAATTTTAATATGTTCAGTTCATGGAATAGCGGATCTGTATGTGCAAGAAAATGTTCTTTTTTTATTATTCTTATTACTCTCTTCTGAAGAACAAAGAGCTTATATTTAAGCTCAGCACTTAAGTTTCCATACCAGGCTTCGATTCCGTATGAAAGGTATGGGTGGATGAATGCATAGTAATATATTCTTGCGATAGATTCCGAAAACATTTTTGATATTTTAAACAATAACCCAGTGTGTACCGAAACTTTTTTTTCCTGATTTCAGAACAATGTTTCTCCCATGTGAAGTGCTCATCAAACCAAACACCTAGGTATTTTATGTTTTCAACAACTGTTACTTTTTGAGAGCTTATTGTAATAGGATAGTTATTTATGTTTTGCATTTTATGTCTGTTTCTAAAAAATACGCACTTAGTTTTGTCAACATTTAAAGTTAATTTGTTAATTCGAAACCACTGTGATAATCTGTTTAACTCAAAATTAATCGATTTTTGTATTGTTTTAAGCTCTGGTCCTTTCGTGAATATAACTGTATCGTCCGCAAACAAACAGCACTGGGAATTTTTCAATACACATGGCAAGTCGTTAATATACAAAAGGAACAGTAATGGCCCTAATATGGAACCTTGAGGAATTCCACAGTTTACAAGTGCTGTGGTTGATGTGTGTGCATTCACACTAGTGTATTGCAACCGATTCTTTAAATAGCTTTTCATAAGATTGAAGGCGACTCCCTGTATTCCATAACATTGTCGTTTCTGCAGTAATATTTTGTGGTTTACGGTATCGAACGCTTTTTTAAGATCAATAAACACACCTATCACATAATTACTCTCGTCAAGAGCATCTGAGATGTTGTTTAAAAGACTATTAATGGCAAGTTGTGTAGACTTATTTTTCTGAAACCCATGTTGTTCTTGAGTTATTATTTTATGTTTTGTTATGAACTCTATTAATCTGGAATCTCATATATCTTGCTCAAAACGGGGAGTATCGAAATTGGTCTGTAATTAGTTTTACATGATTTCTTACCGCCTTTGTACACTGGTATTACTTTCGCAATTTTCAATCCATCAGGGAATATTCCTGTTTCTACAGTTCTATTAATTGTGTGTTCAAGAATGGGTGCTATTTCCTTAGTAGAATCTTTGATAATTTTTGTGTTTATATTGTTATGTCCTGTGCTTGATTTGTTAGGTAAAGCCCTAATTATGCTGCATATTTCAATTTCACTAACAGATCTGAGAAATAGACTTGCCTCAACATTTCGAGATATATGGTGAAAAAAATCCCCTGGTAATGATTTTATACTGGCCGCCAAGTCCGTCCCAACTCCTATGAAAAAAACTGTTGAACTCATTTGCTACTTTTATCGGGTCATTAATAAGGGTTCCAAGTTCATTAATGATATTTATTTCCGCATGTTTTCCCTTTGTTTGAATATTTATTGCCGATTTAATGATCTCCCATTTTTTCTTGATATTATTCCTTGCTTCTTTTAGACGACATTTAGACCATAAGGGTACTTCTGTTTGATAATTAGATAAGTGTGAGTTTATGTTTGTTTGATTTTTTTAAAACAGTAATATTAGTATTGAAAGAATATTTTTGGAAATTTAATGGAATTACTGCTTCTGCCTATAGTTTGAATATTCAGTGGCATATCGTTATGCATGGTTTAGCTGATGGGTGAGACTGAACAAGCTACAGATCTCCTTCAAATGGAACAAACTTTTGTACTATGACAATGCAGCCAGGTCTTTGTATCGGAGATAATACATTCAATCTCAGTCATTATCGCAAATCGAAGGGTAATCACACACTTTGAAAGACGCATTGTATTGGGCTGACGATGTGTGTGAAGTCACCATACATGAATGCAACGAACTATTGTATATTTTACAGTCTGTGTGGTGCATGTCGTTCAGTTCCGGTCTTCTGGACATTTGTTTGTTCTGTAACTCCTTTTGGGTGCTGCTCTTTGTTTGTATGTTATCTCTTCATCACTGATGACTGAGAGTATATGAGATGCAGATATACAATTTAATATAGGGTCTGAATGACCTATACTTCCACAGGAAATCGACCCTGAAGCACCAAAGCCGAGAATGCTACTTTTTAATCAAAAGTTCAGTAGTTCGTTATGTGTAATCCGGAGATCAGTTCTCATTCTAGTACTTGATGGCTTTTTTGACTGGAGTTCATTACGTCTTAATTCAATTGCCTGACAATACTAGGTAAAAGCTGAACATTCTGCGCCTCCACATGAAGTCGAAACCGATATACGCGCTTACCATTCAATGCGTAATATTTTACTTACTTTCCTAAACCTTCTTATATATAAATAAGAATGTTTGTATATTCACTATGAAAATCAACACCGTTGAACCTTAGAAAGGATTAAAATACAGGGTGGGCCAAAAGTATCGTTATAACTGTAATAACTTTTTTTATTTATCATTAGTTTTCATTGATATTTGACAAACTTAACGACCATTGGATAGAAGATAGTTTACATTTATGTGTGGAGTATAATCTCAGGTAGTATCCACCATTATGGGACTCACAGATACGGCCCTGCGTAACCTGTGATTTATGACAGGGGTCAACACTCCTGATCCGTCCGTATTTCTACACGAATATTGTAATTGAGCTTCTGTATTTTTTGTGGTTTGTTCACATACACTTTGCCCTTCAGATAGAGGGGCCGCGGTGGCTCAGTGGTAGAGCGTTCACCTCTGGTGCTTGGGGTCCCGGGTTCCCAGCTTCCGCCAAGTGAACTTTGTGGTGGACAAACACCGTGTGCGTGGGTTTTCTCGGGGTTCTCCCGTTTCCTCCCACTTTCTTCATTCCACCATTTCATTCATTACTCATCATCACCGTCTCCTTTAGCCTAACCGGCATAATCGTGGGACGTAAAACTCAAAGATTTCATTTCATTTTTTTCCCTTCAGATAGACCGAAAGAAAATAAAAAAGTGAAGAAGTATGACCAATGATCGTTTCTGACGTCATGCCACACCACAGAATGCACTTCACAGTATAGAGTTCGCACTCATGCTTACAAGCCCCGTATCTGTGAGTCCCATAATGGCGGACATTTACCTGAGATCCTACACTGTAAAAAATCGTTGTGTTATTTCAACTACATGCCTATGTGTTAACACAATTGTGTTAAAATATAACAAACAGGTGGTTAGAACAACTCACTCTCCATTTGGCGTTGTGTTTCAAATACCGGCGGTTGAAATGACACACAGCCTGCGTGTTAAATTAACAAAAATGCAGAATCTTCGGTGTTGTTTTCTGCGTGGTTGCCAAATATGCTGGCCATCTAATTATAAAGGCTTATGTCGAACACAGTAGAAAGAAATACTTAAACAAATCCAACATTTCAACGTGCAAACCACGTGTTGTGTTCTCAATTGTTTTACCTAATGTTTCTGAAGAAATACAGGTATGTCAACAGCGAGAAACAACACCGTATTACAGTGTCACTTCTACACTGCACTAGAGCTCACCAGTCAACATCGGGGACTGTGTTTTCAAAAATTGCGGAATACCAGTAGAAACACGATTAAGAGGTAAACATACTATAAGGATATATGTAAGAGCTTCCTATCACTCTTAAACAAGTTGTTGGCGAAGGTTGTGTTTCGAACTAAATACTTCACAATAAGTGTTGGGGAGGACGACAAAAAAGTTTATGAAGATCCTCTAAATGAAGTGTTCTCAACTATTCTAGTAAACTATTCTTATTTTAAAAGTAGAACCTTCGGTAATCGTAAACATGCACACCACAAGCTTTTCAAACACAGAAAGATGTTTCCATCAACATCGTACACATAATTATTTCAACACCGAAATAGGTGTCGTAGTAACACAGAATTGGAGGAGTACTAACACCAAAAACTGTGTTAATCTGATGGTCTGACCTTGAATTTTAACACATGGAGTGTTGAATTAACACCAAAACGGTGTTACTTATACGGCTTTGACCTTGAATTATGACATAGATTGTGTGTCGAAATAATAAGAAAATGGTGTTAAAATAACACAGGGAATATGTTATATTAATACTTGACATGATGTAATATTAACACAAAATAATTAACAACTACACATTGTGTTACTTTCTTCGTGTTGGTGCAACTCCGCCACAAGTAACACTCAACACTTTTCCCCACACTACCGACCCTGACATGGTGTCGAATCAACACCGACACTACTAACACAGGTTCGAATTTACCACCGCTCAACACCGGTTGTGTGCTATAAACGTAACACACCGCCTGTGTTAAACGCTAATACCGGGAGATCTGTGTTGAATTAACATCGCATAGTTGTAGTCACGCTGGAACCACTGCCCTGTGTTAAATTTGAGTTAAATTAACACAATCATTTTTTACTGTGTATTCTACACGTAAGTGTAAACTATTCCCCATCCTTGCTTTTAAGTTTGTGAAATATCAATGGAAACTAACGATACGTAAAAAAGTTATTCACGGTTATAATCACCTTCGTGACTTTTGGCCCATCCTGTAGTTAGCACTTGGGTCTACTTATTTATATATTTTTTTTATCATGTTACTTTGATTAAAATGCGCACATGAAACTCAGTATCTCAGTATGTAAACTGTATATGACACATGCATATAATGCATAACCTTTTCTACCAATATTAAGTGGAGATATGCAATATATATATATATATATATATATATATATATATATATATATATATATATATATATATATTAGAGTGGTCAATAAATATCAATTTTCAGATCGGGCTGGTCTCACCCCCTAAAATGGATCCATATGGGATCAAATTAAGCCAGGAGAAAAATTAGCTTCATTGAATAATATTAAATGGTGCCCCAAGCGACCTAAAATTTTGAATCCTATTACAGCACATAGTATATGGGAAAAATCTGGAATAAACTCATGTAATTTAGAAACGGCTAAAGGTAATGCGAAGATACCCTGAATAATAGAAATAGAGAAAGAAACATATCTAATTTTGTATAGTACTGTCATTGCGGCCATCTTAAAATCCGCCATCTTGGATTCAGGTCAAAATTTTTAAATAGAAAGAGGGTCATGTGACATATCGTTTTGAGGATCGTTCTACCGGAAGCACAATTTTAAAGATAGCTTTAGTCGTGTAAGAATTATTACCTGTGAAAAGATTTCTCCTTTTCAGATTAATAATTCTTACACGACTAAAAGTAAAGACATTAGTTTAGCGCGAAAAGAACGAAAGGGATATGCATGGCTTCAAATTAAAGAGGAACGCGAAAGAAAATGCACTTCTGAAAATAATTTGTTTGAACTTACGCCAAAAGACATGGAGCAGTTCAAGTAATGAAGAGCAAAACCCAGTTGAGAATGTTAGAGAAAATGTAAATACGAATGCGTGTGTGCTCGGACCGTCCAAGAGATGTAAAAGGGGGAAAAACTAATTTTATTACTCAAAGACTGGTGTTGCTCTTAATCGATAAAAGATCACTCATAGAGCAGCAATACATATTCTGACAGCGACGGCAGAGGCATTAGGCCATAATGCAGAGGAACAAGCAATAAATGGGTCTTCCACTCACCGATGCTGAGAGAAAACCTGTTGTGAAGTTGCACAGAACTACAAGAAACAATTTCAGAGTGCATCAAGTGCGTTAGTTGTGCATTGGAACGGAAAACTACTGCTGAATTTGACTGGCAGAGAGACTGTTGGCAGGTTATCAATAATTATTACAGGAGATGGTCATGAGAGGCTAATTGGTGTTCCCATCTTGTCGTCATCAAGAGAAGAACATATTGATTCTACTATAGTACATTCGCTTGAAGAATGGAACTTGGTAAAGTTCGTGCAGGCAGTTTATTGTGACACTACTCCTTGCAATATGGATCTTGTCAACGGTGCTTGCATTCTCTAGAGCAGTAGCTCCAAAATAACATTCTATACCTTCCTTGTACAGTGCTGGAAATTGGTATAAAGGCAGAGGGACATTTGATAATAGAAGGAGGCAAGAATGCCGATGATGGATAAAGATGATATATTTACAAAGTAACATTTTAGACTGTACAAAATCAAAAGCATATCGTTTGCTAATATGTCACTGGCACGCATACTTTACACAAAAAGCGAAATGAGACGATTGTCGGGTGGAAATTGGTATAAAGGCACCCACGGTTACTTGTTGTTTGGCGCCCTCTACACGTTCATCATTTCTTCTGATGCCACTTTGAGAATCAGCAGACATAGTGCGATAAGAGAAGTGCGGGGGTTAACGTCTTTGAGCTGTTGTGTGGGCCATGCCTCGTGGAAAATTGTTGTCGAGTGAGGAAGAAGCACGTGTCTGTGCGTACAAGGACATGGGCCTGTCAAATCGGCAAATTGCAAAACAGCTAAATCGTTCAAGTTGTGTAATTGATAATTACGTTCGATTGGGCTCACAATACGGAAAGAACGGGAAGTATGGTAGAACAAGAAAACTTTCCGAGGCTGCGAAACGATTAATTGTGCGCAAGGAAAGGGCCGGAAATATGTCATCTTCGCAAATTGTGGCTGCTTGCAACTTACCTGTCACATCCAGAAGAGTGCGTCAAATTTTGAATCAAAATCCACATCTTATATTCAAGAAACGGAAGTGTAAACCCCCCCCCCTTAGTGCGACGCATAAGCAGGCGCGACTCCAGTTTGCGGAAACACATATGTCGTGGACATCTGAATGGAATCACGTTGTGTTTAGTGATGAGAATAAGTTCAATTAGATGGTCCGGATGGTTTTCAATACTATTGGCATGACCTTAGGAAAGACGAGAAAGTGCAAATGAGCAGAAATTTTGGCGGAGAAAGTGTTATGATTTGGGCAGCGTTTTGTGTTAAAGATACATCCAACATTGCATGGCTCAACACCAAAATGAATTCATCTACGTACATAGAGATGTTAGAAATAGAATTGGTGCGGATGTATGAGGTGTTAGACGATCAGAACCTGATTTTCCAGCAGGACAACGCTGCTATCCACAAGGCAGCAGCAACCCGACTGTGGTTTGAAGGTAAGGGCATCAAGGTTATGGAGTGGCCAGCGAGAAGCCCGAATCTTAACCCGATAGAAAACCTCTGGGGAATCCTTGCGCGCAATGTTTATCGCAATGGTCGGCAATTTGGGACGGTTGCCGAGTTGAAAAACGCGATACAAGAAGAGTGGTCAGCTATTCCACTTCAACAACTAACATATCTCATAAACACAATGCCGAAGCGTATATTCCAACTCATTCAGAAGAAGGGAGGGTCAATCAAGTACTGAACATCTATTTTCCTTTCTGTACCGCGCACTGTATTTTTATTTTTTGCCAAAGACAATGGGTGCCTTTATACTAATTTCCATCCAAAATGGTCTAATTTATATTTTTGTATAAACTACGCGTGCCAGTGACGTATTAGCAAACGATGTGCCTTTGATTTTATGCAGTCTACAATGTTACTTTGTAAATATATCATCTTTATCCATCCTCAGCATTCTTGCCTTCTTCTATTTTCAAATATCCCTCTGCCTTTACACCAATTTCCAGCACTGTAGACACCACATTTATGAATTAGTTTTAAAATGTGTATTTGATAACTGTTGTGTTTTGCATCTGGACCGGACGTTCTCCTATTGAAGTGTTTTCAGAACGAGTGGTCTAGAATAGATTGCACTAACTTTATTCCAGGAATTGATGATGATGATGTAACAAACAATATTTCCAATGTAAGAAATGAAGTGTTGAATTTTGCTATCAAACTTGTAGAAGCAGGACACTGCAGAGAAGATTACAGGGAATTTTTAGAACTGACCATCATATTCTTGGGTGGCATACCTCCTTGAGGAGTTTTCTTTCGTTTGCCTGGAGCAATTCACCATGTAAGGTAGATGGGAAAAGCAAGCCACTATTTAAAATATTTCTCTTTCGCCAACAATTTGTTTAACGAAGCAAATAGAAACGGGTCTTCGGAGAGTATGCACTTTTTGATCCGACTATATGTTCACAGTTGGCTTAAATGTGATCAAACATCCCATTCACCATTACAAGATCTACAATTTTTGAAAGATTTGTACAGTTAAAGACAAATAGATACTGAATTATCTGAAGTGGCTCTTTCTAAATTTTCACGCCGGCTCTGGTACTTGACGGAGGAACACTTAGCATTGGGGTTTTTTGATGATGGAGTTACCATAATGAAAAAGCAAAAAATGGTTGAAAAAATTAAAACTATAAGGGGAAACCGTGAAGCAGCAAAGAGGCTTGACGCAAGAGATGATACCATAAAAATTCTTGTGAAAAAAGAAATCCGTGATGTTGTTACAACAAACAAATTTTCCTCGAGAGATTTAAAATACCCAAAGGGTTTCTTGAGTGTGATCCGACTTCATGACCAAATAACAATGACTATCTTCAAGGAAAGACAATAGTTTAATTCATCCACGTAGCAAACGGTGTGCAGAAAGGGGAGTGTAACTAATAGAAGATTAAAATAACGTTCTTACGAAAATGAGGAGCACAAACAGTTTCTTTTGCAGATAATAAAGGCCCACAGACAATCTTTTCCTATATGCGACAAAGTGAACTATGTAGCAAATAAGATTCATTACTTACCAAAAATATACTACATAAATAAGGGATATTTCGACTTCCAAGTTATAATTTTTCTTTTTCCTCATAATGGTCTATGAATCATCTTGATGGAAGAAAACTTATTTGTAGTTCAAAGAGAAACAAGCAGTTTGTTTCAGTTTATGTAAAAGACTTCCAAAATTCTTACATATCTGTGTTCCATAACTGCAATAAAATAACATTACATGAAGCATTTTGTTTTTCATACGTAATAACTCTTACATGAATATAGGTAACTTGAAAATAAGACCAGATTTGTGCATCTGAAGGTTTAAAATTTATAGGACAATTTGGTATGTCATAAGAAGCATTCTCACGTTTATTTGAAGTCGATAAGTCAAGTACTTACCGAGATATTCGGAATTTTGTAAAAGCTGACAGCGTTACCAACTTCTACAGCGCAAAATTCTCAGCTTTTACGAAATTCCGAATATCTCGGTAAGTACTTGACTTATCGACTTCAAAAAAACGTGAGAATGTTTCTTATGACATACCAAATTGTCCTATAAATTTTAAACTGTAATGTAGTTATAACCTTTTTCGAGTTATTGCACCATATCCAAACTCGACTTTTGTCTTTTCTGTTATGTCAACATTGTTTAACGGACCCATCTAACGGCCAGAACCGTTCTGGCCAATATTTAAATTATTGTGCAAAACTAGTGTGTACCTCATTCCCTGTGTGTGCAAAAGGGGTTTAAATGTGACACATATTTAATGTTATTTCTCGAGAAGTTTGCAACACTGACCTGCGGGTGTGCTTTATCTTTCGTCTTCCTTTTTAGTGTGGAATTCAATTATGAAATACAATTTAGGTCGTTCCATTCAAAAAATCATAACTTTATATTGGGTTGGCAACCCTATTCATCCGGTGATGTCAAATAATACGTCTACCAATGTGCCCCTTTGTATAGTTGCTTCGTGTAAAGTTTCGCTTCTCTTTCTCTTTTGGTTTCTCCGTCATCAAGGTTTGACATTATAAATGACGCATATATATATATATATATATATATATATATATATATATATATATATATATATATATATATATATATATATATATATTAAAAACGGCGTTTTTGATTTAAAAACAAGTTTTTTTCATGATTTTCCTGACTGGGAAATTTTGTTTTTTAAACATTTCAATTTTAATGAAGAAATAACAGTACTTTCTACCTTTCTCTTTCCATTATAACACGAAAAAGTTTTGCTCGCTGTATTCTGAATGAAAAAAAAAAAAAAAAAATATGAAAGGTTCAATAACCAAGGATAATCGATTACTCGATAGGAAAGAAAAGGGCAAATTGGTGGTAGGTTTTCTAGTTCGAACTAATATTTTTGGCTGACAGTTTAAAAGTGTTAGCGACAACTGTTTTGAAAATGTAATGGTTTGACTTAGTAGAACAAAATTATCATTTGGAATTTATGCAAAAACTAAAGCTTGAACTACTTTTTGGATCTAATGATACCTTCTATGTAGAAGGCTATTTACAACAAGTATATCTATCTATATGTGCATAACGTTTATTGAGGCCCTTAAAATTCGAAAAAATATATCCAAGTTTCCTTTTTCAGACATATTTACGCAATGTAACGAAAGAATAAATTCTGTAAATAATGGACTTTTACTACCGTTAAACTAACATTATAGCCAAAATTAACGTTTACGACTTCAATTTTGTAAATCTGACTTACATGGTACTAGGTTCTAATAGAAGATCTGAAGCTCTCAATAAAGTGCACCTTAACGGAGTAAGCAAAATTCTACATCAAAAGCGAAATGGGTTTGCATCTCTTTCTTGGTTCTCCTTGTCTGACAGTTTGAATTTACGCAACGCATACAACACACATGACAATATGTATAACTTTAAGAAACTTGATAGGGTGGATAGGCAACCAATATGATTATTGTGATATGTTGGGTTACATAACTTACACTTGTGGCTACTGATGAAAAGCCAGTTCGGAAACCATAAAGATAACCAGCGGGACTGTACTTAAGGGTAATAAGTAGTGAACATCGAAAGACAATTTTAAATTGTAGAATCCACCACAGGAAAACGAAGATGATATTTGAACAAAAATAATCATAAGTATTTTTTTTTTTTTTAAAAAAGAAGTCAATTTCGTTTCACAGTAGATTCCAAACAATGGGAATTCAATACTTAAACTTGAAGTAGAACTTGCATATCTAAAAGTACTGGTTGCAATAGATTAATAAGATCAAAGATAGAACCTTTTCCTTGCACGCTGATTTCATATCAGGAAGCCATTACTTGCTATGCATTACTGTTTTTGTTCTATGGAGATAAAGATTGAAATCGTTAATTTGAACCACTTCCGGTTTGAATAGATGCTTAAGGGAGAAGATAGAACATACTCTTGGAAATCTGAATCGATTGCAAAAAACTGCATCTCGATATCTGTTACCGTTTTTGCTATATAGAAATCAGTATTGAAACCAAAAGTAATAGTAAATTACAACCATTTCCGGTTCAGTAGAGTGTTGCGGGTTGTGATGGCATGTTTTCTTGACATTCTGAATCGATTGCAGAAAACTGATTGTTGCTATATATTACCATTCTTGTTCTATGACAATAAATGTTAAAACCGGAAATGATTAATTTTATCCACTTCTGGTTTGAATAGAAGGTTAGTTGAGAAGGAAGAACTTATTCTTGGGAAACTAAATCAATTGTAGAAACCGCATCTTGATATCTCTTACCATTTTCGTACTGTATCTTTCAGTTTAACGTCCCATGCTTATGCCCTTTAAACTAAAGATGATGATGATTAAGGCAAGTCAATGATGATGGAAGAATTAGTGGAATGAGAATTTGGAAAGAAATGCTGGTGTTGTGTATTATAGAAATCTCTATTAAAACCGGAAATAGCGGCAAATTTTAACCATATCCGGTTTTGATACAGTTTTGCAGGTTGTTATAGCAAGTTCTTTTAACACCCTGAATCGTTTGCACAAACCCGTTTGTCACTATCTAATAGTCATTTTTTACTATGGCGATAAATATTTAAACCGAAAATGGTTTATTTTAACCACTTCTGGTTTGAATAGAAGGTTAAAGATTGAACCTATTCTTAGGACACTGAATCGATTGCAGAAAACCCATCTCGATATTTCTTACCGCTTTTGCTGTGTGGGAATCAGTATTGAAACCGGAAGTAATATTCAATTTGATTCATTTTCATTTTAATAGTGTTTAGGATACTCATGGTAGACTGTCTTCAGACGCTAAATCCTTTGCAGAAAACTGCTTCTTGCTATTTGTAACCGTTTTAGTTTTTGACGATAAATGTTGAAACCGAAAATGATAAATCTGAACCTTTTCCAATGTGAATACAGAGTTAACGAAAAAGATGAAACAACGCTTGGGACGCTGAATCGATACTTTAAAAAATCAATATCTCTTACCGTTTTTGCTCTGATATCTTTCAACAGACGGATGGACAAAACTGTTCTATAAGGCTTCCGATACTTATGCATGCATACTTTGAAAAAAAAAAAAAAAGGTTCTTTAAGTGGAAAAACCTCCATCCCCCCCCAAAAACTATTTTTGCTCCTCTAGTTAAATATAAGATAGTCTTTTCTTTTTAATAGTGTTATCTTATTAATATATGAAATGTATTAATTGCATACAGTATTGGTATGATTTTATCACATTGGTGTATCTTATATAATTATCAAATTTGATTGTATTAGTATCATACATGGCAGATCGAATGCAATTAACAGAATACCGTGTTAAAAGAGCCTTGGCTGAATCCAGGTCGCCTTAATAAACATTTGAATTTGAAGGCAATTTCCATGTTTACTTGTTCTAAATAAATCAATTCTTGATTTAAAATACCCCTGGTAATTGGAAACATGTCCCAGTGTTTCCGAAAATTCCACTAAAGCGTTAAAAGGTTGAGGGTGCAATTCCTGTAATATTTTCATTTCTCATTTTGTACTGATAAAATGATACAGGAGAAGAAATATATGAACCATTTAAAACTATTTTTTCAACATAGCACTTGAATTGGTCTAGATTTTTATCATTATACTTTGAATAAAATGCATATCCTTAGAGTGTAAAAGAAGTGTAACGGGTACACCATTTGAAATACATTTTTGAACACATTTAATTCAGCAGTTGGGTCAAACTGGGTTTTATCATTTCATTTGGATTCAAATACACATCCTGAGGGAGGAAACGAGGTTCAAATATACCTTTTAAATATTGTCTATAAGCCTATTGTGTGAAGACCTGGTATTTCAGTTAGTAAATTTATAAACTTGAATTCCAAATATTGTTACTAACTACGAGTTGATTGAAGACATCGCAACAAACATGCAACTTGTTAAAGCAACCAACTGTAACATTCAAATACATCTTTCTTTTTAATAGTATGATCATTATGACTTGTCAGCTCATTCATGCCGGACTTAACAAATGCAGTTTTTGCATCACCCATTTACTCGTGGGTGGAAAGGAAATTACTTCCAACGGGAAGCAAACAGAAACTCGTTAAATCAGTTCCGTACCAAGCCACGAACAAAAACAGTGTTCACGTTGAAGCTCTGTTAAATGTCAACACCTAACAGACAGTAACAGACAGTATCATAAGACAGTAACATGTGATATATGATGTATATCCTGCAGAAGGAGATGAAACATGTCTTCATCAATGTGTGCTGCATTTATTGTATTTCTTGTATGTGATAAATGATGTATTTGGAGTTTATTAGTGCAACCATTCTCAGTAGACTTGAAGAACAAAACAAAATAGTGCTTACGTAACCCAACAAGATCAGTGCTTCTTAACTCCCATACAAGTGCTAATGAAGCAGCAACACTTAGCATCAATTTACAACGGAACATACACACCTATGCGGGCAAAGTTTACAAGGATTTTCCTGTCGTAAGCAAGTTATCTTCTTGAGTGTAGTGATTGTCTGTCGTTTATGCGTTTCAAGTACTCATTCTTTGTTTCCACCGTACTTAGTGTATAGCCAGAAGAAAGAACTATGGCATCGAAAATTACAAACTCTCCGATTCAAAACTCGGAAACTACTGTTCCACCTCCAACACCTAAACCTCGAACTGCTGTTCCAGCAAATACTATGAGTGTTCTTCCATCTTCTCCGGAACAATTACAAGTGCAAGAAGATAATCCAAAGAGTGACGACATTTCTAGCACAGCCAAGTAAGTATACGTATAATATGATACTCTAGATCAATGGTGGCCAAACGCCGACTCGCGGGCCGTATTCAGTCCGCGAATTAAAAATGAAAACTGTGTAGCCGTATTCAGTTCCATTCTTTTGAATCCATGATCAAGAGGAAGAATGTAGGTATGATAATACAATGGAACGTTCAAAAACGAACACCGATAGGATGTGATGTTTTGTTCGAAAATAAGAAGTGCCCAATACTCACAATTTAAATTACTCACAACTTAAGCGACAATTGTGCGCAATATACAGTAAATACATTATATAAGTGTAAATGTAGGCTAATAGCGAAGAAAATGTAGTAAGCTTCGACTTACTAGACGATAAGAATGAAAGTCTCCGTTGTAAAGAAACAAAGTGTCGTTGGGGGATATATATCCCCCAACGACACTTTTATTATATACATGGGCGTGTACTGTAAAGTATATTCTGTAAAGTAATTTTATTTTCAAATATTTCATCATCCTGTAAATATCTCTTAATTTGCACACTGACTGTAGCTACTAGACCTACATGTAAAGTAAAACAATAAGAACAAGCAACAATATTATGAAATACTGAAAATGTAGAGGACTCACCAATCATAACGGTATTTTCAGTGTAAAAATGCGTAATGTTTTTCATTGTTCAAGCTTCTCTTTTACTATATGTAAAATTTGATTTAAACTACCGGTACTAGCTGAGCAAAACAATTCGTTTATTGTAAAACGTATTCTATTGTAAAGTAGGCCTATTTGAGATCTGAGACTTGGATGAACTAGTGTTGTCCAAAAGATTCGTGAAATTTTTCATTGTCTCCACTCCCATCTCAAAAATGAGACAAGAATTGTTGTTTTTCGTCTCGTCTGAAATTTAAAAAGGTTACTTGTCGTTTAGTAATTTCTCGTAATATTAACTATATTGCATTTTTATTTAAAAAAAAAATACACTCTTTAAAGAACACACTTACCGGTACTTAAATATCTTTTAATATACAGTAGTTGATGCA
Organism: Thermobia domestica; assembly: GCF_964235325.1. Lineage (NCBI taxonomy): Eukaryota > Metazoa > Arthropoda > Insecta > Zygentoma > Lepismatidae > Thermobia > Thermobia domestica. The sequence continues at coordinate 225,398,438 of NC_137457.1, read as the reverse complement.
TTAAAAAATATGCTATATACGTACTTTCATAAATGACACAAATATGGCTAAAATTAAACGTACATAAAAAAAATATAAAATGAAATGAAATCTTGAAGTTTTACGTCCCATGATTATGCCGGTTAGGCGAAAGAAAACGGTGATGATGGGAAATGAATGGAATGGTAGAATGAAGAAAGTGGGAAGAAACGGGAGAACCCCGAGAAAACCCACGCAAACGGTATTTGTCGACCACAAAGTTCATTTGGCGCGAGCTGGGATCGAACCAGGAACCCCATGCACCAGAGGTGAATGCTCTACAACTGAATCACCGTGGCTCTCATAAAAATATGAACACACAGAATTCTATTAAGTGAAATTATCACTTTAATCACAATTATATAAACTGAATTAGTAGTTCAAGTTAACATTGCAAAGCAAGTACTGTAAAATATGTTAAATTGTCCACTTCTTTAACTAGGCGTCTGGTTTGAGACGCCTTAGGCTGTGGAATAAGAAAATATACGCATATGCAATTAAGTTGGTATCCAATTCGATCGAAATTGACTATGGCAAACTAGGCAGTTTTTACTGTACAAAGATAAAATTTGTAAAGAAACATAGCTGATTGAAATCATGATCTAGAGTAGTAATGACCGATTAATAATGCATTGCGAACCAGGGAAAAAATAAGAACTGTACTTTGGGGGCATTTTTCTTATTTCCCTTCCCCCAAAGCGACGGGTGTCTAACCGTATGCGTAATTCATACAACTTTTATTCTTTTCTGCGTATCCTATCTCTTGTTTCATATGTGTGAACCAATTAGGGCCTGATCTAGAGTCGTCATTTGAGGAGGATAGGTTGTCAATTACCTCCCTGAGTTTGAGATACTCATGTTGCTAAATAAATTATATACCTACCCACTAATATACTACAGGGTGTCCCAAAAGTCACCGAACCAGATGTTTAAGACCGCATAACTAAAAAACTAAATGAAATGAGAAGGAACGCTCTTTGCAACAGAAAATCCTATATATTGAGAAAATTTTCAGACACAAACATGTTTCTTGTCATGCATGATTTAAATAATAAAAATTAAATATGTTGCCAGAGTCGGATTTTTTTTTTTTTTTTGCAAATCGATTATACTGAATCACAGAAGCCATACTTGTAAATTTTTTCAGCATTTCTCAATACTACCGAACAATCTGGATGCCCATATATTGAATTTGTCAGAAAAAGTACATTGATGAAGTCTTACAAATATTATACACGTGTATTATTGAGCTCTTCACAAAATCCATGTTTTTACAATAATATAAACCACGCTGGCAACAGTGCTGCTGTCAAGTGTCACTGACAGATGGGTTTGACCTCTAGCTAGCACACTAACACACTTTTAATGAAAAAGGAGAAAGTTGATTATTTTAGGAAAATCTGAAAACGTACATACACCTTGTAACCCTGAAATGTAGCGATTAATTTTTCATTTGTTTATGTGCCTAGAATAGTTGCTATCTAGTTAGCTGTTCGTTGTTCGATAGGTGATGGTGACCACTTGTACTGAAGTGCTTAGTTTTTCACAATAAAATTCTCTACGCAGGAAAGAGTGTATATTGTGGAACAATTCTTCCGAACGGTGTCATATTCTGGTGTAAGAGAATTTCCCAGACTCTCTTTTGCACAGAAGTCAATAATTTTTTACCCTAGTTCAAAGGTTTTGCGAAACTGGATCAGTAGCAGACAGGCTACGTTCAGGACGCCCCTCTGTTTTGGTGGCTGGCGTTATGCAGCGTGTTGAATAAAGAATTGTGGCATTACCAAATAAGTCAGTTAGGAAGCTCGCCTCAAAATGTGATTTACGCAAGTCAACTGCTCATAGGGCTGTACGGAGAGTTGATGTTGTCATATTGAAAGAGGTGGATTTTAGGTGAATTCTCCATCACGATTGCGTTACTGTCGTTGGTTCCAATCATTAATCAGAAGAAGTGGTTTCAATGCTCTTAATATAGTTTTTTTTTTTTTTTTTAACCGACGAAACGTGGTTTCAATTAGACGGCTATGTAAACAGCCATAATTCGAGATTCTGGTCCACAGAAAACCCACACCAGTTGTATGAACAACCCTTGGAAACCCAAAAAATCGGGGTGTGGTGTGCAATATCGAGGCGTTGTATTGTCGGACCGTTATTCTTTGAGACAACAGTGGATACTGCTGTGTACGGGGATCTCAAATACAATTCGTTGCTCTCCTGGAAGAAGATGAACGTGATGCTTGGCTGCAACAAGATGGAGAGCAAATTGCCACACATCCAACGATTCACTTCGTATGCTGCGCGAATTTTTTGACGATCGTCTGATTTCCAAAGATTTATGACCCAGTCGATCTCCAGATGTGACATCTGCTGACTATTTCCTGTGGGGTTACTTAAAAGGGAAAGTAATCGAAATAAACCCAGGACAAACTCATCTGTTAGTGACACTTGACAGCAGCACTGTTGCCAGCGTGGTTCATATTATTGTAAAAACATTGGTTTTGTGAAGAGCTCAATAATATACGTGTGTAATGTTTGTAAGACTTCATCAACGTACTTTTTCTGTCAAATTGAATATACGGGCATCCAGATTGTTCGGTAGTATTGAGAAATGTTGAAAAAATTTACGGGTATGGCTTCTGTGATTCAGTACAATCGATTTGAAAAAAAAAAAAAAAAAAAAAAAAAATCCGACTCTAGCAACATTTTTAATTTTTATTATTAAATCATGCGTGGCAAGAAACATGTTTGTGTCTGAAAATTTTCTCAATATATAGGGCTTTCTGCTGCAAAGAGCGTTCCTTCTCATTCCATTTAGTTTTCTTAGTTATAAATCTTAAACATCGGTTTCGGCGACTTTTGGGACACACTGTACAATGGCGTAACTAGTTTTACTGCGCCCTAGATCGATCGATTATCAATTTACTTATCCCTGCCCCACGCATTTCAGCTGCTGCGTTTATATATATATATATATATATATATATATATATATATATATATATATATATATATATATATATATAAATACTGAGTTTCTTGATACATGATAGCTACATGATAGCTACCTAGACAAACATTGCAGTGACGATTGTCCGGGTATAGCCCAGCGGGAATCCAGAAAGGGGGCGCGGGGTTCGCGGGTCCCTCCATGAGAAGTAAAATATATCAATTAATTTAATTCCTAATGAAGGCTTGTTATAGGGTTTGGAAAAAGGTTAAAATTTCTCTCAACAGGAAGTAGGGATGCGCACGAGATGAGTTGAGACAGGATTTTCCTGACAAAATTCTAGTCGAGACAGGGCTCTTCCAATAGAGCAATATACAGTTTTCGAGTCGAGACATCACTTTTACAGCACATTTTCGAGCCAAGATTTGTGGCTGTCTCGTCTCGAAAATGTGCTGTAAAAGTGATGTCTCGACTCGAAAAATGTATATTTTTCTATTGGAAGCGCCGTGTCTCGATTCGAATTTTCTCAGGAAAATCCTGTCTCGACTCGTCTCGTGCGCATCCCTAGAAGGGTTCTCCACTCATTGCAGATAATGTATGCGTTTCCAGTTCATCTTAATAATGGATTCTCACGTTGAACAACATGGTTTTCCTTAATGTCGCCTCCCGAAGAGCGGAGATAAATACGTCTTAGGAAGCACTGCAGTCCACATTTTTAGTTAGCGAACCAAACATCGAAAAATGTCTCAAGTTTATTTTTCAGACCTGCGCCCCTCTCAAAAATTCTTGGATCCTCCCCCGGTATCGGCTGTTGCCAATTAACTGCTAATAGTCATAGCGTACCTTCTGAAATGTTTTCAAACGTTCTTTGCATAAAGAACAGTTTTGCATATTCTTTTTTTTCGCCCTTGCACTCTTTTACAGTGCGCCCTGAAGCAACTATTTCACTTGCTCCATTGTAGTAACGCCACTGATATACTAACAAGGGACATCACCCAATTGTCCGGCTCCGATTTCAATGAATTGTTTTCCTGATAGAGGACATGTATGCATTATTTGTGATGACAGAAATTTTTCTCATAGTGCATGTTTTCTATTTTTTATAATTTTGATGTGTGTGGTTATTATTTAGAGATTACGGAAGTCCCTTACTACCCTTTGTGAACGGAGTGTGAATAAAAGAACAACCATGTCGATACATATAAGGCCTAGGGGGAAGTCGTATGGTAGGTATGATCTCGACGGCAGCCATCTTGATATCCGCCATTTTGAATTAAGGTCAAATTTTTAAAAATGGGAATAGGGTAATATGATACATAATTTCGGGCTAGAATTTAATCAGAAATAAAAATGGTGAAGTTAGTTTTAAGATACGCCCATTTGGGGAAAAGTTGCAGGCATATTAATTGCTTATACTTACTATGTGCTTAAGTCCTTTACCTCCGCTAATAACCCGCAAGTGGATAAAAGCTTCGGTAATACATATTATGCCTAGAGGCAAGTGGTACGCTAAGGGTAACCTTGACGGCTGCCGTCTTGAAATCCGCCATTTTGAATTAAAGTGAAGTTTTGAAAAATGAAAGCCATAGCATGTAACACCTTATTTTAATAGCAAATTTTTCCAAAAAGCCAATGGTATGCTTATTTTAGTTCTATAGTTAACCAGTATGAATTTAGGACTGCTTCTAATATGCACCAAACGTCCATTATTCGATCTTTTAAATTGGCAACACTCCTAATTTTCGCCGCATGTTTTACGATTCCTACTGGCACTTTGCAATTGTGCTAACGCTTTAAAACTAACTTCACCATTGTCTTCCTGATTAAATTCTAGCCCGAAATTATGTATCATATTACCCTATTCCCATTTTTAAAAAATGAACTTAATTCAAAATGGCGGACTTCAAGATGGCTGCCGTCAAGGTCATACCTACCATACGATTTCCCCCTAGGCCTTATATGTATCTACATGGTTGTTCTTCCATTAACATTCCGTTTACAAAGGGTAGTAAGGGATTTCTACAGTGATCTCTGATAACCCACAAATAATGCATACATGTCCTCTATTAGGGAAAAAATCATTGAAATCGGAGCCAGACAATTAGATGATATCTCTTGTAAGAGAAAACTGAACTTTTTATGTCGCCGGATTATCTTGCCCCTCCCCCTGGCAAAACGTGAAATAGTACTACTTGTCAGAGCTACGGACAAATGAAAGTAACTATGAAATCTGCATTTTTCTGAAAATATGCCGGATAGCAACTGCCTTAACTTCCAGAATGAACTTGTTAACCAAAATGTTAAAAGAAAAATAACTTTACAGTTAGAAGTCAAATCTCAGTTCACGTATGCAGTGAAACGTTTCTTAATGGACGACTCTCAATAACAGAGGCCTCCATAACATGAACAGATTTCTTTTGGTTCCAGTAAAAATATCTGAATTATTACGGAGTAGACTCCGTTTTTCTTACAAACACCTCACAAGTCAGATACGAATACACACAGTCTTCCTCCCCTCTCCCCTTCTAACACTCCGACAATTTCCTCATAGCGAACAGGTATTTTCATACGTATTTCACCTAAATTTGATTTCAACAACTCGCTGAACAAAACAATGTGTTTACTGTAAAAATTATTAACGTGTCACAGTTTCAGCAACTATTCACTTTGACTTCATCAAACACTATCTATCGAAATCGGTGTGGTGGTTCAAGAGTTATTAAGTCACAAACATAGTAACTTTCATTTATATCTGTATCTATATCTATCTATCTATCTATCTATCTATCTATCTATCTATATATATATATATATATATATATATATATATATATATATATATATATATATATATATATATATATATATATATAGAGAGAGAGAGAGAGAGAGAGAGAGAGATACATAGATAGATAGATATAGATATAGATAAAATATTTTTTTTATTTTGTAAATTAAAATGAAATTACTTGTTGCTTTTAGAACGCAGCGCTAATAGTGCAGCTTTTTATGTTTCTTTTATTATTTTATTGGAAGAACAACGACAAATCAGCTTCGTTATTAATTATATTTCACTTTCTCTTCTGAATGAATATATAAGGAAATAAATGTTTATTTCCAGAAAATGGTCAGTATTTGCTTTCATGAGTTACTTAAACTCGAATTTTGGGTAGTCTAAAATTTACAGTAGGCACTTTATATGTTATCTACTTACTTATAAATGTTGCAGTGTATAAATCTATAAAAGTAGTAAAGCTATGAGAAAACAGTCTTATGCGAATTAAACTGACGAAATCTAATATTGTAAGATCAAAGGTGGATTCTGAGGGAAGAACGTATTGAAGTTTTTGAAACATTTTGGAAATGAATAATCGTTAGATTTTCACTTCATGAAACTTTTTAAGACAATATTTATTACCAATAAATTTTACGGCTAAACAACGATGTAAGAATAAGTACAGTATGTTTTTATGAATCGGAAAATATTCATGACCTTTAATAAATTGAAATTTTAAATAATAGAATGGGATATTTGTGCTTTACGAACTCGATGTATGCTCTCTGCACTTTGCATACACAGAGAGAGAGAGAGAGAGAGAGATCGAGAGAGAAAGAGAGAGAGAGAAAGAAACAGACAGACAGACAGACAGAGAGAGAGAGAGTGAGAGAGACAGACAGAGAGAGCGAGAGGAATTGAATTGAGTTGATTTTGAGTTTAACGTCCCGTTCAGCAGCGATACTATGTAAGACGGGACCAACTGATTAACGTGGAATCCAAACAACATGAGCTCCCGCTGGGAATCGAAGCCGTTTTCCATGCCAAAGGCGCGTATGCTAACCGCTTTAACTAAGGAGCTCGCAGAGGAAAATAGAGAGAGAGACACTGTGTAAAATTTTACTTCCAAACTTGAAATATTAGAAAATTTTCCGGTTCCCGAAAGCTAATTGGAAAATTATAATTTGTTGTTGACTAATTTTCCTCTACAGAAATTCAATTTTGTAGCTCTATGTGCTGTTAAATATAGTGGACAATTTTCCACCTATCACTATACATAATATCCAAAATTGCACGGCTTATAAAATGTTTTTCTCCACTTGTTTCTACATCGTGATGAAAATTTTCCGATTTATGAAAATTCCTTTCACTTGTTTCTACAGAGCAATAAAACTCCGATTCACAAAAAGTTGTTTTACTTTTGGCTTCAAAATGATGAAAACTTTCCGACTCATAAAAAGTTCTTCAATTTTTCCATATAAAACAGAAAATATTTCAATTCATGAAAAATTGTTTCACTTGTTCCTACATAGTACTGAAAAATGTCTGAGCCATGAAAAGTTTCAGATTCTTTAAACGATCTTTCACTTCTTAACATTGCTATACATGAATTCAATTTTATGATTGCTGAGGAATTGTTCCTTGATTACTGATATTTTTTTAGAACGGAAAATTTTCCGGAAAAATATAGCGGAAAATTTTCTGAAATGGAAAATTTTCCACCTCACATCACTAGTGGTCCCGTTTCAAATCTAGAACCTTTTACACTAAATGCGCATCCGTCACCACGGCCCAATCTTGAAATCAATTATACACAATATACAAATTTAAATACTAAAAGCAACTTAAAACGAAATGTATTGTTTTATATATATTTATTTCATGGAGGGAAAAGCAATCATATATCTTTTAAACAATACCAGCTGAACTAAGATTGAAGAATATTTCCACTAATGAACACTTTTAATTTGAAATAAAGTACTTACAAAAGATGTGCCTGCAGTTCAACTGTGTGTTGTTGCACAAGGTACATTTCCAAATGATCAGAAGTAAAATTTTCTCGGCGATCGGATAAAATATTCTTGTATGCAGAGAATGATCTCTCCACGTCACATGAGGTAATAGGAGCGTATTCCAACAGGGAGATGTAGTTAGGGGAGGTTCTTGTTTCCCCACTGAGAATCTCACACACTGCCAATAGGCTGTCGTAACCTGGGTTTCTTTCCAGCACTGCATTTAGTTTCTTTCAAACTTTTTCTCCTACATCTCCACACACACCTTGCAGCAGTCTCTTTGCATCCTCTATGATTTCCATGGATTCCGGAAGAAATCGCCCAACAGTCTCTAGCTTTTTAATGCTTGTAGGTAGCCAACCAATATTGCTGTCTATGTATGCGATGTCACACGGTACTTTTGAGTCATTAAACAGTTTCTGAGCAATGCCAACTGACACAGCAGACTCCGATGGAAATGAATGAACAACAGGCTTAATTTTTTGAAAATGTTCATTGTAGAAATGTACTGCTTGTATCCAAGTGCCCCATCGCGTGAGCACAGGCTCCGGAGGAAGTGGCACATCTGGCAGTTGATCTCTGTAAACTTGAACACATTGTGGCGCCTAAACAAACATTTTTTTTCGTGGAAAAAATTAGTTTATTTACTTCGCAAAAGTTGTCTCACATCTCCTCAGCAACACGCTGAAGAGCATGGGCCATATAAGTGAATTGAATTAAGTGAGGGTAAAAAAACTGTAAGTGCTCTAGCCGCTTTTAACATGTACGCTGCACTGTCTGTATAGAGAACAAGAACTTTTTCTTCCTGAACTCCTCCCGGTCACAACACTTTAAGACCATCGTTTACAAAGCGGGCAGTCGTGGAATGATTCGTGCCTTCCAGCAATTTACTCGCAATAAGATAGGATTTAGATGGAGCATCTTCACTTAATTTTCCAATCACTAAATTTGCTACATAACGTCCCAAAACGTCTGTTGTTTCGTCCACAGAAATCCAAATATATGAACTACCTATTTCTGCCCTAATGGTATCTATAGCTTCCCTATAACAAACTTCGAGATAACACTTTCGATAAGAGTGGATTCGTCAGGAATTCGACGCCCGCAGTACTTCTCCAGAAAAGCACTTTATTTTGGCACTTGAACTTTGTTCCAAGTAATGTTTGCTGCTATCATTGCTTGGCACAAGTCTTTGAAAAATTCACTCACTGAAGTATCTTGATGCTTTGTGTCAAGAGTACTTGGTTTTTTTTTTTTTTTTTTTTTTTTTTTTGCAGTTCGCAAATTTTTATTTCTTGCATGGAGTGCACTTGGTACATGTTGTTCTAACTGAGATTTCATTGAACATCCAACTTTTTTATCACACACTTGGCACAACACCACTTTACCGTCCGTAGTAAACGCATCATCGATAGTTACCCAGGACCGCAATTTCGCGGATAAAGTTGAGGCAACAGGAGCCATTCTAACTTCGACGGTCAATACAGAACACGTGCGTTTCGCAACTGCAATACTAGAGTACTGTCCTCCTGTCATTCAGTTGAACAAGCGAAGCTCTTTGAAAGCTTAGGTTACCTGCTATGATTTTACCATTGTCGCCAGCTTCTTGGAACGAACTCTTGCTGTAAATTCTTGGAAGCACACTAGCATACAGTTTTAACTTGAATTGCAGGATTTACTTTCATCTTTTTCCCACCCGACCTACGATAACAATCAAATAGACTTCATTTTAGGAATTTCCTGCCCAGTCGCCTGTCAGGCACGTGATCTGTCTTCCTCCAGAGTTGAGAATAAAGGGCGCTGCTAATGTACCCGGGAGGGAGGATTTTTACTTGTTTCCTCTGTATTTCTTTTGTTATCGGCGAAAATTGTGCGAAACATGGTTTGAGAAAAAAGAGATATTTCTCTTTCGGTAAATAAACGAAAAGATAGACATGACAAAATTGAATCTAGATGCAAGCCTTGCACAGTTGGAAAGTTTATTTTTTTAATTTTAAATTAAAATTTCACTAAAAGCAAAATTTTAAGACAGTTTTATGTAAAAAAAAATATGTAGAAACCATAGAAATATGTAAAAACATGTAATATGGAACTTGAATTGAAGCACCCTACAGGTGTGAATCGCAAACATTTAAGGATTTGACAAACCTACATATGAAAGAAAAAATATGTAATTACGTACAAATCCGGACATTTATTGTTATTTATTATTATTATTATTATTATTATTATTATTATTATTATTATTATTATTATTATTATTATTATTATTATTATTATTATTATTATTAAGCCACCTCAAGACACTAGATTAATTATTAATCCAATGTTCTCGGGATTGCTGCCAGAGTGAGTGTTGTTGTGCTGAGCTTTCGTTACCATACAGCGGCAACATCTTCAGAGCTATGTGTTGGAGTAAACAGAAACAGAAAAAGAAAAGTTAAAAATAAGGACGCCCCTCGGGAAAGCCCGCGCCCTGGATAGTGGGTAAGGCATCAACCACAATCTACATGCCTCTCCCCCATGCAGTTAGTAGCCTAAAGCTGCTGTAGGTGGGTGTGTCTCGCGGTTTCTATCTTTTCGGAAGACATTTACTCGCGTATCTGTAGATAAAGTGTAAAATAGAAAGAAAGAAGGGTAAAATAGATGATAGGAAAGCGCGAAAGAAGATTTTATTGTCTTGATAGAGGGATAAAAAACCTGGAAACCAGGAAAAAACCCTGTATCGGTCATGCTGCATGCAATAGTATTTACATGGCAAAACCACTTGATAAGGGTGGTGAAAATCCATGTAAAAATGTCTGTATTAATAAATTATATTTTAATTTAAATTACTAAAACCTATCTGTATATATTAAGCTATCTATGTTGTCTGTATTGGGAAGTGTTTTGTTAGTGGGGACGTTTGTTATTTTTTAGCATGCAAGTTTTCCATCTCGTGAGCCATTGTCTGTGCTTGGGTTGTCATCGGTTTGCAGGCTGCAGCTACTTCCTCCCCTGGTTTCTTCCTCCGCTGCTCCTACTGCGTGTGTGTTGGGGATGTACTTCTGTGTTGGTTTGAAGATTTTCCTTTCTGGGTGCAGTTGTTTTTTCTTTGATCTTCTGCGCATATGTTGGTTTCGTGATATGTAGGTCTCCTGTAGTGGTGGTTAGAGCATTTATTGTTTTTCTGAAGACTTTTTTGGTGGCCAGTTGTATTGCACTCAGCATCCTATGGTGTTCTTTCTGTGGGGTGGATAGGGTTAACACGGTTGTAAGCCATGTTATGATCTGGTTGGTTGCTGCTTCAACAATGTCTTTGATGGTTTCTTCTGTTCTGCTTGCTTGTTGTTGGTTCGTATGTTGTGGGCTTTCTTGGCTGTTACTGGGTTGGCTCTGAAAAGGGCCAGAAGGGCTGTTTGGTTCGGTTTCTGCTTCAAAGATGATGTTCCTAATTCTCTGTTGTTTGAAGACCTTTGGTCTGGATGGGCAGACGCTGCTTCCTGTTCTGTGGTTACTAGATTTGCACGTTGCGCAAAAGTTTTTTTTTATCGGCTTCCCACAATCTTCTTTATGTGCATTACCACACCGGAAGCAGACGCGCTGAGTTTTGCACTGCAGTTGTCGATGGCCGTACTGGTAGCAGTTCCAGCACGGCATCGGTCGTGGTTGTAGTTTTGAATTTTCTGCTTTGAAGTGGTTGTCCTGAGTTTTCAATCCATAGGATATTAGGCGGTTCACATCATCGGCGTTCTTCGAGAATAATCTCAGCATTGGGGCTGGTCCTCTTTCTGTTTGGATACGAATGATGTTGGTGAACTGGATGTTTTCTTTTCTGAGGCTGTTTTTATTTCGTGGATGTCTATTGCGGTAGGCACTCCTTTGATTACGCACGTGAAAGTTGATTCACGTGTTGGCTTTCTTCTTTCTTCTGTTTGTGAGGCTTCGATATTTTCTTGCGTTGCCTTTTGTCTTCTGTTTCTTCTTTTCACTACTTGGAAGTCATCCTCCTTTTGGCTGCTATGCTTGTACTCATCTTGGGGAGATGCTTTGTGGTCCTTACTAGGGCCAGACGTCTCACTTGAGTTTGGCTTCTCTACTTCTTTCTTTTGGTTGTCCACCTGTGTGTTTGTGTGGCCCTCATAAGAGCCGGAGCATGGTTTCCTCACCTGTGTGTGTTCAGGTTTCTCTGCCTGTGTGGGAACGTTTTGGTTTGGTTTCGACGAATTTGCATCTTCTCTGGTTGTGGCCTCATTACACTTCTCCAGGATACGAGCCTCCGAGCCAAAGTCTGCGTCATGGAAAATCTTCAGGAATCTCTCCCTTGCTGTTTTTGATTTGAAATACACACTGTACGTGGTGTCTTTTACTTGTGTAACATGAAATTCTTCTTTGAGGATTCTCAGACTGATGACTCTGTTAAGGTAGGCTACAGTGACTCCTAAGAAGGTCTTCTCTATAGTCACTGGGGAAACATCTGGGAATGAGCCTGCTGGCTGGGCCTCTTCAGTGACTGTGACTACATCTATGATCTCGTCTTCTTCTTCCTTTCTCACTGCCGGTCGTTTCGTGGGAGTCTTCTTTCTAGGTCTAGGCATGGCTCTAAAAAGGGCCGGCCTTCTTCTGGTTGGAATTCGAGATAGAGCTATTCAGGGTTTGGCTTCTCTAATATATGTGTATATGCCACTCTAATGCTATCCCAAAGAGATAGTATTGCGATCCCGTCAGCCGACTGTCGCCAAAGGCTGTTCAACCTATATGGTCAGCGCGAAGCTTGACGCACCATAGGGGGTCCAGCCGACGGAAAACAATGCCTATTTCTCCAGGAAGCGATGTGTGTAATGTGTGCTGGTCGTACAATTTATATTGTGGTCTTTAAGAATCGCTGTGTTTCTATTGGTTGTTTTTGTTGGCCAATGGCGTACTCTGATTTTGCTGGTGGAAACTGCTCTCTGATTGGCTGATGGTTCTTTTCGTACTGAGAAGCTGGATCCAGATGTCAGGTAGATGACAACCTTCGTCTCTATTGATGGATGGCTTGTATGTACGGATGAAGAGAGATTCATGTATTTTCCTGTCCCAGAACTGTTTGCTTTTCTTTAGTACTTCAATTTGGTCCCACATAGCCGTATGATTGTATTGTATGCAGTGTTCGGCTATTGCAGATTTTTCAGGTTGCTTAAGTCTGGTGTGTCGCTGGTGTTCTTTCATTCTGTCTTCAATGTCCCTTCCCGTTTCACCTATGTAAGTGGCGTTGCATTCACAGGTGATCCTATAGAAGCCTGGTCTCTTTAATCCCAATGAAGCCTGGTCTCTTTAATCTCTTTTGCAGTTGGTAGTAAACTCCTGATCTTCGGTGGAGGGCAGTGTACAGTCTTGATGTTGAATTTCTTCAATAGTCTTGCTAGTTGGTTGAAGGTTTTTCCCATATATGGAATAATTGCAATATTTTCCTTGTCTGCCGTGTTGTCTTTTCTGTGGTGCAATTCCTGCTACTGTATTTTCTCATGGCTGTCTTGATCTGTTTTGACGAATATCCGTTGAATTTGAATACCGTTTCCAGGTGAGACAATTTAGTGCTTATATTATCTGGATCTGCTATTTGGTATGCTCTGTGTATTAGAGTATTTAACACCCACATCTTCTGTGCAGGATGATGAAAACTGGTCGCATCGAGGTAGAGATCAGTGTGCGTGGGTTTCCTGTAGATTGAATGGCCTAGACTTCCATCTGGTTTCTTGTATACGAGTACGTCCTGGAACGGGAGTCTTCCTTCTGTTTCTGTTTCCATAGTGAACTGGATGTTGTGGTGCATAGAATTCAGATGCTGCAGGAATTCGTCGAGTTTCTGTCTGCCATGGGGCCATATGACGAATGTGTCGTCTACATATCTGTAGAATACTGTAGGTTTGTATGTTGCTGTTTCTAGCGCTTTGTGTTCAAAATACTCCATATAGAAGTTGGCTATTACTGGAGAGAGAGGAGAGCCCATTGCCACACCATCGCTTTGTTCAAAGAAATTGTCTTGGTAACTGAAGTAGGTAGACGTTAGGGTGTGTCTGAAGAGATGTACTATATCCTTGCTGAAGTGCGCTTCCAGGAGTTTAATAGAATCTTCTAGTGGTACCCTCATAAAGAGAGAAACCACATCAAAGCTGACGAGTATGTCATCTGCGTTTGTCTTGATTCTGTGTAGTAGTTGTACGAAATGGCTGGAGTTCCTGATATGGTGTGTACATTCTCCTGTTAGTGGCTGTAGCAGCCCTGTTAATTTCTTGGCCAGGTTGTACGTGGGGCCTCCTATGGTGTTAACTATGGGTCGTAATGGAACTTCTTTCTTGTGTATCTTCGGAAGGCCGTAAATCCTTGGTGGTAATGAACCGGAAGGTTTAAGCCTCTTCTTTTCTTCTTCATTCGGACTGGAACTTTGTATTAATCTGGAGGTTTTCTTTTCGATGGCCTTGGTTGGATCCCTGTCAATTTTTCTATATGTTGGATCTTCCAGTAGGGATGTCAATTTGGAGTGATAGTCTTCCCTGTTGAGAATGACGGTCGCATTCTCCTTGTCTGCTGGTAATATTATGATGCTGTCATCTGCTCGTAGGTCATTGAGGGTTTTCCTTTCTTCTCTGGATAGGTTGTATTTCGGCTTCTGCTGCTTGGCCCTCATAAGGACCGTAACGGCTTGTGTGCGTATGTGGTCTGCTGCTTCATGGTCTAAGTGTTTTATTGCTTGTTCAATACCGCTTACAGTTTCCGTGATGGGAATGTGTTTTGGTGTTGGAGCGAATTTCAGGCCTTTACATAGAAGACTTGTAGCTGCTTCACTTAGTCTATTGATGGAGAGATTCACCACTCCCTTTTCTCTGCTCGGATGAGAGCACGCCATTGGCCAACAAAACAACCAATAGAAACACAGCGATTCTTAAAGACCACAATATAAATTGTACGACCAGCACACTCCAACACATAGCTCTGAAGATGTTGCCGCTGTATGGTAACGAAAGCTCAGCACAACAACACTCACTCCGGCAGCAATCCCGAGAACATTGGATTAATAGTAGACGCCAGCAAAGCTTCAAGATCATATAGATTAATTATTATTTATTGTATCTTTCATGTTTGAATGCCCTTACGATAAATTAATTGGGGTCAAATAGACCCCAAGGACGGGCGTGTGTGTAGATTTGGAGGGCCATAAGAGGGTTAAGTATTTTTATTAATTGTATTACGTATCATTATTGTTATTGCTTTTCTCAAGTAATCTAATATATTTATATAATAATTTCTCCTCAGATCCGTCAGGCAGTGTAACAAATGGAGGTCTCTAAGGGAGATGAGCGTCATCGGTGTTTCAGCTGTCTACGATCGACGGTCTCCGAAGACACGAAGATTTATGTGGGTGATCATAATTTTTATCTGCCTTGGACTTATGATAGGTCAATTGTGTAATCGTGTGTTGTTGTACCTCAGTGTGCCAGTGAATGTGAATGTGCGAGTGGTTCACAATGCCTCTTTAAAATTCCCTGTTGTAACGATGTGTAATAAAAATCATTACAATGTGAGTGTTGTGAAGAAACTTGATCATTTCGATAGAGGGCGAGGCAATACTTCAAACAGCCGTGTCGATCAGTCGAAGCTACTTGGAGGAAGCATAACAGACTCATACCAACTGTGGAATCTCACGAAACACGATATAAACAAAATGGTTAAGGAAGTAAGTTTTTACAATATTTAAATGGTATTTCCCACCTAACATATGTAACAGTGATGACACGAGTTACCTGGTCACGACTTTTGTCCTGGTCCACTCGGGTCTGGATCTTGGTTCTTAGACTTAGCCTAACCTGGTGACCCAGACAGATCCGATACCCTAGAAACTGCTATTAGCTCTATAGCGTTACAGCAGGGTTTTATAGTGGACTTGCCTAAATACAGACGGGGAGAATAGGAGTATGAGACAGATTTGAATCTCCTTCCCCATAGGATACGCTTTCAATGAAATTATAATGATAATAATCCATCAGATAAAATTTTTTGCATAAAGTTTGAAACACTTTACCCCATAGAATACGAACTTTAATCAAAGTTACATATTGAAAACCCACCCTTAGGTAGATACTTTTAAGGTAAGAAAATTTTATTTTTCACCCTTTCTCACTTCTCATGTCGATGGGGGCTGAATGAGGACTTAAGCAGCATTGGAAGTGTCAATATTCATCTTGGCGATTTCAAAACTAAGGATTCGACAATAACGTCGGTTGTTTTCGTTTATTTTTACAGGTCACCCTTTCTGACCCCACACTGGGGGTGCTAGAATGTCTTACATACATACCAGTGGGTCCAAAAACTATGATTCGATATTAATAACTGTGTTTTCTTAAGATTTTGTCTGTGCTCATTCAACCGAGAAATGTCACTCCAAACAATCAGATAAGAAATTTGACGAGTGTCCACTCAGTCATGGACTCAGCGCCTCTCGTTACCTTTCGATCAGCGTTTTTCTTCCAAGATCATTACAAATATTCTCCAAGGAAGTGATTCCTTGTCGCCAGGTGCGTAACTACTATGGCACGAAACACCGCAATGTGGGGGTCCTTCACCCTAGCCTCCTAATAGGTCGAATCAACATGATTTTCGACATTAATCTGTATTAGTCTTCAATGTTCTTCCGTCCTCCTCTATTTTCGGCTATCTTTGGGAGGCTTGACATGTAGATCAAGCACACCGCGAACAAAAAAGAGGGAAAGTTGGACCGGCCTACTTTTATAGGCTATATATTTTCGTAAAACTAACTTGAAAATTACATCATTTTTGGATAGAAAGCAATCGATTAATACTTGTAGGGCATATATGTTTTCTCCAGTTAGTAATGTGAATACCGAAAGTGGTGACAGTGTTGCAGAATCCACCGAGATATACTCATTAGGCCCAAGTCCAAGTACTAGTTCACAGCATGAAGGGACAAAAATAATAAATTCAAATAGCGTGTTAACGGTTCCGTTAAAAGGGAAGGGACTCCAGAAATTTCTCATGATCTCTTAAAGCTGGACAACCCTACTGATAAGGGTTACTTTCAGGGGTATTGATATCAGTGAAAGTTTTAAAAAGTTCATAATTCTAAGAGGTACGTTCAAATCTAGAGGCCTTTTTCCAAAAGATGTACACAGCAGTTTTTCAGAATATTATCATTCAGCACAAAATGTTTTTAAGGCGGGGAGAGCCTGGGTATTCTCTTGCTTGGGGCGCATGAAACGTAGTTACGCCACTGCTTGTCACGCATTAAAAATAACAAGGAATCACTAATTAGTTAATTTTAAAAGTTTGTATTCCCCACTTAAAGTTTATCTATAATTATCCGTTGGAATTAGTGAGTACATAGGTCATCATAGAAAAATCACAATTCTCGTGGCGAGGACAAATGCATCGATAATAATATGAATATTAACCCTACAATAAATAAATAATCACGTTATACATGACAGACCCTTTCTCACTATGAAATTTCACCTCCAGAAGATGGCTTGGAGGTGTAGCTATAGGCCCATAATTTTCGTTGGAATGTATATTTCAAATTATTATTATTCAAATGGAAGTCTAGATAGAACAGATTTAAATGCAATACCTACAATAATGTTATAAAGAGAAAACTTCATTCTTTAATCTAGAGCAGGTTCAATAAGATATTTTCCGATTTATGAAATATTTGGAAAAGGAAATGCTGCATTATTATCTACAAAAATACCAAGGTTCGGATGTGGTTCAGATATAGGTTGAAAATATATCCTAAACATTCTCTTTCAAATCGAAATCTAGAATATGGTTTGTTAAAAACTTTGAAAAAAAATGTGATATCAAATCCAATGCGTTAAGCCAAGTTCTCGTACACTGAACTGAAGTACGTGTATCTATTCACACAAAGCAAGTCAGGCCATTTTGGAATATACAAAAATTCAAAGATAGTAAAATAAAAATTGGGCACACCACTAACATCCACTAGATGATACCTTTAATAAAATTCATCTCAGTGACTCCGAAAGTTAACTATTAAATAATAATATCAATAATTTTTAATTATTTTTACACACTCCTCCTTCCCGCGCCTCCTAGAGACGTTAGAGAGTCTTATACACACTGGGAACTAAATTTGAGCTTAAACAGCATCGGGACTGTAACCAATTAACTTAGCAATCCCGAGACGATTGATTCGACACGTGTCGTAACAAAACTCTTCGGGGCCTCGGTGCAAGAGAATATTTGGGGGCCTCCCACAAGCGAACGAATTTTTCAATATAATAGTAAAAGCAGCGAACAATATTACACACACACACGCACACACACACACACACAAACATACACATACACAGAAATACTTTTCTCCAAAGCAGTGGTTCTCAACCTAATTCCTATCACGACCCCATTTTATCACATCCTCTTGCTAGCGATCCCCTTTTTCTGGTCTGTAATAAGCTTGTGTGGGATTTTTAATATATCTATTGCGGAGATGTTACGATATCCATCTATTTCTGTAATAGTAGAAACCATTTCTTGTATACATCGGATATAGTAACTTCTCTAAGAGCGAATGGAATAAAACAAAATTTGGTCAGTTTACTCATATTGCAAATATCAAATCCGATCCTCTTTCATTAAACCCTTTCTGCATGATTTTTTTTCTTTTAGCGAAAAAAAAAATATAATCGGTATTGGAAATTCTCATATCGGAACTTGAAAAATGAATTAAAACTTGAATTTTAAATTTTTCACCTAATTCCAACGAGAAATAAGTAAGTGCCATATATGACACACTTACAACTCACAAAGAACATGCCAGATGACACCAAAATCTCTTATTCATACACGTCAATATCTCACACAGCAGACAAAACAGTCATTTGGTGCCTTTGATAAATCACAAAAAAGCTTAAGTGAAAAAAGGGAATGTGCCATATATGGCACGTCATGCGGTAAGGGATTAAATTGATTTTTAAACAACTCTGTACTTGTTAAAGATGTTTAGTAGACCTATTTTTGTTGTTCTAAACAATATGTATAAAAATAAAAATATGCCTATCAGAACAAAATTCAAAATAATAATATTTTCTGGTATTAGATTCTAATTACATTTGTCTCTTCCGCTTATCTTCGCGACTTTCATGAAACCCTCTCCAAAGTAATCTTAAATAATAGAATAAGATAGAAAACTTATATTTACATACTACATCATTTCACAATTTACGATAATTTTACAGGGCTTTTAAAAATACACAGTACCACATCAATCGTGCAAAGTAAGTGAAATGTCTTTTTAATATTAGTCAAAATGAAAAAGATATTAATCACATACATTTTTTTAAGAAAAAACAAAAAAAAAACATAAGAAATGATATTTGCACGTTATTTACAGAGAAGAACATCATGATTAAGAAATAAAAAGGAATATCAGGGATGCTGCACAACTGCTGAAACCATTTCAAAATAAACTTATTGTAATGGATTCAAATATTCAAACATGCAAGGCACCTTACAATACAACAAAGATTTAAAGTTGTTCCAGAAAGGTTTTTCTCCTAGCTTTAGCATCAGCAAAATCTGAAACAATCTTGTCTATGTTTAGTCTTGAAGCTTTTTCGTTCTACTCTTAATATAGCAACATTTGTTAACATTTTTTGTAAGGTATTACTTCTCAAGTATTACTTTATGAACTTTAATTTCGAGATCGAGCATTTAGCAGAAGCCACACTTACTGGATTTGTTAGAAAAATTACACACAGGCCCGTATTTAGGTAAGTACTATTCTGTGCTCGAGCACAGGGCAGAATTTAGGGGACGGCAAAATTTCGAATTTTTTTAAATTCCATATTTTATTATTACAATGATAAGAGTAAATATTTTTTAAAAAATCAATCATAATGCAAGTGAAATTATAAAACATAAAAATGACCTAACGGTTGATTAAGAATTAACTGAATACATTTTCTTCAGACAGTAAATTAAAACCTACATGAATAAATTACATGCCAGTGTTAAGAGAATGTGTCCCCAATGAATGAGTGTTTAAGTTCGTTGCCTTGTAATCAAAGGGTGTCGAGTTCTATTCCTGGTGGGGACATAAGTGGTTCGGACCCCAAGTTAACCTGTAGGTCCCTTCCTTAGTACATCATCATCATCCCATAGAAGGCAGCGGTAAACTACCAAGGATTCATCTTTCCCGGGGACTTTTGGGTCAAACACCTACCTTCGGGCAGAACACGACATCATAATCATCATTGAGAGAATTAGGCCATTTAAAATTACGTTGTAACTTTTGTAAGTTGTAATATCTAAACTGCTACTCAACAAAAGCTTCTATGTTTGCAAAATCACGGCTTGTTTCCTTGTTTGAGACATAAGTTTGTGCGAGAAGGGGGGAGGACAAATTATTTAGAGCACATGAGCGCACAATATAAGATACGGGCTTGATTACATATGCGGTAAGCACAACAGGAAAAGGTGTAGAATATCCATCCTCTACTAAGAAAAGCTATTTTCGAAGGTTACGTATTTTATCCCTATCATAATCTTTGAATACCAGTATTTCCCGTGGAAAATCGGAGCTTACATCACTACTGTACTTTGTGGTAAAGTCATATCCAGATTTCTGAAGGTCTTCCTCAGATACAGACAACAATGTTGTTGGGGGTGAGAAAAGAAAAGCTATTGAACACTTCAGTCATTCCGTGGAAACGGGTGCTAAATTGTGACACAATACATCCAGAATAGAATAAAATACAGTGACACGAAATATATCTTCCGATACGAATATCTTCGTACATCTAGTCTACTATCCGTAGCCAGTTCATCAAAATATTTCTTTGCAAACAGTTTGCGTTTCTCCTAAAAATGTCTCTGAAATGCTCAATCCCGGGCACTGGTCTTTTGTGGATTTTACAAGCTCGTCATACTTTCCCCACAGATCTTTCATTTGCTGAAGTGATTTCTTCAGATTTCTCTGCAGAGCAATACCAGAAGATTGCAAACTTTTGGAAGTTACATACATGGACATTAGTATCTTTCTTTAATGTCTCACTGCTCTCAACTCATCTGTCTGTTTGTTTGTTTGTTTTTCTTAACTTGTCAGACAAATTGTGGTAAGGGCTTTTTGAACATCAGCAATTCTGTCTTTAATGCAGCTAAGAGGCTTTGTTTCCTACCTAGTTATACATTGCTTTTTTCAGTTTTCTTCTTTAATTTTGAATCCATTTCATCACCAAGAGCTAAAAGTGACCATCTAGGAGCACTAGAACTAAAAAAGGAAAATATATTGAAGAGCATAAAAAAAAAAAAAAAAGGAAACGTATGTGGAGACTTTTCCAGGATCGGCAATAACAAGATTCAGATTATGCGCACAACAATGAACGTACGGAGCGTTTGGAGTTGCATTACTAATTTTTGCTTATAAACCACCACAAACTCCGCTCATTACGGATGCTCCATCAAATCTCTGCCCTTTGCACCGTTGTATGTCGATTTGGTCGCTGAGTAAAATTTCACGAACGAGATGTTCATAGCTCTCCACATAGGAAACAAATAACAGAATATGAGTATTCAGTAATAAACAGGTTAGCATCGGCTACTGGGTTTGGGGGCTCCCAAAACAGAAAAGAATGTTACCAAAATTGCTAGTAATCTAGAATTTCACAATGATTATTTCTCACACATAAGAAACAAATAACAGAATATAAGTACTTATTTAATACTGACAAGGAGACTTACGGAAGTGTAACTCACCGATTTGAATGAAACTTTGCACATTTGTAGAACATCGAAAAATAATCGACAGTATTTTCTTGTTTCGGCAATGGTGAAGATTTAGGAGTGGAAACCGCCCTTTGAACGTTAGGGGTGGTCTCTAAGCATAGACAGAAAACAACCATTTAATTTAGAAGCAAACATACTGCCAGGAGGGCTTCAGGA
Source organism: Thermobia domestica (assembly GCF_964235325.1). NCBI lineage: Eukaryota > Metazoa > Arthropoda > Insecta > Zygentoma > Lepismatidae > Thermobia > Thermobia domestica. The sequence goes on along the minus strand of NC_137457.1, from coordinate 225,376,750 downwards.
CAGCTGATTCAGAATCTGACGTCAAAATTACAAAATTCAAAATGGCGAGTTCAATATAGTGATTACAATTTCAAAATGTCTTCTGGTTTGAAATTCTCTGCAGTTGGCCAAGAACAATTATAGTTGGCAGAGATTACTGCGAGGAGGTTGCAGACCAATTTGAAACCCCTTTCTGTACTCATTTAAATGGGATGCTTGATTAAAGTGAGTCTCTGCACCTCTCAGTATAGCGTTTACAGAGACAGAAACAGTAGACAGTGAGGCACAGTCAATAAATCTATGACTCACAGCTACAGCATACAGCCTTTAAATTCTGAAAATGGTGTTCTGTTATCATCGTTGTTAATTATTTTGCAGGAGAGGAATGAAACATTTAGCCCTATAGTCCAAAACAACATCTTTAAATCTGAAAATGCCCTTGTTAAAGCATCAAATTCGGGAAAATTAACATCAATTCTTTTCAGATCATGGTTTCAAGCAGTGATGTGCCGTAAACTACAATTTTACGTCTACGCGATTGTCTACTGTAATCTATACGTAACCTACATTACACCTTTTCCCGTGTAGACTATGTAGACAACCACTATCAAATGTAAGGAAGAATTTCGTTGCTCGTTTGTTCATATTTCCTCATTCAGTTGTTTTGCTTTGGTGCAGCGAAAGATTAGGGAAACGACTCACATATAAAAAGTAGAGGGAATTATCTAATCTGTATGTTTACTCTGCTCTGCACATACCACTTCCTTAGATTTTCCACTTCGAGCATTGCTTTTATAATGAAATTTACAAAATTAATTCTCACCTGTGGGCTTTCAGTCTTGAATCTGCTGTATTTGCCAATTTTTCCTTGCATATTTTACAAAATGTATAATATTTTTCATTTTCTTTCATCAAGACGAAACTAAGTATTCGAAAGTTACTATTCGCTGGTCTAGGCATTTTATTTTGTACGCAATTTCGCAAGGTAACGACAAAAGAAAGCTCCTTTATTGTCCACGACGCCATATTAAATTACGTGTTGTTGACATATTCTACATAGTCTACGTTGTTTACATTGTCTACGCATAGTTGACACGTAAACGTAAACGTAAACTATCGTTTTTTACGCGTAGACGGACATCTCTGGTTTCAAGAAGTTTTTCTCCCAGCGTCTAATGAAAAGTCTATTTTGTTATTAGATTCATGGAGTCTTTTCAACTAACTATCACAATTAACTTTTCAACCCATTTTACGAACAAAATAGTACCTGAAAATAGAAATCATTCGGCACCAACAACTGGTAGGATTCAGCCGCCTCTTGACGTGTTCGTCTTTAGGCCGTGGAAAAACTTCATGAGACATTGTACTGATATTCTCTTCTACAACTTTTCATAAATTTACATCTCCGTAATAATAGGCTATAATTTAGATTAAAATTACTGATTCATAATCAGTTTTCTTCTCTCAGATTTGCAAATCTTATTAGATATGCGTGATACAAAAAGTTATTTGGAAGAAGATTGTGCTGCATTTTGCGATTTGTCACCGTTATTGCTGTAATAAGGTGAGCTTGGTGTAAACAATGTTTATGCATCACACTTTTTTTTTTAACGAAACCATTATTGTGAAGCGTTTTCTCAATAAATTCATAATTATAACTATTGAGGATATGTGAAGTTCTGACATAGTGAGAGGCGAGCGGACTCACTATACGTAATCACCTCGAATAGGGAGAGGTGCAAAGACTCACTTTAATCGAGCATTCCGTTAAAATAAAGGGGTTTCAAATCAATAGAAAGGGATTTCAAATCGGTCTGCAACCTTTTCGTAGTAACCCCTGCCAACTATAATTGTTCTGGTCTAAGTGCAGAGAATTCCAAACCAGAAGACATTTTGTAATTTTAATCAATATATTGGATTCGCCATTTTGAATTTCGTAATTTTGACGGCAGAATCTGAATCAGCTGTCCTAAAACCCCGCTGGCAGCGTTTTCTCAATAAATTCATAATTATAACAATTGCGGATATGTGAAGTACTGACATAGTGAGAGGCGAGGGGACTCATTATACATAAGCACCCCGAATAGGGAGAAGTACAGAGACCTCTGGCAGTATGTTTTCTTCTATATTAAATGATTGTTTTCTGTCTATGCTTAAAGAACACCCCTAACGTTCAAAGGGTGGTTTCCCCCTTAAATCTTCACCATTGCCGAAAAAAAATATGTGCCGATTATTTTTCGATGTTCTACAAGTATGCAAAATTTCATTCAAATCGGTGAGTGACACTTCCGTAAGTCTCCTTGTGAGTAATAAACGGGTTCAGTGGGTCCCTAGCTTTGGGGGCCCAAAAACAGAAAACATGTTACGAAAATACTATTAATCTAAAATTTCACAATGATTACTTCTTTCATATAAGAAAAAAATAACATAATATAAATATTCAGTACCGAGTAATAGACGAGTTTAGCGAGGACCCCTGGGCTTGGGTACTCGAAAAACGAAAAAACAAAAATTACGAAAGTTGTATGTAATCTAGAATTTCACCACAGTGATTATTTCTTACACATAAGAAATGGTCCAATATGTTTGGGGGACTCCAAAACAAAAAAATATGTTACTAAAATTGTTGCGTTGGCAATTTTAACACTGACAATGATTTTTTTTTCCAAAAAGATGAAGTAGAGTAATAACAATATAAAAAGTGAATGACAATATAAGTATTCAGCACTGAATAATAAAAGGGTTCAGCGAGGACTCTAGTCTTGGGGGCCCCAAAAACAGGAAAAAATATTACTAAAATTGCCGGCAATTTTAAAATTGACAATTATTTTCTCTCGCACATAAGAAAGGAGTAATAAAATATAAGTATTCAGTAGCCTACTGAGTAATTAACGGGTTCGACGGGGCCCTTAGGCTTGGGGCCCCGGTGCGTTGCACCGCTTGCACCGCCCTTTGTTACGGCATTGTTCGACACTAATATCGGTCGTTTTTTAATTATTTTGCATTTCACCCCTCCCCTTCTCCAGGTGTGCTGAGAAGGCTGAACTTGGACTTTAGCGGCATTGGGGGAGTCATGATTCACTGGAAAATATTTCTAAATTTCATTTGTCAAAAAATACACACTTCTTAAATTGACCACGAAAAATGGCAAAAATAGGCCCTGTACAAAACTTTCTGGGGGGCAAAGTGGAGCCAAAAATACACAATGTAAGACCTGTATTATCTTGTTATACGTATATCTGCAGAATGATGTACTTGTATATATTTTTAATTTATTGCATATTTTACCCTCAGGATAAAAGTGAAAACTTTTTTCCATTTTGTTCAAGTTTACTCCATGGGTTCAGCATTGCCCCGCTTCACGGTATTATTGTTATAAGTCATCCTTTCTACTCTCCCTGGGAGTGCTAGGAGGTATTACCCAAGTGGGAGCTACACTTGGATTTAAGGAGCACGGAAACTGTCACAAATCAACTCAGGGAGCTCGAAAACTATGGATTTCACACTAATCTAGATTGTTTTCGATTATTTTTACATGTCACCGTTCCACCCCTCCATTGCAAGATGCTAATGGGGACCACTTGGACTTATACTGTCACTGATCTAAGTGACCCCGAAAACTATAATATTTGACAATGTAGATAACTTTCGATTTTTTTTTGTATGTCATCCCATCCACGCGCCCTAGGTGTGCCAGGGGTCTTACCTACACAGTACTAGTTTTTCAGGTTGCAAGTAATATATATGCCAAATTTCGGTTAAAGTTGCTTCATATGCGAGAATATATATATGCAAGCACATCCATCCACTCCTTTATATATATATATATATATATATATATATATATATTGGGTGTTTCAAAACAACACCGACAACGCTTGGGAGGTGATTCCTCACACCAAGATAAGATAAAAAGTATAGACCAACCTGGGTACACAAATGCTTCCTTTTGAAGTTATAGGCTGCCCAAAATATGAAAAAACGAATTTTAAAGGTCCATAGCTCCAAAACTATGGGATCTACCGTAGTCGGTTCAAGACATCACTTACGAACTAATACGTGCACTATCCAAAAATACATGTTTCAGAATCCTAAGATACTCACACAACAATTGTTATAGAGAGAGTTCGGCTACAGTATATGCATAAATTGAATTACTCACCAACTATCTCTAAAAAAAATTCTTGTGGAAGTACCGCAAGATTTTGAAACATGAGTATTTGGATAGGGCACGTACTAGTTTCTAAGTAAAGTCTTGACCCGACTACGGTAGGTCCAATAGTGTTGGAGTTTCATTTTTTCATGTTTTCGACAGCCTATAACTCCCAAAGGAAACATTCGTGCACCCAGGTTGGTTTATACTTTTTGTTTTATCTTGGTTGTATTATCAGGAATCACCTCCCAAACGTTAGAGGGGGGGGGGTGATATATATAGTCAAGTCCTCAAAATCGGATCACTTTGAAGAGGAAAAGCTGCAGCACAGAAGGAAATAATACAAATAAGCAAATTTCACACTCATACGATAGAAAGGTTCATTATTTATTGAAAACAGAAGTTTTGTTCATTTCTAATTAAACATAGATGTATAATAAATAAAACATAGAATATCTACGAAAACAAGATATTAAGCAATGTGTCGTCTAAAGTGGATCGTATGTCCTGCTAAGTGGACCATAACCTATTTCTAATAGCACAAAAATAAAAAAGAATCTAAATAAGTAATAATTGAAAGCAAGGTGTAATAAGTAGCTCAATCTATAATGACATCATTTCCTAGAATCTACAATCATTTCTTCTTACGTTTTTCTGAGATAAAGCATTTTCCGGAAAGGAATGTCTTTTTTCCTCTGTCACCAACATACACTATGTGATCAAAAGTATCTGGACACCCCCAAAACATACGTTTTTCATATTAGGTGCATTGTGCTGCCACCACCTACTGTCAGGTACCGGTACTCATTATCAGCGATCTCAGTAGTCATTATACATCGCGAGAAAGCAGAATGGGGCGCTCCGCGGAACTCACGGACTTCGAACGTGGTCAGGTGATTGGATGTCACTTGTGTCAGTCTGTACGCGAGATTTCCACACTCCTAAACATCCCTAGGTCCACTGTGTCTGATGTGATAGTGAAGTGGAAACGTGAAGGGACACGTACAGCACAAAAGCGTACAGGCCGACCTCGTATGTTGACTGACAGAGACCACCAACAGTTGAAGAGGGTGGTAAAGTGTAATAGGCGGACATCTATCCAGACCATCACACAGGAATTTCAAACTGCATTAGGATCCACTCCAAGTACTATGACAGTTAGGCGTGAGGTGAGAAAACTTGGATTTCATGGTCGAGCGGCTGCTCATAAGCCACATATCACGCAGGTAAATGCCAAACGACGCCTCGCTTGGTGTAAGGAGCGTAAACATTGGACGATTGAACAGTGGAAAAACGTTGTGTGGAATGACGAATCACGGTACACAATGTGGCGATCCGATGGCAGGGTGTGGGTATGGCGAATGCCCGGTGAATGTAATCTGTTAGCGTATGTAGTGCCAACAGTAAAATTCGGAGGTGGTGGTGTTATGGTGTGGTAGTGTTTTTCTTGGAGGGGGCTTGCACTCCTTGTTGTTTTGCGTGGCACTCTCACAGCGCAGTCCTACATTGATATTTTAAGCACCTTCTTGCTTCCCACTGTTGAAGAACAATTCGGGGATGGCGATTGCATGTTTCAACACGATCGAGCGCCTGTTCATATTGCACGGCCTGTGACGGAGTGGTTACACTACCATAACATTCCTGTAATTGACTGGCCTGCACACAGTCTTGACTTGAATCCTATAGAACACATTTGGGATGTTTTGGAGCGCCGACTTCGTGCCAGGCCTCACCGACCTACATCGATACCTATCCTCAGTTCATCACTCCGTGAAGAATGGGCTGCCATTCCCCAAGAAACCTTCCAGCACCTGATTGAAAGTATGCCTGCGAGAGTGGAAGCTGTCATCAAGGCAGGGTGGGCCAACACCATATTGAATTCCAGCAGTACCGATGGAGGACGCCACGAACTTGTAAGTCATTTTCAGCCAGGTGTGCGGATACTTTTGATCACATAGTGTAGTCATCATGGAACCATGTATTACACAAGCGGCATTGAATCATTTATTCTTAAACTTTTCTGAAGCAAAGCACTTTCCACAAAGGAATGTTTTTTTCCTCGGGCACCAACACAATCTTCCTGGGGCACCATGAACTTATGACCATGGATCTTTCTGGCCCATACCCAGAACTATCAGTGAGAGAAGGGGGAATATGAAATTAAATACCTTATCCATTTGTTATCTAACATGTAGTGCAAAAATGTTTTTATGTGTAGAAAAATTGATCCATATTTTATTAGGAAGGGAAGGACGTTTTTTAATTCTAAAACACTAAGTTGTGACGTATTTTATTACAAATTCATACAACCGATCAAAATTGTAACAAATAAATTATATTTTTAAAATGAAAATATTTGTGTTTCACAAGAGAAACAAGTGCTTTCTACTGATCCACTTTATGGAATCTTTCTATCAATGATCCTGTTTACAAGACAATTCAAGCTCCGGTTTACAAGACGTAACTTTTCACATAACATTCAGCTATGAGCAGCTAACGAGAAAGACGAGGCGTCACTGAATTTCATCAATTGTTGCACAATGGTTATCTTAATGAACAACCAAATTATGGTTCAATTTGAGTAAAAGATATTTACAGCAGAACCTTGTTTTTCTTCTAGTATTTTTTCGAAAGAAACTTTTGTTCTAACAATGTGCGCCGAAACTTTGTTTCCGATTCTTTATACGACAGACGCCACCATACACACACTTCCAACGGAGGTATTTACTCAAATGGCCTTCAACGCTTCGATAAGGCTATAATAGACACGGGAACCCAGGAGTGCCAACTATTGGCTACATATCTGGCTTTTCTTTCCTTGATCCTCTTTATAAGCCGATCCGGTTTTGAGGACTTGACTCTGTACGTGTTTGATTCCAGGTATGCAATGTTTTTAATCAAGGTACCAAGAATTGACATTTCAAACACAATTATGTGTTTCTTCATTTTCCCCTGCTGAGAAATAATGCAGTACATTTGAACACAGACTATACAAGTACAAGAAGATTCAACAACACATCGTTTGGCCTCACAAGGAAAGAGAGGGAGATTATATATCGAAATGGAAGATGGTTTATATACCAATCAAAAGCACTAATGATGCCTATTACGAAACTGTAATAAAAATTTTACGAATGCATATACTGTGCGAGTTATATGAATATACAGGGTGTCCAGAAAATCCGTTTCCACCCCTGGAAATCGCAAACGATGGGATAGATGCCAAAACAGGAAAACACGTGTTTGATCATTTTAAAAGTACAACATATCAAAGCAAAAAGTGTTGTCCCAGGGCCACCTGTACGGTCCCAGGCGGGGTCCAACTCAAAAATTGCAAAATGTAACCGGATTAAGTAGCATATCGTTGGAGAGCTGTTGAGAAATGAAAGAAGACGGAACAAGTCTCGACTCTCTAAAATTACCCTGTGTAAAATGACGGTCGGTCAAAGTGTACACTCATGTCCAAAATTATTGTCACATGTCTAGAACTGTCTTCTTGTAAGAATATAATTTGACAATGATTTTGCAGGGTACTTTTAATACTGATACTGTGTGTATAATCGGGAAATGTACATTTGTGGTAAATTTCACAGGAAAAGAATTATAAATACGTAAATTAGAATGAGTAAAACAAAATGTTGCTAAATGGACAAGAAAGTTTTATTTTCGTTTTGTTGTTCTTATTTACTGATCTTTTCGCATGAGCTTTGCCACATACATGTCTTTGCCGATTATACACATACTAACATTATACGAAATACCGGGCGAATTCGTTATCAAATTATATTGCTACAACAACATATTTATAGACATGCGACAATAATTTTGGACATGAGTGTACATCTTCATTTTGATTCTCTGAGGGCATTCACTTTCCATTTTGCAATCGGCACTTGTTTTCATTGTGAGACATTCGCACGTATTCACTGTTCCTGCTGCAAGAATTTTTTTGTTTGAATCACTTTATAATTTATAATCCAGACAACAAGCATAAGTATCACTATATTGTACAGTCATAAGCAGTGGCGTATTTAGGGGGGCTTCCGGGCTTAAGACCCCCCCGAAATCTTAATTACTATAGTAAATTATATGAAATACCTTGCTGAATTTTCACATTTTCAGGCAAAGCCCCCCCCCCCCGAAAGCTAGCAAAGCCCTCCCCGAAACAAAATCGTAAATACGCCACTGGTCATAAGCATAAATAGGTAGAGTTAAGAGTCTCTATTTCTTATGGCTCCAACCTCTACTTATTTATGTTCGTACTTTTACATTATATGTTACTAGTTAGTTCTATACTCAAAGATGTCAAATGTTATGTCTTTTCTTTTCTTTTCTTTATTTCTTAATTTGCTTTTATTTTATTATATAGTTTTTTATTTATTTAGACATTACTGGGCCCAAAGAGCAGAATCTCAAAGTATGGGCATTTCCTTTCTTTCCGTTGAGTACAATAATTAAAGTGAAAATGAACTGAAACCCGGCTACAGAAAGAAGAACTAAAACTCAAGATGTTGGCACAGTGTTATTGTAGAGCGTCCAGACTTAATCCATCTGCTTTCATTTAACAACAGCTTTCCAACGATATGCTACTTGACCTCCCTTGCCATTTGAAAATTTTGAGTAGGACCCCGTCTGGGACCTTGTGGAGGATCCTGGGACAAATATTTTTACTTTCAATCTTGTACTTTTGAAAATATGACAAAAATGTTTTCCTGTTTTGACATCTGTCTCACTGTTTCAGATTTTTTGAGGGTGGCCATACACTTTACAATGACGTTTTTGCTGACATATTGAACGAAGGCTGTGTTTTCCTGTTTTGATATCTGTCTCATCGTTTGCGATTTCCAGGGGTGGAAACGGATTTTCTGGACACCCTCTATATTTATATAACTCGCACAGTATATGCATTCGGAAAATTTTTATTACAGTTTCGTAATAGGCATCATTAGTGCTTTTGATTGGTTTATAAACCATCTTCCATTTCGATATACAGTATAATCTCCCTTACTTTCCTTGTCAGCAGCATCTCTTTTTATTCCACATGATAAGTTCCATTCAACTTTGATGACCCCTCACACGAAAAATTTGTAGGTTTTCTTTTCTGTGATTCTAATGCGTTTATATTTTGATAGCCTTTTAAAGTTATCTTCATTGTAATGCTTTGACACACACATAAACTCACAACCTGAAGGAAAAAAAATATAGATTTAATGAGGAGAGAGAGAGAGAGTAAGATAGTGGAGATAATCGTAGAATTAAATTAGCAGCCTAAATTTGAGTAAAAGATACTTACAGCAGAACCTTGTTTTTCTTCTAGTGTCATTCCGTATGAATGACGTTTCGCCGTCTCCGAATCACGGGTCTCCCTGGATCATTTGGTATAAATCAAAAAATGAAATGAAAATTTTGAGTTTTACGTCCCACGGTTATGCCGGTTAGGCTAAAGGAGACGGTGATTATGAGAAATGAATGAAATGGTGGAATGAAGAAAGTGGGAAAACCCCGAGAAAACCCACGCACACGGTGTTCGTCCACCACAAAGTTCAATTGGCGGGAGCAGGGTTTGAACCCGGGACCCCATGCACCAGAGGTGAACGCTCTACTACTGAGCCACCGCGGCCCCCTGGTATAAATTAAGGTTACGGGTTACGACGTTCATGATCTGTTCCATCTCTGATATTACACTGATATGCAAAACTTAAGGATGAAAATAAATTTCGCATGGTGTGTCATTCCCAAGTGATATAGATTGGTGAAACTTGAATCACATATGGAAAGTAAAGCTGCAGTATGATACACTTGTATATTATAATCTAAAATTATCTAAACTAAGTAAGTTATTATTACAAATATTTTTAGATTCCGCAGGCAAAACCAATGTTTTAAGCATTAATAGATAACTGAAGTTCTCAGTACTGGATTGATATCTTTATTTTGCATCTTTAACGGTAAAGGTAAGAACTACTGTATTCTACAACTTGGATTACAGAATATTGATTGAAGTTTGGAAAGTAAATAATAACCGTAAAAAAAAAGCTCTTTAAGGTTATTCTTAACGTCCAAATTTGGGATGGCCAAAATTTTCCGGAATCCGGATTCCGGAAATTTTATTTTCCGGAATCGGAAAATTTACTTTCCGGAATTCGGAAAAAAATCAGGATTTCGGAAAAATTCCGGAATTCGGAAAAATTCCGGAATTCAGAAAAATTCCGGAATTCGGAAAAAAAATCCGGATTTCGGAAAATTCCGGAATTCAGAAAAAATCCGGAATTCGGAAAAATTCTGGATTTCGGAAAAATTCCGGAATTCAGAAAAAATCCCGAATTCGAAAAAATTCCGGATTTCGGAAAAATTCCGGAATTCAAATAAATTCCGACATTCGGAAAAAATCCGGAATTTAGAAAAAATTCGGAATTTTTCCGATTTTACTTTCCGGATCCCGGAAAGTAAAAATTCTGGAATTGGCCATCCCTAGCTAGTAGCTGTTAAAAGAGAAACAGAATAATGAATATATATATACTGTATTAGTTTCTTGTAGTTGGATATGTCTTTATCACTTACGTAGACAATTGCTACTGCAGTTATTTACTGCTTTATGAGGAAGGTCTTATTTTCACACACAAAAAAGTCGCCGGTATGTCTCAAACATTATCGCGTTCCCACCTGCAGCTGCTCCAAAGCACTGCAAACTACTTTTTAACCAGGCGAAAGGCAGTGAAGGAAAAGAAATCTCAACAAATATTCTAATAACATTCGCTTATTGTCAACATACCTACAGTGAGCGCAGAAAGTGTTCGTACACCGTGCATACTTTATATTGAAAACAACTAGCATGAGAACGGGAGGTGGAAAATATATATATAACCAGAATTAAGACTACACATTCATACATTTTATTTCTATATACAAGAGAAAGGCCAAACAAAGACAATCACTGTTTTGTTCAGAAGAAAAGAGAGAATTCCTTTTTTGTAAACGCAAAAAGTCACCGTACACTTATGATTGAATTAATGCTTATAAAGTATATTACGTTATTTAGTATTTTGTGGGATTACCCTGTGCGTTAATGATTGTCTGTAGTCTTCGTTGCATTGATTTCACCTGTAGTAGTTCGTAGTTCTGTAGCTTCGGGACTGATTATGTCCCATTCTTCTTGAATTAGTTTTTCTCAGGCCTTCTTTAGTAGAGAAGCTGTGCCTTCTGATTCTTGTCTCCAGAACAGACCATAGATGTTCTATGGGGTTCATGTCTGGGGATTGGGGAGGTGTGCGAAGTTGTTTCAAGGTATTATAGAGTAGCCACAATCGAGTATTTTCCGCTGTATGTTTGGAGTTGTTGCCTTGCTGAACAATAAATTGCTTTCTGCGCACTAGTATGGAGATTTTCCTTTAATATATTAATATACACTTTGTGGATCATCACTCCATCGATAAAGTGGAGACGACTCACTCCTGAGGCACTCATACAACCCCAGACGAGCACGGACCCCCCTCCGTGTCTTACTTTAGGGACGAGATTTTGAGGATTCATCTCTGTCTTCACCTTGCGTCATACCATACGCCTCCCATTGAATTCGATAAGATTAAATTTACTTTCGTCCGAAAATATGACCCTATTCCAGAAAGAAGCCTGATCCCTTATCTTTATACTCTTTTTCAAACTTTAGTATCTTTATACGATTTGTCTTGTTCACCCAGAACATTTTCCTGGCTATCCGACCATGATACCCTGCAAATATTCCGCACTGTACTGGCTGATACGTTAACACCGCGTGTTTCCAGTTCCGTTGCCAATTGCACAGCACTACTTTTCGGAACCTTTTTTCTTTCCCTAATAATGTAACGTTTATCTTGTTCACTCAACACTCTTGGTCTTCCAGTTTTTTTTTTTTTTTCACACAGTGATAGAAATATTATACATCGCAATTATTGTTTGTACTGTTGAACGAGGCCTGTCTGCAAGGTTTGCTATCTTTCTCAAAGACTTACCTTTCTTATGCAATTTAATAATTACTTTTCTTGTCTCCTCATTTGTTTCTGTTCGGTTGCTTCCCATTTTGACAGCCCACCGTGCAGTTTTTTCACTCCTATTCACAACTAGGGCTAAACTCATTCTGTTATTCGTCATGCTATACAGAGGTGTATACTCAGGTGAATACTAGTGAACCCCAGTTGTGGTATCTTTGTTTCGTATTCGTACTTCAGGTGTACGATCTCTTTTTGCGTCTACTCTATACACTTTCTACGGAATTTATTTACTTTCTGACCATTAAACTTGTCTTTGTGGTTCTTTATTGATAATATTCCTAAAGCTTAGTTTTCATTATTCATATTGTGTGTGTTATTACACTTCTTAAATTTTCTGTTTCTTTTTCGCAGGCATTCTCGTTTCAATAGATATAGGTGTACGAACACTTTCTGCGCTCACTGTATGTACAGTAAAAACAAATTTATAATTTTTGACTTTACGAAGTATACAATGTAATTGTTCAATAATTAACATAAGCAGGCATTCATTAATTTATATTAATATAATAATTAATAAAACTAATAAGCGGGTGATTGATGACTCAGTGGTAGAGTTTTCATCTATGGTATTCTAACCCAGGACATGTGGGTTTTCGATGGCTAATTTTGTGTTCGAAAATTTTTCCGGTGGTAGGCCTACTCTTGGTTCCCTTTCTTATATTTGTTCCATCATCACTCATTAACGAATTTAGTTTATCAAAACTCTATAGCCATATATTCATTCTGTCCGTCAGTGAAACAAACAGTCTCAAGAACTATCTGATGGATTACCATCAATTTTGGCCACGATGTACAGAGTCAATAGTTAAGAATCGAGTTCCCTGATGAATGTAATATTCAAACCGGAAGCGGTACAAATCAACCATTTCCGGTTTTAACGTTAATCATTATATAGTAAATATGGTAATAGATAGCGAGAAGCGGTTTCCAGTAATCGACATATATAACATTCATGTAGATAGAATGTTACCCAATTTGTGCATCTGCTGAAAATAATGAGCTTAGGTATTTAGAGAGCATTTTCCGCTTTAGAAAATGTGTGCTTGGTAAAGAATGTAGAGAATTAGCTGAGTCAGGCACGTAGCTAGAATATGGTAATAGGAATGGGGGGTCAGTCACGAAATACTGTGGTTATTTACCAGGGGCTCAATCATTCTAAACTATTTTATTGGCAACATATATTGGTTCGTTTAGCCAAGATTTCTAATGGGGGATGATATGAAATATTGTGGTTACACACCAGAGGCTCGATCAATCTAAATATTTTACTGACAACATACCCATATTGATTGGTTAGGACAATAAAATGAGGATATATTAGTAAGTATTTTAATAAGAAGCTATGAAGAAATCTCGAGTAAAAAAAATATAAAAAAGTATTGAAAAAGATGTAGTCTTCCGAGGTCATTCGAACGGTGTCGAGAATTTTGAGTCTGGGAAATTTGCGCCCTACCTCAAGAACAGGGAAAATTGCGCCTGCGATGTACCTCCACCGGGAAGTTTGAGCCCTGCGAAATAAAAGAACCTACTGGAGCTTACGCATTTGCTCGGAGGAGCTGCCATTACAACATAAACAATCCTCCCCCCACAACCATGCCATTTGTGATTTATTTTCATTGTGGCTATATAAGGGGAGAATGAACAAACTCCATAGCTCTGGATAAGTAGCTTAACAAATAAAACACAGTTCTGACCAGAGCAGAATGAAATATATTAAAAACTATACTTACAAGTATAGTTTTTAATATATTTCATTCTGCTCTGGTCAGAACTGTGTTTTATTTGTTAAGGGGAGAATAAACTTCAATATAAGCCAAAAGAACACAACGGATCAACGCAATCACTGCTTCTTCCAGAGATGATTTTGGGGGAACACTGGCCTCCCCAGAGCTCTCAGACTGCCCCCTCGGAGGAGACCAAAATAATACGTCTATAATATAATAATACTAAGTGTGTAATATAATAATAATATAATAATAGTGACCCCCTCCGGAATACTAAGTGTGCCCCCGGAACATTTTTTCTGAAAGAACGACTGAACGCAATTGTGTGTTTGAAGTGTAATTCCAGCAAGTAAACACACTGTACATAGTTTTCTTGATAATATTACTGAACTGATTTTACATTCACTTTACATTTTCTTTTCTATATCTTGTGTCCTAAAAAGACAAACAACTCGCAAGGATTGTGAACAGAGATATCTGGGTAGAGCCAAACAGCCTTTTGTAGATTAAATTATACTCTTTGATTATATTAATAAATAATTATATATCAGTTATTTATACGAGGGTCATTCGGAAAATAAAGAACGTTTTGCGCTAGCGCGTGCTCGTGTTCCCCCATCCCCGCTGCCACTGGGTTATTGACCTGGGCATGCTTTAGCCTCAGTCTGGCACCAGCTGCGATCCGCTACGGTCCGTTATTGCTTCGCTGTGCGACTGTAAAATGTGCGATACAATTACTGATCCCGCCAAGTGTGAGGTTCGTAGTGTGATAAGATTTTTGAATGCAAGAAAAGTGCGCCCGATAGAAATTTATAAACAAATCACTGAGGTGTATGGAAATGTAATGAATGAAGCATCAGTTCGTAAGTGGTGCATTATGTTTAATGACGGACGGACGAATGTGCACGATGAGGAACGCTCGGGCTGGCCTTCTGTTGTGACTGACGAACTCAAAGGAAGAATTGAGCGGAAAATTCAAGAGGATAGGCGATTCACTATTGATGGGCTGCACGATGATGATGAACTTAAGGAAGCTGTTAGTGATTGGTTCAACAGTTTGGCGGCAACTGTGTATGCCGGAGGCATTGAAAAACTTGTACCACGGTATGACAAGTGTTTAAATTTACACGGCGGCTATGTCGAAAAGTAACTTAAGTATCACATAGTATGTAACACAAATTTCGCCTTTGTATATCAGTTATTAAAGTGTTTATACAAAAACGTTCTTTACTTTCCGAATGACCCTCGTACTTTTATTGTAAATTTTGTAGTATAATGAAAAATTGTATTTGTATGGATTGCCCTTTAGTGAACTAAAATTGATTTTTTTTCATTTGTTCGGAATATTATAACGGATGGAGTAACTCACTGAGACGATGAGAGGCAAGCCTAGTTCAAGTGTGAGTGGAAGTTACTTTACACAATACAAAAATAAGTTGAATTGTAGGGCGCTAACATCCCAGTGCAAATGTATAGCCGGCGCATTTTCCCCTCTTTTTGCGGTAGGGCGCAAACATCCCAGTGCAAATATATTGCGTGCGCATTTTTTACCTATTTTTGTGGTAGGGCGCAAATTTCCCGGGCGCAAAATTTTCGCATTCAAGGAAAATATAATGTCCGTGAAGTTGACAAGCCACTTATGTCAGACTCCAATTTCGACTTTAAACGTCGCTAGTGCTATGTTAGTGTTCGATAGTGACGCAAATCGTTAGTACTCCATATATAACGTGTGCTTTTTAAATAATGGATATAAGTCTTCTAACTGCATGCCAACACGCCCACTTCTAAGAATCATCTCAAAAATGAGGTTAACCGTTAGAGCGAGTAAATGCTCATTAGTGCCATTAACATTAGCGTTAATGCCTCCATCGTACGGCCCTTTGAGTAATAATAACACAACGCCCTTTGCTAGAGTCTCAATGCGTCCCTATATTCTCCCGAACATTCTGACATGCCCAAGTTAGTTACTTTTTTTTTTTGCAACTATTGTTTATCTGTTATTGTTTATTGTTTATTGCTAGTCTGCAGAGTAGTCCTTACATTAATATGCCATTGTCCTTGATAATCATTGCGTATTTACAAGCAGTTTGTTATTACTGTTAGAAGATATCAAAAAACAACAGCTAAAATCTACTACTTAACGGTTCATATTTTTCTTTTACAGTACATAAACGATTAATAATAATAATAATAATAATAATAATAATAATAATAATAATAATAATAATAATAATAATAATAATAATAATAATAATAATAATAATAATAATAAGACTATTCCAGCATAAAAGTTATCAATTGCATCACACTGGCAACAAGCGACGCATATTTTAACTTCATAAAAATTCGTTTATCACGATATTCTGGAAAACTACGTATGATAACATCTTCATTATGTCAAGTTGTTTATCTCAGTGTGATATATATATTAGAAGTACATCGTACTTTTGAACTACATCTCATTAACCATGGGAAGATTGAGTAGTGTATACTTTGGGATGTAAGTTTCAGCTTAACTTGCATCATACATTCTTAGGATTACAAAAAGGAAATTTGTTCGTTTGCATTTGAACAAAATTCTTAGGATTACAAAAAGAAAAAATAATTTTTCCGAATTCCGGAATTTTTCCGAAATCCGGAATTTTTCTGAATTCCGGAATTTTTTCCGAATTCCGGAATTTTCCGAAATCCGGAATTTTCCAATTTTACTTTCCGGATTCCGAAAAGTAAAAATTCCGGAATTGGCCATCCCTAGTCCAAATAGTTTGTTTCTAACACGGTAGATGGCTCCACCGTCACCAATGTTAACATATTCAACTAATAAAATTAAAACAATCAAAAATAAAATGAATAATTCAAAAACTACCCAAAAAACGAATACAGTCTGCTTAATGGACGTTACAAAATCTAGGGAATGGTGCGTGCCACTTTCACATATTGTTATTAGTTTCATTGTTAGAGGCCACCATTCTTAAATAATCAATCAACTTTATTTGATATACTTTCTACCAGAAACTGACCGAAGTTAGTACACTCATTTACGACTGAAATATCTAGGGAATGGTACGTGTCGATTTCACATATTGTTGTTAGGTTCATTGTTGGAGGCCACCATTGTTAAATATACAATCAACTTTATCTGCTACACTTTCTTTCCGAAACTGACCAAAGTTAGTACACTCATTTACGACTGAAATATCTAGGGAATTGTACGTGTCGATTTCACATATTGTTGTTAGTTTCATTGTTGGTGGCCACCATTGTTAAATATACAATCAACTTTATCTGCTACACTTTCTTTCAGAAACTAACCAAACTTGGCACACAAATTTACAATTGAAATATCTACGGAACGTTACGCGTCAATTTCACATATTGTTGTTAATTTCATTGTTGGGTTTCACCATATTAAATAAACAATCGTTGGAGACCACCATTGTTAAATATACAATCAACTTTATCTTCTACCAGAAACTGACCAAACTTGGCACACCCATTTACGATTAAAATATCAAGGAATGGTGAATGTCCATTTTACATATTGTTGTTAGTGTCATTGTTGGAGCCCACCATTGTTAAATGGACAATCAATTATATCTGCTACACTTTCTACCAGAAACTGACGAAACTTGGCACAATCACTTACGATTAAAATATCTAGCGAATGGTACGTGTCGATTTCCCATATTGTAGTTAGTTTCATCGTTAGAGGCTATGATTGTTAAAAAGACAATCAACTTTATCTGCTACACCTTCTACCAGAAAGTGATCAAACTTGGCACACTCATTTACCGTTGAAATATCTAGGGAATGGTACGTGTCAATTTCACATATTTTTCTTAGTTTGATTGTTGGAGGCCACCATTGTTAAATAAACAATCAAATTTATCTGCCATACTTTCTACAAGAAACTAACCAAGCTTTGCATACCCATTCATGACATAAATATCTAGGGAATGATACGTATGGCACACCCATATACGATCTTGAAATATCAAGGAATGGTGAATGTCCATTTTACATACTGTTGTTAGTTTCATTGTTGGAGGCCACCATTTTAAATAAACAATCAACTTTATCTGCTACATTTTCTACCAGAAACTGAACAAACTTGACACAATTATTTGCAATTGAAATATCTAGGGAATCAGGGCCGCCCACAGGGGGTATGTATAGCGCAAGCTGCGCCATTGAGAAAAATTTTTGGGGGGGGGATTTTACTCTACTTTCGAACTAGCAATTTTACTGTCGGAATAGCATTAAACACGATTTTGAGAAGCTAATTTTCAAAAATTTTTCGGGGTGAACCCCCGTACCCCCTGCTTCGATACTCGATGAATGAAGTACCGCGCAAGTAGCCGTATGAAAGGAAAGGTTGGTTCGTTTTAAGAGAGAAGGGCCGCCCACAGGAGGGATGAATGGCGCAAGTTGTGCCATCGAGAAAAAAATTGGGGGGGGGGGAATAAAAAAATTGGGGATAAAATAATTTTACTCTAATGTCGAATAAGTAATTTTGCTGTCGTCAGAATAACATTGGAACACGATGCGATTTCTTTTTAAATCTCGAGAATGAATCCCCCTACCCCCTGCTTAGAAACTCTATGAATGAAGTACCGCGCAAGTTGCTATATGAAAGGATGGGCTGGTCGGTTTATCGCTTTGTGTAGGTAATTTACCCATTTTCTGCTGGGAGCATTTATTTATTTCTTATTTATACTATGTACGACACTTAATAAGTAATGCTGTTCAATTGCTACATGATGTATAATAAATGAATTAATGATAATATTTTGTATAGTTTTCTGTTTGTGCGATTTCATTTCCCAGGGCCTGCGGTAAACTGAAAACCAGCTCAAAAGGGCATCACTGTGTACAATAGAGACTTTCCGTGAGAGGTCACTCCAGTAGTATTCTATATATTCAGCTCCATGTATTGTACAGAGTGAAGCCAGCTAGGCAGTTGTTCGTTTTTCGCAGATCCTGGAAAATGTAATCACACATTCACACACATAGTACACTACCAAGACTACTAATAAAAGTAATGCCATTTTTATAATTACTACTGCCCCTACTACTACTACAAGCATTCTACAGGGTTTGTCCGGAAAGTAATAGGACTGAGTCGACTTTAAAAAAAAATATTGAGCCAATCGTTACAATTCTTTAAAAACTTTCAGAATAGGCTCCTTCTGCGTCGATGCAGCGCTGCCAGTGCGATTTCCAAGCATTGAAGGCGTCACGGAAGTCATTCTCCGGAATAGCCTTGAGAGCCGCGGTGGAAGCTACTTGGATCCCCTCTGTCGTCTCAAAATGCTTGCCTTTCATCGGGCGTTTCAGGCGAGGAAACAAAAGGAAGTCCGGGGGGCACATCTGGGCTATAGGGTGGCTGCGGAAGCGTTGGGATGCCGGCCTTGGTCAGGTAGCTGTTCACAAGAAAGGCGGTGTGAGCCGGGGCGTTGTCGTGGTGCAGCTTCCAGTCAGCTCCGATGTCTGGTCGGACCCGATTGACCTTTCGTTTGAGTCTCTTGAGCACTTCCACGTAAAACTTGGCGTTGACGGTTTGTCCAGGAGGAACAAATTCATGGTGGACGATGCATTTGATGTCAAAAAAGACAATAAGCATCGTTTTCACTTTGGATTTGCTCATTCTTTCCTTTTTGGGCGAGGAGACGCCGGTGTGTGCCTCTTTGTCTCGGGATCATACTCAAAGATCCGAGATTCGTCACCTGTGATTACGTTATTCAAAAATTGGGGGTCACTTTCACACATGTTCAAATTTTCTTGGCACAATTCCACTCGCCGCAATTTCTGGTCTTCAGTGAGCACTTTTGGGACAATCTTCGCGCACACTTTGCGCATGTTCAAATGCTCCGTCACAATTTCATGAACCACAGTTTTTGGTAAATTTAACATCTGGGCAATTAAACGAATACTTAGTCGACGGTCTGAGTTCAAAACTTCGCGCACACGAGTCACATTGTCGGTGTTTGTCGAAGTCGAAGGTCTTCCAGCACGGTCTTCATCGGCGACCTCTTCCCGGCCCTCCGAAAAGGCCTTGTGCCACCGAAACACACCACGCTAAAGCATCATCTGGGTAAGCCTGTTTGGTCATATCAAACGTCTCTGTCGCAGATTTACCGAGTTTAACACAGAATTTAATCGCGTACCTCTGCTCTAACGAACGCTGCATTTTCGGCTTGCACCACTCACAGAAACACGTCGCGCGAGAAAGCCTGTCCTGACTCTCCGTGTGCTCGGAGACAACTGACCAGTCGCTCGTTCGTTAGCTAGGAACGCCCTCTACCGGATCCAGTCGGTGCGCGCACGCCCCAAAGTACAGTCATGGCGGAATAAAATCAGTCCTATTACTTCCCGGACAAACCCTATATACTACTACTACAGGATATAAAAACAACAACAAAAATAACAATTACTAGTATTATAAAAACTACTGCTACACTGGGCAATTGCTTTTAGAGGATTTGAGTTTTGAGGAGGGAAGAGATTATTAGTTTTGGGGGGAAATGCGCCATCAGCTTTGGGGGGGATGGGCACCCGTGTAGGGGAAGGTACGTGTCGATTAGGGATGCGCACGAGACAAAGATTTGTGACTGTCTCGACTTGAAAATGTGCCGTAAAAGTGATGTCCCGACTCGAAAAATGTATATTTCTCTATTGGAAGAGCCGTGTCAAGACTCGAATTTTGTTAGGAAAATACTGTCTCGACTCATCTCGTGCGCATCCCTAGTGTCGATTCCACATATTGCGGTTAGTTTCATTGTTGGAGGCCACCATTGTTATATAGACAATCAACTTTATCTGCTACACTTTCTTTCACAAACTGACCAAACTTGTCACACTCATTTATGATTGAAATATCTAGGGAATGGTATGTGTCAATTTCATATATTAATGTTAGTTTCATTGTTAAGGGCCACCATTCTTAAATAGACAATCACCTTTATCTGCTACACTTTCTACCAGAAACTGACCAAACTTAGCATACCCATTTACAATTGAAATAACTAGGGAACGGTACGTATCGAGTTTCATTGTTGGGGGTCACCATATTAAATAAACAATCGTTGAAGACCACCATTGTTAAATATACCATCAACTTTAATTGCTACAATTTCTATCAGAAACTGACGAAACTTGGCACACGCATTTACGATTGAAATATCAAGAGATGGTGAATGTCCATCTCACATATTGTTGTTAGTGTCATTGTTGGAGGCAACCATTGTTAATTGGACAATCAATTTTATCTGCTACACTTTTTACCAGAAACTGACCAAACTTTGCACAATCATTTACGATTGAAATATCTAGCGAATGGTATATATCGATTCCACATATTGTAGTTAGTTTCATTGTTAGAGGCCACCATTGTTAAATAAATAATCAACTTTATCTGCTACACCTTCTATCACAAAGTGACCAAACTTGGCACACCCATTTACGATTGAAATATCAAGTGAATGGTACGTGCCGATTTCACATATTGTTGTTAGTGTCATTGTTGGTGGCCACCAGTTTTAAATAGACAATTAACTTTATCTTCCACACTTACTACCAGAAACTGATCAAACGTGGCACATCTATTTGGGATTGAAATATCTAAGAAATGTTACATGTTTATTTCACATATTGCTTTTAGTTTTGTTGTTGGAGGTCACCATTATTAAATAAACAATGAACTTCATCTTCCATACTTGCTACGAGAAACTGGCCAAACTTTGCACACCTTTGGAATATCTAGGGAATGGTACATGTCGATTTTACATATTATTATTAGTTTTATTGTTGGAGGCTACCAGTTTTAAATAAACAGTACACTTTATATTTCATACTTGCTAAAAGAAACTAAACAAACATTGCTTACCTATGTAAGATTGAAACATCTATGGAAAGTTGAACGTTGATTATAAAGGGTTAACAAGCCCCCTGCAAAATCATGTGTAATGCTTTAGTATGCGTTGTGATATAACGATAATTATTCGTGCTCAATCTGGCCCAATTCCGATTAAATTTAGTTTCCTTGGGGGGATAACATGTCAAGTGTAAATGTTATTGTTCGTAAAATGGAATAGTGAAAAAAAACTTTTCGTTCAGAACATTGTTGCGCCTGCTTTGCAACCACTTCATTCCGTTTCGTGCCGCCAGATATTCTTTTGTCTCAGGCGAGGCGGGATGGTCCCCTACAGCATTCCCAGAATTACTCTCTAAAAACCTCTATAACTGACCTGTGGTTTACAGTAGACACAGCACACTTGAACTCTGTTCAGATTCTGTGTAAGTATGGCGTCTGAGGCAAGCTTGCGTACGTACAAATTAAGAGAGTAAACTTTTATTAGGGAACGAGAAGTTCTCTAAATAAATTTACAAACTGAATATTTGTTCGCACCAGAAGCGCAGGATCACCTGTCTCTCATTGTTGAGACACTAAAATATTCCAATTATACAGAAGAGAAACATTACAAAACTATTATTTATTTATTTATTTATTTATTTATTCCTCGGGAGTATTCTATTTCAGAATATTACGATTAGCATATCTCATATGTTTCAAGGGTGCTTCCACCCCACCTCCCAGAAGTGTTTTTTTTTTGGGCGGGCGAACCGAACCTTGCCCGTGGCTCCATGCAATATGTGTGTGTATATATATATATATAAAATGTAAAATATTTTTGAACTAGTGTTTCCAATGCAAATAATAGAACCCTACGGCGATAACTCGCCAAGGGCCCCGTAAGAACAAATTCCGCCTTGTCACCTTCTACACATCAGTGGCTTTTCCCATAATATATTCTATGATAACAATCAACTAAATATGCTTTTCAAGTTTCTAGCTCATTTTCTTGGAAAGAGAATGCGTAAGACTCTCTTAGTGTTACATTTCTGGTAATACAATTACAGGAAAGTAATATCAGTGCTGAAGCTGAAGTGATGAATAGACAAGCAGAAGTAACGAAGCATTCCTTCCAGTACAAATATAACGACTTCGTTGAAGTTTAAGATAAAGTTTTGGAGGACGACGAAGATTTAACTTTGAGTCCTACAATACGGCAGAGAAGAATCCCAAAAACGCTTGATGCGGCAAAATATAACATTGATCATGTTCAGCATTGAAAGAATATTACCGTGAAAAATACTTTGAAGCCTATGACTAGGTCTTAAACACTATGATCAGAAGATTTGAGGTATTTTCTCTGTACTGTAGGATATTTAACAGTTGCTTATTAATAATTAATAACAGTTGCTGGAAACTCTGTTTATATATCCCCAATGTTAATCTAAATGTATTCAAAGGACATATATTTTGATATTTTAAAAGCACAATTAAAGATGTTTTCCTCGCTTCACCGAAGCAAAAATAATTCTCTAAACGTCATTGAAGGTGTTCAAGATCTGGTTGTCTTATTGAAATCTGAACCAAAAGAGATTATTCACTATTTATTTTCGAAAGTTAATAAGCTAACAATGCTTTACCTTAC
Organism: Thermobia domestica; assembly: GCF_964235325.1. Classification (NCBI taxonomy): domain Eukaryota; kingdom Metazoa; phylum Arthropoda; class Insecta; order Zygentoma; family Lepismatidae; genus Thermobia; species Thermobia domestica. The sequence goes on along the minus strand of NC_137457.1, from coordinate 225,353,370 downwards.
TGTTAATATGACTTCAGTGACACCAGAAATATTATTTTCGACTCTATGTAGAATGAAATCTTATCTTCGGAGTGCCATGACCCAACATAGATTAACTAGTTGATGATTCTTCATTCGTACAAAGATCTTCTCGAAGAAGTTATGAAATAACCCAGTTCCATTGCAAAGGAGCTCATATTAGTTGAGGTGGTTTTGAGTTTAACATCCTTTCAGCAGCGAGGCTATATGAGACGGGACCTACTGATTAATCGTGATATCCGAACCACATAAGCTCTCGCCGGGAATCGAACCCGGGTCTCTCACACCAAAGGCGCGTACGCTAACCACTTAGTCACGAAGAAGCTCGGAGCTCATAGTAAAGAAGAAAGCATATTATGGGAATTTCAGTGCAGACAACTAAATACGACGACTGTTAAATGTATATTTGTCATCTTGAATATATTGTGATAATGGTCAATCTTATTTGATAATGTCATTTTAAAAAAATAGCAGAGGCCCGGGTTCGATTCCCGGCGGCAGCTCATCTGGTTCGGAATCCACGTTAATCAGTAGGTCCACTTCTCATATAGCCTCGCTACTGAAAAGGGACGTTAAACTCAAAATCAACTCAACTCAAAAAATAACATTCTCTTTTCTGTAACTCACTACAGTAAATTTCACACAATGTGCAACAGAGGGGAAGGGATTACAACGTACGATGGACTTTGCTTCCTATCCGATGAACAAGACCTTTCTTGTAAAATTCAGCCCGGGCAAAGGTTGCCATCTTTCCCCGCCACTGTCTACAACAACGTGGTTTGATTAACTTGTTGCAAAGAACCTATGTGATTGACTGATAGCTACACAATATATTGACAGAATGAAAGTCTTAATTTTAGTACTAAAGCTGCTCTCAGGGAAAAAAGCAAGTTTGCCCGCAGGCGTGGCTTCTGTGCCTTGTAACATTGTGTTAAAGAAAACAGACACAAGGTCATTTGTCAGTTGCTTAGTTCTTTGTAAAACAACTGTTAAGGCTTTTTTCTTTTATACAAATCATATTTGCCAAATTGTTGTTTGAAAACTCTTTATTCCTTATAAAAACAATATAACCAGATTCACGGAAGCCCACAGGAATTGTAATAGAATGTTGAAAAAATATCTTTATCATTCAGATCCTTTATTATTATTATTATTATTATTATTATTATTATTATTATTATTATTATTATTATTATTATTATTATTAGTAGTAGTAGTAGTAGTAGTAGTAGTATTAGTAGTAGTAATAGTAGTGGTATTGTTATTATTATTATCATATAATATATTTCGTTAGTCCAGTTCTCACACCAATTAATACTTAGCAGCAGGAGGAAAAGCGCGTGGGAACGCGGGGGGACCCCGTCCCCCACCTCCAAAAAATGTATACAGCGTCCCCCCAGTTCCTAAGAATTTACAATGGACAAAGATAGGCATGGGGGACTACGTGACATCATGCCGCTACCTACCGTCCCCCTACCTTTTCAGATTCACTTTTACCCCGGCTTAGCAGGAAATCGATACTAGAGTTAGTAGAACAGCTTCTTTTTATTGGTAAAAATCGTAAGGGGACATGGAAGTTACTATTGCCACGTATAAAAATGAAACCTGTGTTCAACACTCACTATGTATGATGCAAGGAAATTAGAAAAAGCGAATCGAATCCAATTCAAGTAAAGTAAAAGCATGGAAGACCCAGGTTCGATTCCCGGTGAGAGTACGTGTGGTTCGGATTCGACGTTAATTAGTAGGTCCATGTCTCATATAACTTCGCTGCTGAAAGGGACGTTAAGCTCAAAAACAACTCAAAAAAAGTTAAAATGATGAGAAAGTTTTCAACTATTTTGGGGTATGCAATTATATGTTAAATAAAACTACATACACTATTTGATAATGAAAACATCGTCAGAAATACAGTATCCAATAAAGCAAACTTTTCGAAGAGATACATACAAATATTGAAAATAGTTTTAAAAGATGCGTAATGCAGAAATACTATTTTATCGCGTATGAACTTGAGGCTTCTAGAACAGCAAGTTTTGACCACACATTAACATCCTTGATCATAATAATATTGAAACCACGATATGATCAAGGGTTGGACTAAACCATAGTTTCCACCTTTATCCAGTGTAAATAAAGTAGGATTGAAACCCATTTTATCCAGTGTATACCTGAGCGTCAAGGAGGGGGGGCTATAGCCCCTATAACCTTCCCCTTGGATCCGCGCCTGTTGAAATCAATTCATATTTTTAATAAATTTACACATGGCACGATGAAGTACTGAATCTATTGAAATCTTACTACGTAATAATTATCGAGTGTCTGCACTTTTTCTATTAAAGCTCAAAGTATATACTATCGTAATACAAATTGTCACTCATGTAGTGTGTGCTAATGCAATTCATGATAAAAACGTTTTGTTTTAAACAAAATCAAACGGTTGAGGTGGACTCTGCAGAGTAGAAGACATGCAATTTATTAAATCGCCTTGCAACCCACTTGGCCACACAATTAGGTTACATTCTTCACCTTTTTTCCATGCTATCTAAAGTACCAGCTAATCTTAAATTCGCATTGCCGATTCGAGTTTTCTAACAAAAATTATTACGTGGATGTAAAATCCTGACTTAATTAGCATTTAAGAACTTTGCAGTGTGCATTAAAATCATGACAGAAAAGTAGTTAAATCTCAGTTTCAAATTTCACGTCTACCTTGCATCCAAATACTTGTGTTGTCATTTCTGTCAATGTTCGTAGGAGCCGAAAGATCCAAATGATCCCAATTTTTTGGTTACATCATCTTTAATTCTACCCACTATTTCTTCATAAAATTTTAAAGAAATATTAGTTACTAATAAGTAACACTTCCGAAGTGTAACACTCCGATTTTGATAAAATTGGGCAGTTACATACTACGCATAAAATAAACAAATACGTGTTCCTTGTTTTCTGCGGAAAATCTGTTTTAGGGTTCATAAACCCCCCACGCAAAATTTTGAAAGTTGACTACCGAAAGGCAAAAAACAAGTGAACAGAAGTAAACGAAATTTTATACACATATTCCAGACATAAAATGAGGGAATACGTGTTTCGTATTATCCTGGAAAAAAGGGTTAGGTTTGGCACGGATGCCTTCAAAACTTTCATCACGAAATATTGAAAGTGCTAGTAACAGTATGTCAGATGTGTGTAAAGGACATGAAGAATTGCAACCAACTTTGTGTATCAACAATACGTAAAAAATAAAGGAATAAGTTTTTTATTTTCAGCGGAAAAACGGTTTTAGGGGGTAAAAGCCCCCACCCAAAATTTTGAAATTTGAGGCCCGAAATGCCCGATGAAGTGAACCGAAGTGAATGAAATTGTACACAGATATTGTAGACATAAAATGAGGGAATACGGGTTTCTTATTTTCCTGAAAAAAAAAAAAAAAACGTTTAGGTGGCACACAGACCCCTCCAAAACTTTGATCGTGAAATATCAAAAGCGCTAATAACAGTATGTCAGAAGTGCTTGAAGGACATAAAAAATTGGAACGACACATTTGTAGGAACAATAAGCAAAAAATAAACGAATAAGGCTTTTTTTATTTTCTGCGGTGAAACGGTTTTAGGGGGTAAAAGCCCCCACCCAAAATTTTGAAATTTGAGGCCCGAAATGCCCGAGGAAGTGAATGAAATTGTGCACAGATATTGTAGACATAAAATGAGGGAATACGGGTTTCTTATTTTCCTGAAAAAAAAAGAAAAAAGTTTAAGTAGGTCACAGATCCTTCCAAAATTTTGATCGTGAAATATCAAAAGTGCTAATAACAGTATGTCAGAAGTACTTGAAGGACATGAAGAATTGGAACGGCACATTATGTAGGGACAATACGCAAAAATAAACGAATACGGTTTTTTATTTTCTGCAGGAAAACGGTTTTAGGGGGCAAAAGCCCCCACAAAAAATTTTGAAATTTGAGGCCCAAAACACAAGAAGAAGTGCACCGAATTGAATGACATTGTGCACAGATATTGCAGACGTAAAATGAGATAATTGGGTTTCGTATTTTCCTGGCAAAAAGGTGTTGAGTGAGGCATGGATCTCCTAAACTGTTGATTACGAAATATCAAAAGAGCAAATTAGCATAGGTCAGAAGTTCCTAAAGAATATGGAGAATTGCAACGAAACTTCATATAGGGGCAATTTGCTAAACAAAACTGAAACGTGTTTTAATTTTTGTGGAAAAACAGTGTTGGGGCCTAGGCCCCATCCGAAAAAAAGTAAATATTACCGTAATAGCGCATGAAGGAGTGGACCGAAGCAAATCAAATTGTGTGTAGATATTATATAGACCCTATGTAAAATAACGCCTTTCTTGTTTCTCAAGTGTCCCTATCCGTTTTGCTTCAAATTTGGCAGATCAACAGCAAACTGGAAATAAATCGACACGTGTTTTTGTTTATGCGCAAAAACATTGTAAGGGTTAAAGGTTCCTCCTGAAATACTATAAAATACGCTATACTGTTTGTGCATGTAGTTGATCTGCCAAATTTGAAGAAATCGGATGAAGACACGACACTTGTGAAACAGGGAAGGCCATATTTTACATATCCAATATCTACATACAATTTCATTCGCTTCGGTCCACTCCTCCCTCCACTGAACGCCTCGGTCCACTCAGCAGTTTTTTTTTTCTTTCAGGAAAATACGAAACACGTATTCCCTCATCTTACCTCTACAATATTTGTGCACATTTCATTCACTTCGGTCCACTTCTTCTTGCCTCGCGGGGACAAATTCCAAAATTTGGGGCTTGGGCTTTTGCCCCCAAAACCGTTTTTCCCCGAAAATAAAAAAACGTATTAGTTTAGATTTTGCCTATTGTTCATACACAAGGTTTCGTTGCAATTCTTCATGTTCTTTACACACATCCTTTGCTGTTACTAGACTTTAGATATTTCGTGAGCAAATGTTTGGATGGGTTCGTGCCCCACCCAAACGTTTTTTTCAGGAAAATACGAAACCTGTAGTAGTAGGCTCCCCCGTATATCTAGTCGAGTTAGCAAAATTTTTTATGAGATCATAGATCAAAGGTCAATGACCTTGGCCCAGGGTCAATGACCTAGGGGTACTTAGGACCCCCTCTAGATTTTGTCAGGGGTACCTAGTACCACCCCCTTAGACTTTAGAAATTGCCAAATCTAAAACTTTGGTATGGTAGCCTAGGATCATAGTATATACATCTATTAGTATTGGGAGTCCACCTCGTTCGCTTTTATGGGTAAAAAATTGCCAAAAATTTAAATTTCGTTTTTTTTGTCCTATTATCCCCTCTAATGAGGTTTTATTACCCCATATGGTCATATAGGCGTATACAGGGGTTCATTCCCTTTCATAAGACATGGGTATATTAATGAATCCCTTTAAAAATTTTGGGAGGGGTTCCTTGGCCAATCCCTTCAATTTTGGAAGTTGCCCAATTTAAACATTTGGTATCAGAATACAGGAACTTAATATGTATTATGATGAATTTGGGTGGTCCACCTCGTTCCCTTTTTGGGGTACAAAATTGCCAAAATATAAACGTGTTGTACCACGTGCTTCGTTTTGGCTCAATTTATCCCCTTTTGATGAGGTCCTATTAAATTAAATGATTATATGGTCATGTATGGGGGTCCATTCCCTTACATAAGACACGGGTAAATTGACGCACCCCTTTAAAAATTTGGGAGGGGTAAATTGGCCCACCCCTTTCATTTTGGAAATTGTTCAATTTAAGCATTCGGTATAATAGTACAGGACCTTAATATGTATCATGATAAATTTATGTGGTCCATCTCGTTCCCTTTCATGGGTACAAAATTGTCGAAAATTAGTAGGACCACGTGTTTGGTTTTGGGCCCAATTTACCCCCTTGTATGAGTTCCCATTACCTTATATGATTATATGGATATGTATAGGGGTCCATTTTCTTACATAAGATATGGTTACATTGGTGCACCCCCTTTAGAATATGGAAGCGGGCTTTGTTCATTAACGCATTCCTTAATGCTAGTTCTGATTACTATTTAACTAAGCTATTCACAGTATCGCTAGCCATTAAGTATTTCCAAATTTCCATGTTTAACATTGAACATGTTACAATCTCTTTGTACTTCCGTTATGATAACTATTGATAACCTGCAGCCACATCTGTGTTATAAAGTTAAATAACATAAACTGAATACGGTACCTTTTATATCTCTTCAAATAACAGAATATAGCAGATTCATGAAAATATTCGTTGTATTAAAAATGTTACAGCAGAACTCTCTTAACATTAAGTGGTAACTCAGAATTAAGCAATAATAATAATAATATTCCAAGCAAAGCAATTGTGGTTGCCTCGCATCCCCAAACTTTTTCTTGCCTCCCCTCTCGTCCCCATATTATTAGGAGCCTAGCGCCGCCACTGGTTGGGAGGATACTAAAATGAAAATTTAATTAACCGTCATCATCAAAAAGGAGCCAATAATTGATCTACTGATCTGTAGTTATTTCAGGTTTTAGAAATCATTGTATTGTTCAAGATTTAAAATTAATTGTATCTAAGACAAATAACGAAAAGGGTTTCATCTTATACTAACAAGGAAACCGATTCAAGTGTAACACTAAATTGTGGACGAGTTTATGCGCAATCGAAATGTTTTTCTGAATAATAAATTTCATTAGAGGGAAAAAACCCTCGATCTCAACCTTTCCCGAAATATGGAGGGGTAAAGGGAAAGCTGGTGCTCTGATATTTTATGGATATTCGGCTAAGTTGCGAATGAATATGTTTGAAAATTTCACTTAAACGTTAAGAAAAGGCACCAAAGCGACTAAAAGTAGTGTTGAATATTGAGGTGCAGCTTTTGCCCGGGGCCGGAAGAAGAAGGGCTATAAAGAATAACAAACATCATTGACACGAAGAACAAAATTATATGATATTACTTGCTAATATATCATGTCTATATTAGTGTTCGTTTTGGTGATCATCAATGCTTTCATTTAAATCTGCATCGCCAGAAACATTGAAAATTACAAATCCTATTTCACATTTTGACAAAGGGTTGCAAGAGACAAGTAGATCATTTTAATTATTATACAAACGGCTGCCAGTAATTGAAACCGGACACCAGTTTGAAACTTTATTGTTGAATTATGCTGATGTTCCTAATCACCTAAGGAACCATTTTTGTTCCAAACACCCAATTTTTCCAAGCACTTTCCAAACACCAACTTTAGTTCGTAAGTTGCAATTATTTGGTAATTATAAACGGCTGTCATTTTCATTTTTTTCGATGGGTCGTTCCGCTTTCCACCCTCGACTATTATATAGTAAAACGCATTTTTGGGCCATTTTTTATTTCAATCGGTTAATATTTGTAGAAATTATAAATGTTTGGAAAGTTTGGATGGCCACCATTTTTAAAAATTTTCATCCTATTTGACCTGATGATGCTTTTATTCGATTCAGCGTACCAAGAAACCTATACATAGACACCTGACACGCCTATTTCAGGCAACAATGGAACTCTGTTATTTTCGCCTTCCACCTCCGAAACATTCTTCCCCTAGAATTTTTATGGACTCTTCGGTTTTGTAACCCTTATGTTTAAAGCGACGTATTAGTAAAGTTCCGTGGATGAAGGAATACTTCATTTTTAAAAGTCTCTTTTACTCGTACTATCGCTATATATTTAAAAATTCGCAAAATATCGGAGCACCAGCCTTCCCCTTATTCTCCTATATCTCCGAAACGGTTGAGATCGAGGGTTTTCCCCTCTAATTTGTTTAATTGTACTTAAAAGCATTTCGTTTGCGCATAAACTCGTCCACAATTTCGTGTCACACATGAATCTGTTTCCTCGTAAGTTTAATTCACAGTACATATCAATCAGAAGTGTCCACAGCCCGGTTCCAGGGTGCATGCTGCATCTATGATTTTTTTTTTTGGGGGGGGGGGGAGAGTGGATGTAAAATTTTCATTTAAAATTGTTCGAATCTTGTTATCATACACTAATGATGCTTTTAAGAGCGTTGAATTTAATAAAATTCAATCTACAAAGCAAGTTATCTTGGTTTTGTCACAACTAACTCTGGTCTTTTCTGTATGTTTTAAAGAGGGAGAAGGATTTGTTTTTATAATGACAGCGGACGCAGCTGAAACATCCATTGTCGGGTTGCGGTTTCGAATTTGTGATCACTGCTGCCAATGGTGTAGCGCGGAAATAATACTGCCGATAACATAAAACACAGATCATTGATGCTTGGAAGAGAATATTTTGAGTCATCTTTCTCCTTCTTTCCATCCCAGATTTATGTATAGTGGAAGCCCACAAGGGCGTATGTTGCGAATTTTCACTGTATTCCGTTATCCTCATTATGAGCACCACTGTTTCTACAAACTACTACTTACAGTAGCAATAGTGTTCCGCTATTATAAAATTCGGAAAAATAAGTCTTCATTTGTTAAATTATTTTTTATTTTTGTTTAAACCAATTCGTTAATATTTCACAGTAGTTTGAAGTAGTTTTGTGTGAGAAATGGAATTTTCTCTTAAACACTTTTGGACAATGATTTTTTATGATTTTAAATATAGCTTAACACTAGAACAATGCTTCAAGTAACTTGATTTGGCTTTCTGGGATGAAGCACCATCTAATAGAATTGTGTACAATTGGTTTTCCGTATTCCAGCGTGGTTGCATTTTTCTCAGTGATGAATTTCGTGAAGGTCGTTCATTCATGTTTGTTGTTGCCAGTAATGTTGGTGCTGTGCGTGGAATGATAGAGAAAGAGATCGCATGTAACATACCGTGAAATTCATACATCCTTGCACACTGATATGAAAGCAATACATACAGTTTTGCACGGTCACCTGAACCGCTTGATTCTTCGGCTACACCGGATATGTGACAACCATAGCTTGAGAAGATCAAAGGACTGTAAATATTGAGTCCAGCAATTTGTTTGCTAGAGGTCATCAATGCATTACGTAAAACAAACCCAAATCGCCACATCATTCTTCATCACCACAACGCCAGTTTACCCTCAGCACACCTGATTTCCAGTAAAAATGTTGAAGTAATGATTCATTGCTTATACTTACCTGATTTATCACATAACGCCTTCTCTTTCTTCTCACATCTGAAGACTAGTGACTGATTTGTGTCAGCTGTGATTTGTTAACGCATTTCGAACAGCGGTTTCTGAGGTACTTCTTCAAACTACTGTGAAAAATAAACGAATACGTTTAAACAAACAAAGATAATTGAAATATAAAAGGATCTATTCTTTCCAATTTTATAATATCGGAATACTAGCACTACTCTAAGTAATAGTTTGGAGAAACTTACAGCGGCCCTCGTATTATTCTCAAATGATGAGTTGCTGACTGTGTGAATATTTTAGAGACCAGATGTTTAGGGCTGTGTAAGGATCCACTCTTCCAAGGTAACAAAGCTCTATTGCCCAGAAATATTTTTTGGAAGATGCGAGTACCTAGAAATATTTTTGGAAGAGATCCAAAGTTTAAGGAGTTTTTTAAAGCCTTCACTTTCCCCTGTCGTTGTCTGTATTTTCAGGACTTCTAATATGGTAGTCCCTACTGCCTCTTACTGTTTTCCTTTCTCTACACCCTTTTTCGTCTTCTCTCTCTTTGCGGACGTGGGACTACTACAGCACGTTATCTTTTAAACGAACCTATTTTCTCTATTTTTATTATTTTTATGATCTTATTTTTTTTTACAATATAATATTTCATCTACCATCGAAATTAACAACACATATATTAAACCAAACTTAACAAACAAAAATTATGTACGTCTGATGAGGATCTTGGCTAGAAGATAGAAACGTCAAGTGTAAATGTGTGTTTATTAAATAAGTTTAGTCTTGTTCAGCAAGTTTTTATTTTTTTTTATTTTATTTGCAAGACGTATGACCATTATTGTGTGTCAGTTTAAAAATTATATAGTCAAAGTGTTTCCTCGTTGTTAATCTTTTTGTATTTCATCTGTCTTTCTTAGTTTTGTGTCTGTGTTTCCTTATATTTTTTTGGTTTCTTCTTATCTTCCTATTTTTTCTCACATTTTCTTTATGCTTTGGTTCTCACCTTTCAGATATTTTACTTTGTAGTTCCTCATTATGATTTCTCACTCAGGTTTCTTTCGTTATATATAGGTATTGCCACAACCAAGATTAAACTTTCACCTGTTTCTCTGTAAGCTGTTTTAAAATATATCTATACACTCTGTATCTATATACTGTTCAATTTTCACTTTAAGATTTTTTAGTATACTTTGTCCTTAGGGTTCCATCTGTTTATTATTATTATTATTATTATTATTATTATTATTATTATTATTATTATTATTATTATTATTATTATTATTATTATTATTCACTTTCACATTTTACACTTCTTTTATTTGCTATGGTTTTCAAATATTTTCATATGACATTTTCATTAATTTCTCATTTTCTTTTGATTTTCACCTAATTATTTTCTCTATTAAAAATAGTTTCCTTTGTGTTCAATTAATGAATCTATTCCTTTGAGTTTTAATTTCCTCCGATTCTAAAAAGTTATTACAATTCCATAGAATATGCTCTGGATCCTGAATAAGCCACATTCACAAGTGTAACCCGTGGCTACCCGGCTTACCCGCTAAAGCCGCCACTGGTGATATTTCAGTTTGTCTTCGTAACTTTCTTTGTTCGTTACTTTCATTTTCTTCACTATCCTGTAGCAATAAACATGTCATCAATTATTTTATGTTGTTTTCCTTATCTTCTGTGTATACCTATGTCCATCTTCTTTTATTAAACATCAGCAACGAAATTGAGTTATTATTATTATTATTATTATTATTATTATTATTATTATTATTATTATTATTATTTGTTTACCATTTTCTATAGGTTTCCTCATGGGTTGATATTTAGATTTTCTGTTACATATGTGTGCCAGCTTTCTCGTTTTATCTCCTTAATTTTGTTTCGTATTTTGTCTTTAAATCCTTATATTTTCTCAGTCTTATTTGTTTCAGATCTGGAATAGCATATTGATATAATTAATCCGTCTTTTTACGTTTGTTTTTAATTTTTTTTAATTCTTCATTCCAAATTGTACTGTAAAAATTTGCATTTATCGTTGAATTCTTTATTGGTCTGATTGCTTCTTTTATTCCTGTGCCAGTGCTTCTATATTACTGTTTTCATGTATTTGCCTAATTTGATTGTACTCCAGAATTTATTCCAATTGATTTTATTTAGATTATATTTTTATGATTTTGTTTCCATGTTGTTCATCATTTGCTTTTGCTACGTTTTTTTTTACTATACCGAAAAGTTTTACCATATGATCACTATTTTTCTATTATTTGTTGCAAAACCGAATACTCTTCAATTTTTTAAAATTTTATTTGTTATTTTTAATGTTGTTTATTTCACTTCTATGTTAGACTCTTGTCTTTGGCTATTTTTGTTGGAGGGTTTCCTTCTTCATTGCTAATCTCAATATTTTTTTCCTATATTAACTTCTAATTTCTCCCCGTTTTCGTCCGTGATCTTGCTGTTCCAAATCATCAATTTACCATTGGCATCTACGCATATAATTATCTTTTTGTGTATAAATTTCTCGCATATTTCCGCTATATTTTCCAGAATTGGTTGATTTGGCAGATTAATCTGACAATACAAAGCATTCCATATTTGAAATTATTTCTACACAATTTGTCCAGAATAAATATTTCCTTATTAAATTATATCTAATGTTTTATATTTTTTCCTGTTTATTAGAACTTCCATGGGTTTGTTTTCATTGTTTAAATTTTCTATTTCATCAACTCCTATACATATTATTTCTTTATTTGCCATATTTGTAATTTTCTTGTTTTGTGTACGGTTCGTGCAAGACAACGTAATCTATGCTTTCCGTTTCCGCAATGTATTTGGTTTCCTCCATTATAGTAATTGATCTATTTGTATTTATTTGCGTTGTTTCTATTTTATTTTCGTGTCTCGTCTCTACCAATTTACTGTAGATAACTTAATATTTCTTATTGATTCGTGGATGAAATGCTTTTGTATAGCGATGTGGCCCAATCTGCTTTGTAGTCGTATACCATTCTAACGTATTGTCACACCGAATCCTCATAAACTTTCTTCAGATCTAGTGATTTCCTGAGTAATTTTTCTGCACACCCGATGGTATCACATTTGTCTCAAGTTCTGTTTTGTCTACATCCTGTATTGAGAAAAAAAACCTATTGTTTTTTTCAACTCCTATGGAGTTTATGACCAAATATCTTAATATTGTTAACATTTTCAGGTTCTTCTAATCTTCCTAATACAATTTGTATTTCTATATTCTCGTATAATTTCTTTGTATATTTTTCAGTAATTTTTTTGCTATCATCATTTTTCTCACCTTTTCTATTATTTTTCCAGTTTTCATTTCTTTTGTTTTCTTCCATTTCTTTTAAAAATATTGTTTAGTCCAATATTACAGGCTACTATATCTATGTAGTATCGAAGTGGTGTTATTCTAAGTTACTAACTGTACTGCTACTAACACTGCTACTATAATTTATATTCTAAGTAATTTTTAAGTACTGCCACATATGTCCTCAGAAAAAAAATGATAGAACAAAATTGTTCTTACAAGAAAAGAAAGCGTATAAATGTTTTCAAGATTGAATCTTTCGGTACGTCAATCATTTCTCTGATAAACAAGGATAGTTTTATTAAGAAAGTGTGCTAATGTATGTCGAGTCACGAAGTTTTTTGGGGAGAGGGGGAGTGGACCACTGTGCGGGTGCACTTTTCATTATATATATATATATATATATATATATATATATATATATATATATATATACAAGAAGAATGCTTTAGGTGCGGTTCTAAGTACATGAAGATGAATTCCAACATCTCTTGGCTCGTTAAATCCCCGATTTCAAGGTCATTGATAATCTATTGTCAGCTTTAGAGCAACGAAATCTGTCATAATTGACGTAAATAACGATTTACGAGTTATATGTTTCCACTCAGCTACGAATACAAGCTGTACCCAGGCTAAACGTGATCCAATACCGTATTAATTAGGCAAGTTACATTTTATTAAGGCATTTCTGTTATTTCCACAACTATCTGTATGTATAAATGTGATTGCTATCTTAAGCACAATTCTAAATTTTACACTTTTTCAAGCAAATACGGGCGTCAAATTTAGGAGAGTTTCAGAAAGTTTTCCAATAAATTCTGTCCTTTAAAAAAATTATAGATGAAACTAGGTTTTATAGAAATAATATAGCAGTGTAAGTGCCAACTTAGTTACTGTTCCATCTCTGACTCGACAGAAGATGTAGTGTATGAAGCAATGATGCCAACCCATGGGAAATACCCCTTTTGTGGGACTTTTCGACATTTTTTTGTAGAGGGATAAATGGAATTTTCGTTGCAATTAGGAGCATATATGGAATTTTTCATGTATATATTTCATCAAAAGCAACAAAATTCTTTATGGACGAAAAGTAGACTAATGAGTTCTCAATTATCTTGCAACCAATGCTAATTGTCAAATTTTGTTACCGGAAAATGGACGCATGCTAGTGTAGAAGTAATTTATGATTTTAAAAAACCCTCCAAGAAACGGAAATCATGTCTGGTATTTTTAAACAAAATAATTAACAGAAGAATGTAAAGTGTGAAATAAGAAACAACCAAATCTGGAAAACGTTCCACACAAAATGACCAGAGAATAAAGTTCTTTTAGTGTTGTTACGTTCATTAGAAAATGATAGCTCAGAGATGATAGCTAGATATAGATATACTATAGATATAGATATAGATATAGATATAGATATATAAATTTTGTAATTAGTATAAAGTGAGAAATTCAAGAGCAAAATGGGAATTTCTAAATCTCGAGATGGTATTTTTTATAACGTTTCAGGTTGACATCACTGTTATGAAGTATATGGATTAGTTTAAGTTTCTTATTTTACTTAAGGAACTAATTAGATTTAAAAAAAGATAAAATTATGTTGCTGACTTAGCTAATAATATTGCATCATTACAACTTCAATTGCAATTTTTACTTTCTCTTTTCTTTGCAAAATTCATTTTAATGAAATATGTAATTCGAGATTTTCCCCTGTATTATCTCATCATTATGTCTTCGTATGTCAGAATACTCTCATACTGACTTCGTAGTCAAAGACATTAGTACTTAAACTGTGGACGTTTCTTAATCAATAAATTTGTTAGCATTACCTTTATAGTTACTATAGACAATGAGTGTCGTTAATATGAAAATAATATTAGAGTGCTTAAGTTATTTTATTTTGCTTTTACTTTCGCAGTGTTGGTTTGGCCGAGGAGTAAAATGCGATGACATAGGTAGTTGGAAACCTCTTTACACCGTCATGGGTTTATGCTATAGCTACTACTTAGGTGAGTACACAATAGTATTTTTTTAGTGATAAAGTAGTTTTTTAAATAAAAAGTATTAATAATAATCATAATTTAATAATGTAACACAACGTATGAAGGGTCAGATCTCACATTAACTGCATAACATAAGTAATTGTCTATTGACAGTGATTTTTTTTTTCAGATTTCTTTCCGGGGAGATATTAAATATACATATGTGGGCTGAAAATAGTATTCCAGAAATACCACTAACCCGTTGAATACCAGGGTGCACAAATGCCCAAGAACTTGGGAGCAACCTTTTAAATTTATTATTCTGCCTCCAAATTTAACTTCCTTTCCTCAAATTTACCATTCTGAGCCGTACATCAATCTACCATTCTCGTTTGATCGTACTATTTTCAATGAAAAATTATATTCTCCCTGAAGATTCTCATGAACGCAAGCTGCACCCTGAAACCCGCCTATAGTATCCCATGTTTAGTACGATCGGGGATATGCTACGAGGAAATTGGTATCTTTGCAGGAGGAATTCCTTCCCTCCCGCGCCATCCTTGAAAGCATTACTACGTGCATTGGAAGAGGGAATAAATAGGGTGTGCTACTTCTTTATTTTAGTAACTCCGAATTTGCTCTGAAGACAATACATAATCGAGAAATGTTTTGAGCTTCCGCTATCCGCACCAAGCGCATTCCATTATTTGAATAATTTTCTCTACGTGTAAATGAAACAAGACCTAGCAAGAATATTAGCTAAAGAGAAAACAGCTTTCGAAATATTAACTCTACAGTATTATTACAGAATTTTATAACTGATTAATGATATTTAGTGGCGTATTTAAGATTTGGTTTCGGGGGGGGGGCTATGCACAATATGTGAACAAGCACTTATATTTTTACTTAGAACTGGTAAGAAGGATTATTGTTGTAGGCCTACATGGAATCTCAAGGGGGGGTGAGCCCGATATCCACCCCTAAATACGCCACTGATGATATTCGTTACTCGAACCCGAACATTATTTATGTGATTCCCGGTATGACATTTTAAAATCAAGGTACCATATCATGAATATTTCAAATATAATTTCATTGTTTATTCGTCTTTCATTTTGAAAAACAATACAATGGTTTTTGAACATAGACTATACAAAAAGATTTAACAAAGCACAGTTTGGACTCCTGGCATCTTTTATTCTCATATTTTAATCAACAAATTTTACAGGTTCGATCGATTCAACTTTGGTGATACCTCATAAGAAAAACATCTAGAGGTGCCAAATTGTTGTTACATAATTACGAACAAATTTTAGAATGAAATGTTTTTCCCCTTAAATACACATCTACATTTACATTTATTTACGTTCTACTGCATTTTTTGCCATTATTCTAATCATTTTAGTGAATTTTCATTAACCCTTCGAGTACCAAGACTGGGTCAATTTGACCTAGATGATCTTTTATAAAGAAATGATATAATTTCAACGAGCGGCAGTGGGCTAATATTTTAGGTATTCCTTCATTAACAACCATTTTTACTTTTGGAGACAATTTTAGTAAATTCATATATAAAATAAACACAAAATACGCAAAAATATAACAGAAATTGTAACTGGGTCAATTTGACTCCGTCTTGGTACTTCGCGGCACGGCACACAAAAATAACATATTTGTATGTATAAATTTCTAATGTTACAGTAATGTTACAGGTATTGTTTGAAAGTGCCATGAGCCGCCACTGACAGTGTATAAGTTTTACTGTAATATGAAGAATGATCAGGTACATTGTCCTTTTCATTGTACGTTGGAAATTTTAACTCCCTGAATCAAATTTGATAATTTTTTTTAACAAAAGCACGCTTGGGTCAAAATGACCCAGGCTTAGTAGTTTACGTAACATTTTAGACTTGGTACTCTAAGGGTTAAAATGCTTAGAAAATAAGTTCGTCGAAGTTTACTGTATACTTTTAAAATGATTGTAACTCATTTTCAAATTTTAACTTTATTTTCCATTCCTTGGAAATAATATCAGCAAATTCCTTAACAAATCTTTATTTAATTGCAAATCAAATACTTGTAGTTAGAAAAGAGCTTTCTCCTTTTCTCTTTCCTTAAAGATGATTCGTAAATTACCTCTCTTGTCTGTAGTTAGGTCGATATTTCTTTCTCTTTACTAAACAATTTTCACTTTAAAATCAAATGTTGACATAAACACCATTCAGTTTGGTTAGCTTCGTATAATGTGTTAAGTTCTTGTCAGAATAGTCAATGTATGTGTATTTTGTGCATGTTAATGCAACTATGTGTTCAACATATTTACAAAACAATTAAGAGAAAGGAAAGTAGGTATGGTGAGTCAATCTTGTTTGGTGTATTCCTTTGTAAAGGGCGCATTTCATTTTTCGTGCCTGCTTTTCCCATATGCAATCAATACCTGTTCTCTGGAAACTGAAAATGATTTTAATAGTTAGAAAAATAGCAGAAGAAAATATTGCATATGAGAATTCCCAAAGCTATGAAAAGAAATGGAGAGGGGGCTGATAAAAACGGAAAGGTTAATAGACGCACAGCTGCAAAACCAAATTACTGAAGAGAAAAAATGGGAACAAGCACTTCAGAGGCAGGTATGCTTAATATAGTATTTAGTCAAACAGAATTTGCTTCCAATAGGGTACAAAAAAGTAACCAATGAAACTGAAGTCATAATTGTATGTGCAGTCACCCTACTCCAAATAAAAAATGTTCAAACGTATTCTCGAGTTGATTTACGTCCTTTTTAAGCCATTTTGCGGCTGCGGAATTGCTTGTAACTTCCAAAAAATGTAATGTATCCATTGTAATGTTTCCATTTTATTCATAGTAGTAGCCTATTATATCACTATACAAATTGAAAAATGAATACTTGAAAACTAAAAACACAAGAAATCGAAAAATAGTTACCATTGCATTATTGTTGAATTCATATACGATGTGCAGAATTGCTCATCCATGAATAGTTATACTAAGGAACATATGTATAACATGTCTCACATAATGCCCGATGCAGAATACCGGTACATGTATCCGTTGTTCTATCCACGGCATACTTCCAGACAGGATTGTGGTTATCATGTTACTGCAGAAAGAAGTGAGATATGTGCATGTTATTCAGCCCGCCATATGCATTCTGGCTGCAGAGCTATGAGTCAAGAGGAGCCAATAATGAGTACAATGATAATATACTTCAGCCAACAGTGTAACTGTAGCACAGAGACTAGTTTCTGTGTAATACTCCTAAATTATTGCGTAAACGTTCGTGGTGTGATGTGTGGTATGCAGTAACCATCCAAGCGTAATAACTTCTTTTACGATGAAGTGGCGTGCAAATTAAATCCATAAGATCGCTGTATTCCTGCTTTTTTCTCGAGCCACTGAATTCAATTCGCATATGTGGTTGCAACACGGCACCAATTTCGCGAAAACAGAATCTGCAATCTCATTACGCTATGATTTCCCGCAACCAAAAGAGGAAATCTTACATGTTGAAGTATTTGGTGACGAGCTATATCTCAGTCTTCAAGAGATACTAACATTAAGTAAACATTTCCACTGTGTAAATACAGGCCCAAAGTTTATGTTACTACCGAACGTGTCCAGTACACATAGTAGCAAACATGAGCCGCTAATCATTTTTCAAATGTCGGATCGATTGGATGCTTCTCTCCAATTGTAGCAATTTTGACGGCCAGTTGTATGAATGGATAGTGTGAAAATTCTATTTGCCTTTTTCAAAGATTTTTGCTTATTATTATTCGATATAATTCTCTACTGTTAATTAACATCAAATTATGAATACAATCTCTTTTCTTTGCAGATAACGATCAAATAACAATTACCGGACTATTCAACAACATGTACATGATGGTTTCTGAAGAAGAGGAATTGGTAGATCCAAAGTTATTTGGATGGAGAGTGTGGATTCATGACAGGAATGATTCACCTGTTCTCTCTATAAGAACCCATGGCATGTCTCTCTATCCAGGTTGGGGACGAGAAATAAATTTATATATCAAAGAGGTATTTCTTTTTCTTTTGTAATGCAACAGAACTAGAATGTTGTTCAATTAATTGAGTGAACACTTTGTCAATTAGTTGTCACGACATTTCTCCTGGTATTTTTGACCAATCTTTACCAAATTTACTGCGTGTTCGAGATAACTGTGGGTAAAGTTTTTACGCAGAGATTTTAGGGATAGATCATGAGTCCTATTCTGTACCAGCCTTCGCAAATTTGCGGACCCAAGCAATGCAAAACATCCAGAAATCAATTATAGCTTATGCATATTATTGCAAACTAAAACGTATCTTTTGCGTTACAGACTGGGGCCTCATGTCATTCAGAATGGTAACTTAAAAGTTACCCTATATTTACTTCAGTGCACATATTCTATTCTTTGTAGTGACACTTTCAGTTAGCCATAAGAGAATTGTGTTGAACATTATTTGCTCCATTTCGTGTAAGATTCTTTTTAAAAGAATTAACTAGATGCCTTCATATTGTTACAAGATTTAAGTGCAAAAGTTGAGCGCAAGAGGTTTCTTGTGGATCTCCTACGTACACTCATGTCCAAAACGATTGTCGCACATCTATAACTGTCTTATTGTAAGAATATAATTTGATAATGACTTCGTAGGGTACTTTTAATACTGATACTATGTGTAAAATCGGGAAATATATATTTGCGGTAAATTTCACACGAAAAGAATTATAAATAGGAAAATTAGAACGAGTAAAACAAAATGTTGCTAAATGGACAAGAAAGTTTTATTCTTGTTTTATTGTTCTTATTTACTGCTCTTTTGACATGAAATTTTCCGCATACATGTCTTTGCCGATTATACACATACTAACATTATAAGAAATACCGGGCGAATTCGTTATCAAATTATATTCCTACAACAACATATTTATAGACATGCGACAATAATTTTGGACATGAGTGTGCATGCGAGATTACTGCGTTTCTGCATTTATAACCAACGTTATGAATTACGTTCGTTCAGCAGTAGTGAAATAGGAACTATTACAAAACCAAATTATAGCTAAAGGTCCAGTAACAATTGATAAAAGTTCTGTTACCTGTTACAAGGAGAAGGCACACTTTGGTAAGTGAACTTCGGGGCCATTTTCTGCGAGGTGGTAGTGCACATTTAAAGAGTTAATATTACAAACTGGGAGAGCGCAATGGGCAAAAACGACGAAGAAAAACCGTCTTAAAGTTTTCTACTCAATACATATATCGTACGACGCGCTATTTTATCAAGTGTCGGCGTGGCAGAGTGAGAAAAATCAGCGACTCAAGTGCAAAGGGTCCCGCGTTCGATTCTCGTTCGAGTCAAACTTTTTTCTTGTTTTTTTTTTGCCTCAACCAATAAAGTAGGCATTTGTAACTATAAGTAAAATATTAATTCGCTATATGTTTATAATGAATAAAACAATAGAATTTTTCAATCACTTGTAAATTCTTTTGATGTTCCATGTTAACTAGGAACAAAATTTAACCTCTTCCGTAAATATTGTTACTGCAATCGTTGTGTAAAAAATGTTCTTGAAGCTTCGTGTCTGCATCTGTTGACAGTGTGAGAATTACAAGGGGAATGAGGGGAAAATCTGCTTTGGTTATAGCAACATCCAGTATTAGCAAAGGGGATTTCCCTCCTCAACGCCTTTGTAAATCGCACAATGTCAACAGATGTAGACACGAAGCGTCAAGAACATTTATTACACAACGACTGTCGTCAAGGGCGCCGATCATGGGGGCCTGTCCTCCCAAGCTCATGTAGGCCCCACGTACTTTTATGAATATGTATTTTTATATGTATTTTTTTATTGTTACATGTATTGTTCTATGTATTTTTTATGAATGCCCCCCAAATGTACAGAGAAATCGGTGCCGTTGACTGTCGTAACCATAATACAACTCGTGATATCAGTATATTTACGGAATAGATTAAATTTTCTTGCTAGTTTACATGGAACATTGAAAGATTTTACAAGTGATTTTAAAATTTATATTGTTTTATTCATTATAAACATACGGTGAATTAATATTTTATTTATAATTACAAATGGTTACTTTATTAGTAGAAGCAAAAAACAAAACAAGAATTGACTCGAATGGGAAGCGAACCCGGGACCGTTTGCCTAGGAGTTGCACACTTTACTCACTCTGCAACGCCGTCACTTGATAAGTTTGAGCGTCGAACAGTGTATGTGGCGAGGAGAAAACTTTTTGAAGCATGTTTTTCTCCCTTATTTTTGCCCATTGCGCTCTCCCAGTTTGTAGTATTAACTCTTTAAATGTGCACTACCTCCCCGCAAAAAAATGGCCCCGAAGTTCACTTACCAAAGTCTGCCTTCTCCTTGTTAGAGTAGCCGTAAAATCGTTTTTTCTTTTCTTATATGATCTTATATTTTCCTATATCGGTGTTAGTTAAGTAGTGTCATAAAAGGTCCTGGGGATTCGGAACCTCGCCAAAAGATCCTGTTTTTCTATAAATTTATTCTAATTTTAGCAACGATTTTACAAATTTTAACGTAATTTACTCATATTGAATTTGGACCCATTCCAAAAGAAATCCCTGTCTACGTGCCTCTATAGATTAGAAATAGATTTGTTATATACAAGGAAAATCTTCACGGAATGAGGTAGTGCAAAAGTCATGTACTATCTGCTATCTGATGGATTTTTAAAAATTAATCACTTCGTTTCCCATTGTTTACGAAATATAACCGTACAATTATTGTTTATACGATTTTTAGCCCTTTCAGACCTGATTTTTTGTTTACTCTCAGATTTTATTTTTATGTTGTTTTATTATTGTTTTTGACTTAACAAATGATACAACTATCTTTTTTTTTTGCGGGTGTCATATTTAGAGAATTATATGGACGTAAAATTTCCGTGCGCTAGGGTTTAAATATGTATGTAAAATACAAAATGTCAATAATCGAAAACATCATTGTGATCTACATAGTTCAGAAACTCAAAACACATCACTAAAGCAGAAGGAGAATTTATTGCAAATAGTTTGTTTCCTTAATAATAAAACAGCCTATGTGGCTGAGCTTCCTCCATCGTGATAGCCCTTGCAAGTACTCTAAAAGAACTGTGCGTTGCTTCCTAACAACACATGAAAGCAAAAGAGAAATAGCGGGAAGTGATTTAGACAAGTTCAAAGGATACTGACATAAAAGCCAGCTTTTTTGAATCCTCCAGAGTAATTATATTAATATTAAAATATGATGTACACAAATGTTACCATCAGGTCTGAAAGGGTTAGTAATAGTTTACACTGGATATAAACATTTTAATATAAAAAAGTCAATGAATGTGTATTAGAAGTATTATGTTAAAGTGAAATGCAGTAACTTATGGCCAGATATCACTATTGTAGTTAATCGATTTAAGTCTGGGAAGGATTCGTTTTCGCTCATTGTAAAATGTTGGAGTACGTTGTCGGAGTTCATTGTAAAATGTCGGTGTAAAATGTACGTTGAACATGGACTGATATGTGTAATTAGAATATCTGTAATGAAGTAATAAATACTCACTTCTTGTATATGCGGCATCACTAATTCTGATTGTTATTCTGTGTAGCCTATCGTGTTCTTTTTGACCCTTAGAGATAGAAGTGGCCATCTACACTTTTTCTACTAGTTTATAGAGTCGATCTATCTCTAACTTTCGTTAGGTAAATTAACTGCGTTTGTGAAGAACAACCAGAGAAGTTACAAGTTGATAAGTTATAACTTTTATGTGAAAAGTAAATACTCGAGCTCTAAACTTTAAATATTTAAGCTCTAGTTTTGCAACGACTGTGTTACAAATAATGGCTAAATTAATATTTTTTTCGTTTTTTTTCATTATTTTCCTAGCCTTGGATAAAAACTATACAAAGATCTGTTTTTCAACATAATTTCCATTGTTTTTTTTTTTTTCGTCCCTTTACAACACCAGACGCAACGTACCGATTGGGGAAGCTAGAAATACAGTATTTAACTAATCTCTCAAATTAGTGAGATAAAACGAGCATACAAACACCGCATTAAAAATAACTAAGCCCGTGTTTCGAAGAATTCCGATCCTAAGGGGAAGAAAGAGCAATTTTCCAACCCTTTATTGAAGAAATGAGCAATGCGAAGATTCGCTTTTTAGAAATGGTGAAATTCGGTATATAAATTCTTGATTTAAAAAATAATAAGAGAATATAGGTCTTATGCAGAGTAGTTTTGACGTATGATTAGCGTCATACTAAAGGCCTGACTACTGCAGGAAACACGTTAGTCGTACTCTTCAGTATGGCACTAATCACGCGTCAGAACGACTTTGCTTAAGAGCGTTTGCACACGTTCCCGGCATTGCCGGTTCCGGTTCTAACAATGTCGTCAATGTAATCAAATGGTAGCTTGCACACGCTTTCCGACCCGGCAAAAAAGCCGGTTGAACTCCTGGGACCGGCAAATGCAGTTGGCTTAGCCGCCGAGAATGTCGGTGTCGGCCCCGGCTTCAGTTTTGTCGGTGGCTATACACGTGTATGCACACGCAGCCGGTAATGCCGGGGCTGGCTTGCTGATAGGTTTCTTCAATCAAGCTACAGTGAGTGGCAAGGCATTGTGTATTCTTGTTTCTTTTCCTGTATTTGGATTGTTTGTTTACTTCAGTTTTTCTGTTATTTTCTTTTTTTCATATCACTTCAGTATATAATGAAGAATAAAATATTCGAAATGGCTGTGAGGTACCACAAATATAGCGGCTTGCTATTTACATAAATTCTCAGCAAGGAAAATTCGGATCTTGTTTGAATTACCCAACTACGGCAACGTGGAAAGTGAGTTTCACAGTTGTATAAATGTATATTAATTTGTTATGTTCTACAACTGAAACTTACTTAAATGATTTAAACAAAGGGGTCGTTGGATTCATTTTGATAGAGAATATGTCTTAGCATATATGAAGTAATAATAAAAAAAAAATAACATGGCGGAAAAGAACAAAATGGATATATGAAGAAATTATGAATCGAGGATAGTTGCCCAGTGTTTATCCTGTTAATTATCCAACCCAATATGTAGCGAGTGAATAACCTTCATAATAAGAAAACAAGGGTTTAAATCTCCATCATAATCGAAGAAGTAGGCATTCCCAAGCAAAACAAAGTTTGCAAGAATGCAATATCTCATTTCTGTATCTTGGCGCTGAATATGATTACTAATTCATTGTACTAAGAAATCGAACGTTTGTTTATATATGCGAAAGTAATTAGAAAATTTCGAATCATACTTCCGCAGCTTTTCCTGTAATGTATAAAATGAACCTTCCACATGACGCACTGTCAACAATGGATGGATCCAAATCTTTCTAATGCTGCTTTGTGTCCTCTTTCTTCGCCGTAAGTACAGCAAGGCAAGGAGATATCGTTTATTTATTGCTGGACTCTCCTTCACGTTCAAACTCAAACTGCTTCTCGGCGCCGGCATTACCGGGATATGTGTGCAAAGCAGCGCCGGAACTGGTTTTGTCGGCCGCGTGTGCAAAGTAGCCCCGGTTCCGGTTCCGGCATTGCCGGGGACGTGTACAAACGCTGTAAGGCCCTATATCTTTCAGTGTTTCCGAAAATTAACGCTCCTAAGGGGAAAATTTCTATAATATTCAAACAAAGTGCTGATGTGAGAATTCACTGGAGTTAAAGGTTTGAACTTTGGTTTATAAACTCTTAATTAAACGTAAGGGAACACGTATTTAAACGTTTTTGAAAACTCCGCTTCTAAAAGGAAAAAGAAAACAATTTTTATATATTTCAAATGTACGATTATTTGCTTAGTGAGAACGGCTCAATGTGGGGATTCGATTCAGTTACAGGTATGATATTTAGAAGTTAAACTATTAACTAGCAATGAACAAACATCTCTTAGACCGTATTCGAAAATTACGCTTCTAAAGGGGGGGGGGCAATGGGGAAGGGTGTAATGGGTCGTATATCCACTTAATACGTTTTATCGTTCAGTGTATATTCTCCTTAAATTTACGAAAGATTGAGTGGATATGGAAGTGGGTATACATACGTTTCATTTTTGAATAAAATCGAGCATATGTTTACCAAAAATTCTAGCATTATGCCACTGGAAGTGGAAAGGAATGCAATTTCTACAATATTCAAACTTCTGATTTTATATTCATTAATTTTTTTCGTGAGAAAAATGGGCATTTCTGATATAATAATAATAATAATAATAATAATAATAATAATAATAATTATTATTATTATTTTCGCTACGTAAATCTACTATTACGTTAATGTTATCGAGTATTTAAAGTTGTTCGTTGTAATATTTTTTTATACTTAGTATATCCGTCACTGCTGGGAGTACTGTGTCACTGTTAGAAGTAATGTATAATTGTGGAGCTTATTATCAAAACGTCTTTTGTCCACTTTTTTTTTTTTTTTTTTTTTTTTTTTTTTTTTTTTTTAATCGAGATATCAATATACACGGGATCATCGAATAATTGTCTACACCTTTGCACCTTTATTTGTGGTCAAAACGTCCCAGAAGGCAAAGAAAAATGGATTTGAAATATGAACTTGCATTCAAAACGTCTCTTGTCCACAGCAAAATGGCGGACAGCTTACAGTAATAAAGTTTCGAAGCAAAACGACCTATGTCCACTCCCATTTGAATACGATTCTTACTGTTTAATTTCAAACTGTCTCTTGTCCAAGGATTTTTGTCAGCAATTACTTGACACAAAAATGTATTAATTATTGCTTTCTAGAACATTTAATGAATATTTAAGTCCACAAACTAGTTGGTTGGTACCAGTGGCTCAACCGAGATAATTGTCAAAAGATTTGTGCAATAACCTTATATTGTATGGTGATTGTAGGTGCTTGGTGCTTGAAGGTGCTTGAAGAGTGAAGGTACTTAGAAAAGTGATTTGTCAGACGTCTGTGCAGTATCGCAGTTTATTTTCATAGATATGAGTGGTAATCAAGAAGAAGAAAATAATCCCAGATTTTCATTATTTTGCATCAAATTGTCTCTTGTCCGATACATTTGCTTTCAAAACGTCCCTTGTCCATTTTTTAGTTTCAAAATGTCCCTTGTCCAAATTAAATACCTTTATTATTCATTAATTGTGTATTGAATAATGGAATTTGTTTATAAAATAATTCAATAACGGTTTAAAGAATTTCTACCAAATCTTACAGCATTTAATAACCTTTTAAAATAATTATTAGGTTTTCTCGATTTGCCAAAATTTTTGTTGGGTGAACAAGGACGTTTTGATAATAAGCTCCATGTTAAGAGTGTGTGTGTCAAGGGAAGATGAACAACAATAAACAAAATCCGCAAGTTAAAAATATATTATTATTATTATTATTATTATTATTATTATTAATTATTATTATTATTATTTACAAATTACAGAAATAAATCAACAATATGTTCCAATAAAACATAAGCTATCAATTCCCATAGTCAAGAACGACATACTTTTTAGCGTCATAAAAATTCGATTTTCTCAAAACTACTCATAAGATTTATCATACAAGTTCTCACTTTTCACATCAACAAAATATATCGATAGATATAGGGGAGAGGGGGCGGGGCATTGCTACGATTTTTACTTACCCGAGATGTTAGAACATATGGTCAGCTTGAGAAACATGATTTTTTTCCTACTTAAACTGTGATTCTTTAGCTACATTTACAATGTACAGTACAACCCCTCAAATCCGAACCCCGGAAATCCGAAAACCCGGCAAATCCGAACACATTCTCAGGAGAAAAAAAAATAACTACAGCTGGAAAATGAAAAAAATAGATTAAATCACACAAATTTAGTTTTTTTAAGGTTTTAACATTTTTAGACGTAATGCTTATTCTAAATCATTATCTAATTATATTCTTACAAGAAGACAGTTATAGATATGCGACAATAATTTTGGACATGAGTGTACACCCGCCAGTCAAGATCACTGCCCTTTCGACCACTGGGCCACCCTGTCTAACTTCAGTCAGTTGTTTTACCGCCAATTCAGTGACGAAATAAGTACGTAATATTATTTCCCGGGTAATCCGAATCCCCCGAAATCCGAACAGGCTTCAGCCCCAATTAGTTCGGATTTGAGGGGTTGTACTGTACAATATTGTTGCTACTAATGTCATACCTGGAGTAAATTACATTTTACGAAAGGTCTGCAATCTGTACCAATCTTCCCCATGTAGGGGCAGATTGATATTGGCTTGGGGCAGATTGGTACGAGCAAAGTGAAATATCACACAGACTTTTTGATAATAGAGATAACGTAATTTTTATGTTTTATTATTTCATGAATCATTTTGAAATATAATATTCAATTAAACTTCCACAAACTCAAGTATTTTAAAAATAGATTCAAGGACTTACAGCAGCAAAAATGCAAAACAAAAACATGTTTCATAAAAAGAATGTGAAGATTTGCCAGAATCTTTAGTAATTCAATAGATCTAGTTCAACCTGTTACAAAAATAAATAAATAAATAAATAAAATAAAATAAAATAAAATAAAAAGTCCAATGCTTGCTTCTGTTCTCGTCAAAATTTAAAAGTTCCGCAAGCTATTTACAAAGATAAAAACGTACTATAAATGAGGTTCTGTCTCTATAAGAAAAAATAGGGGTAAATAATCCAAGGGCTAACTACAGTTTACAAAATTTTGAAATCCTTAACTACTACCTTTGAAATCCTTAATTCCTTAACTACTAACTGGAAAAGATCTTATAATTTTGGCTCGAGCGCCCCCTTGTCTCCAAAGGAGGTGGAGCTTTGTTATTATAAAGGTAACCAAGGAAGTTCTGTCGCTTTTTCATCCACAACCTTCGAACATCGATATGTCACCTAAGACGTACCTGGAAGAACAAAATTAGTCCCATCATCATCGACGACCTCCTGCCAACGCTCAGGAAGGCCATGGATTCCATCGCGGTAGAACAGGTATTAATCGGATGGTGCGATGTCCGGGGAATATGGCGGATACAGTAGTGTTTCCCATAAAAGGCATAAAATGGTGTCCCGGGTCATCCTAGTCATGTGGGGCTTAGCGTTGTCCTGTAACAGGAGGACCCTTTGCGATTCAGATGTGCTGGCTGTAGAGTTTTGAGTTGTTCTTGAATACAAACCAACTACTCACAGTACCCAGTTGCATTGATGCTCTGACAAGCTGGTAGCAGTTCCCGGTGCACCATGCTACGACCATTCCACCAAACAGACAGGAGGGCCAAAGTGCAGTGCTGGTTTTGGCTGTTTTGAACCGGTTCATAGGATGCTAACCAATTATGACGGCGCCGTGGAGCTTCGTACAGGACCCACTTCTCATAATATGTCAACATCCTTCCAGAAATTTCTCCTTCCTCAGACAAGACAGCAAAGAAACAGGTATCTGCTCACGTTGCATTCTGGCTCGGATCCAATCATGTGGATCCACCCAACTTGTAGTGCTTCCCAAGTTGAACCAGGTGCTGCCGAACGGTTTCTTCACTCACACTGAATTGTAATCTCAGTTCCTCACATGTCTGGCCACTGTTCGCCTTAATTGCTGCCTGAAGATCTTCATTTTGTACATGTGTTGGTCTTCCGGCGCGTGGTGCGTCTTCCAGTGTATCGTCACCGTTTTTAAACTTGTTAAACCGCCATTATACTGTCCGCGTAGTCACGACACTCTCACAAAAGGCCTGGCATATCTTTTCCCTTGCTACAGCGTCGTTTGACTCCAGTTTGAACTCGTACACCATACTCGCCCTTAGGGCTCTCTGTGAAGGTCCCATGTTTACTCTGTCCTTACACAATTTCACTGTGTAACTTAACTGAACTGCCATAATCAGGTAGTATGTTGGGTATATCCACACCAAGAACTGACCTTCGCCTTAACTCCATTCGTATTCAACTCACGGTGTGAGGGCCAATTGAACACAGAGCTCCACAGAAAGTGACATAACTTTCTTGGTCTCCTTTATAATATTAAAGTTTCAAGAACTTCGCCGAATAACTTTCAAATAGGTTGCTGAAATTCGAATAAATATGACGCTTACTACATGCTGGCTTTTAGCGTCCATGTACAAATATATATTTGAGGTTGTTTTTGTTAAACATGTGCCTATTAAAATCACTCGCATGTTATGACCTGGAGGAAAGAATCTTCACATTTTTGCTATCATGGCTCCTAAATAGTTAAACAATTTTCCATTCGAAAGTTTGTGTACCTATCGACTATACCTATAGTTTCGGAAAGTGGGCTAATAGGAAAGTATTCCATATTATTTCGGTTAATTTATTTTTATGCTCTGATTACGGAACTCAAGCGATCACACATGAGATATCCTATATTATTAGTAACTTTTTCTACTTGATGTTAATCACAATGAAAACTGTAATACACGGGAAATGCACAAAGAGTAGTCTACTCTTATAATTACAAATTGAAGGGGTAGAGTGGTACAGAGCAGTGGGGGCACATTAGTCCGTACCAATCCACCCCACATGTATGTGTACTAATGCGCCCCAACAGAACTTCAGGATCATTAATTCCTATAACTGAAAAATTGTTCCACGCAGAGCAATTGAACATAAATGAAATTATTTCTAAAGACTTACACTTTCATGCAACATACATAAGTTTCCAAAAATCCAGTGTTTATTACAAATATAAGCTTACAAAGATATAAGTGAAAATACTTTTGCTCTAAGAAATCAAGTTTTTTTCTGCACAGAGAAAAGAACGCTGGTCCATCCATCAACTGTACCTCACGACGTTCGTTTGTCACCAATGTTGCCAACACCAAACTGTTGTCCATTTACCTCTTCACAGTGGAAAAATATCTACATCGTACCTATGTGTCCAGTGAACCAATGTCCCCCCTCTCCCTTAAGTCTCATCTAATATGGACAATATTAGACTATAATTAAGTTCAATAGTTATGTAGTAGTTTTGGGCTACATCCAATCAACCACAATATATGACATATATTACCTAATTCACCTTAATATGATATAAAATAAAAATAAAGTTTAATGGTAAAAGTAATTTTGAGTTATATCTTATTAACAATACTGTATATTGTTCTTGCTGGTGTCATAACAAAAAGCTGGATGCGGGTGTCATTCAGGATCAGTTTCGTCTTAATAGACGCCTGATTATCGTACATTGGTTTAAAAAGTTAGTTTTCTCCGATTTTCTTGGAAACTGTGAATGAGGATTTATACTCGTCCATATTTTGTTCAATTTAATAATATATATCAATTAGTAGATCTATGTCTCATCTTTGGAAATGTTTTCATTAAATGCTAATAGTATTGTAAAATTTTGTAAGCATAATGTGCACTTGCACTTAGAAAAAAATGTATATAGCGTACTTAAGGGTTTTCACTACAGCGAAATTAAACTACCGCTAATTTTAGAGTTTTTCTGTATTATCTTCAAAACAAATAAAAATATTCGAAAAGCAGAAACGTAGTAAACTAGACAATACGATTTTGCATGTGATATCTTTACCACAATCCACCTATGTGCTTTTGCTATGCCGCTATTTACAGAACTCGCAAAAAGTGCTAAATCGATCTACAGTTGCAAATCGAAAGCAGATAGATGAGTTATGATAACTGTATCACATGTAAAATCGTATTGTCTAGTTAACTACGTTTCTGCTTTTTGAATATTTTTATTTGTTTTGGAGATTTTACAGAAAAACTCTAAAATTAGCGGTACTTTAATTTCGCTATAGCGAAGACACTTAAAATCGTATGTTACATTTGTAAATCCTGTAGTTTTTGGATTTTACGTACATCAAACGTATAACTGAAAACGCATATTTTATAATACTTTCTGTGTAAGTGTTCCATCTGTACGTACTTTCCGTGTGAAACAATACAGGTCGTCAGGATCTCACATAGAAACAGACATATATAACATATAGTTGACGAAGGTAACATACATATATGTATGTAATAATTATGAGGAAAACTGTTAGATATCAGACATCCTGCAACGACATGATGTAACACTAAGGGCAGTGTCTTATGCAGCATACGGATAATGTATGCTCCGTACTGATTTCTGTAGTAAGGAAAATAATTCCGTATATTTGTACAATATACCACTGTCCGGAGAATGGATTTTTCTCAGTGTGCTAGGTTACCAAACCTACATATTGTTAAAGAAATTTACAAAATCAAGTTCTTGACTACATTACTGAAATGAAATGAAGTTGTTTTATTGGTTGATTTGACATTTAAAATCAACTATTACACAAATGAAATTGTTGTTTTACGTCCTACGTTTTTACCGTGTAGGTTAAATTTACAGGCGATTAGTGTTAAGTGAACTATTATGAAAATACTGGTGGAATGAATGATAATGTAACAGGAAACGGTAGAACTCCGAGAAATCCACAGTACACGACGTCGCTCACTCAAACTTATATGTGTTGGGATCGAACGAGGGACTTCACGCGCCAAAGGTAAGCTTTCTCCAAACTAGGTGATCAATCTAATTCCAATATGTTCTATCACATCTAGATCACGAATTTCCAAGATATCGATGTTAGGAATTTTCCAGAATATAAATTTACAGAAGATTGCATAGAATATATTCAATTCACTTGAGTGCATAATCACATGAGTAGTTGCTGATACATACTAAACAACACTAGCAAGTAAGGAGTCTAGGCCTTTTATGTATTTCCAGGGTCTTTAGGCCTACTGCTTCTGGTATTAACATTTACTATTTGCTATTTACCAATGCAAAAGGAAATGGTTTATGCAATGGCTAAAATCCAGTTAAATTATTCCTCTTTCAGTTTAAGACTCTGAACACTGCCGAAAGACCCTGCAATAGTGATCCCACATTCTCCTATTCTCATTGTGTTGTAAGATGTTTTGAGTATCGTTTGATGGAGTTTTCTAAGTGCAGACTTCCGTTTATGACAAGTAAGTATAATTCTTATATATACACGTTAGATTGGTGGAACATTGAGTGAGACATGTGAGGCTGTCTTATTCACATTTATGATGATAAAAGTTAGCATGTATTTTTCCTATACACATCCATAGTATAAGTAGTAGTAGTAGAAAGAGTAGTAGTAGTAGTAGAAACGGGTTAGAAGCCCCACAGCGGTTAGTTGGGTTCTGTTCTCGACATAAAATGGACAATTTTAAGATTTGCCCAAATTTTTCTGTATATTTTAGAATCTGTGGATCCGTATAGTAAAATGCACCAAAGTGATTATATGAAAATATATTATTTTTGCCTCCAACTCAAAATTCATTTTTTAAGATACAGAAGAGGCTTTCGGTTTGATGCCATGATAGTACTAATAAAATTATAAAACAGGAGATGGGAGAGAGATATATTAGTAGAACATTGGCTAAAGCACGTGAGGCCCAGCCTTGTGCACATTTATTATGATAAAAGTTAAAACATGAAAAGATACTGTTTTTCCTTCGAATCAGTTTTTTTTACTATATATACATTAAGAAGAAAAGGCTTTCGGTTTCAAATGCCGTGATAGTATTTTCAAAATCCAAGTCTTTCCTCCACTTCACCTCAGAAAATACCCATTTACTTTCTACTTGTTGTTTCCTGGTGTTAGAGTTTGATATCGCCATTCTCAGTAAAGAAGCACATAAAAGATCTGGGCCCTTATTCCGTACCCATTTTTGCAAAATTTGCGGAGCATAACACAACCCAAAACTTGTGAAGATCATTTATAAGTACTATAGTATTATCGCAAACTAAAACGCAACTTCTCGTTGCGTTGACGCAAACCGTACTTAATATAGCTCTTACGTTCATAAAAGAAATGGCGACAAGCACACAAGAACGTTGATGATATAGTAAAATCAATAGCGGCTTTTGCATTGGACGATGACTTTTTAAACATATGTAAGCAATATATTATATGTCATTATAGTTAAACCAATTATAGCTTTATAAGTTGTCCATTTGCAGGCTACCAACACACGCAATCTTTCTCTCTCTCTCTATGAACAAAAGTATTCTTTCTATCAGTGTCGATGCCTCCATGGAACAGATGGAACTAGCTGTTCCCCACCATTTGCACTTCTCGAAATTAAGATTTAAAGTATCTAAAACTTGCATTTTCTAGAGTGAAAAAGTCAATTAGCTGCCTTATTGCAAATAAGCTCCATGTCGTCTGCCGTGCAAGGGGTTAATAATGAGTTAATTTAAGAGTTAATAATAATTTTTCACTATATTTTATTAACCATACGATACACTACTGTCTTGCTAGTCACAATAAAGAGTGTAATGAGGATATATTTCAGTATCAGTGTCATTTCAATAAATGGCAAAGTTATCGTACAGAATCAATTTTTAGGTTTACAAATAAGTTATTTGTTTCTCCATTTTCTCGAAAATTACAAGTGAATTTTTACCCTGCCATATATCATTTTGTTCAGCTCAATAAGATCCATTGATAAATACGCGTGTCATATCTGGACGAAATTAGTATTTATAGAATTTAACCATTACGAATGAAGATCAATGCTAACGTAATATTATTCAATTCTTATAAATCTATTTTAGATGTGAATGCTCCATATTGTAACACTCCTGAAGCCTACACACAAGCTATGCATAAGATTGATGACCTCTTGTTCAGCGGAGGCTGGTCTCCGAACCAATGCAACTGTCCTCGTCAATGCAATGAGAATGTCTTTGTCACCTATCCTGAATCTGTCTACACAGCTGGCAACATGTCTAAAGTTAGAGTGTTTTTTCAGGTAAGTTTAAAAAAGTACTTCTGACTGTTGTCTTAGATATACATCATCATCATCATCATCATCATCTCTCTCTCTCAAAAGCATCCTCCGATATATTTTATTTCTGCATCATTATTCCAGTTTTCTTCAACCCCACTCCTCTCCACGTTACCTCACAGTTTCAAGGTAACTCCTATTCGTCTTTACGATCATGTTTCTCGTTCAGCAAATCCTCCGATAGAAATTTCACGGTGCAATCTGTGAATCTGGGGTCCCGATGCGCGAAGCATATACCGTTGCCTTTTGACCTT
This sequence comes from Thermobia domestica, assembly GCF_964235325.1. Taxonomy (NCBI): domain Eukaryota; kingdom Metazoa; phylum Arthropoda; class Insecta; order Zygentoma; family Lepismatidae; genus Thermobia; species Thermobia domestica. Next base: position 225,319,796 of record NC_137457.1, on the reverse strand, counting down.
CTCACCCTTCACGACGGTTGCGATTGACAATGTATCCTTCCTCTTCTAGGACACGAAATCCAATGGTCATGGTTATTCTATGGTCCATTGGTCATTCGAAGTCACACGTATACTTGGATAAGGTCCGTTGTGCGACTCTGTGAGACTGCAGCAATTTGCTTTACTTCAATACCTTCAACTTTTAAAGATGTTTTTCTGTTTTGTTATTGTCGCAACTTAACAGATTTAGAAGCGTGGCCATAGATTTTCTTATGTAGTTTGTATTGAAATTTTGGCCAGTTGCCCGTCTGCACAGATTTATCGTAGAGAGTTGAGATTTGTTGTATCTTCTTTTATTTAATAATAACTTTCATACAGTATGCTACTTGACCACAGATTCCATTTGCAAATTTTGACGAGTGCCCCGGGGACACAAATTTTTCATTCAAAAGGTGCTGGGCTCCCAATGCAAATTTGATATGTATTCGCTGAGTTTCCTTTACCCGACCGTTTCCGAAAAATCTGACCCGGAATCTGACTTTGTAATGTATAGTATGGAAGTCAATTTCTAACTTTCACGCTTATATCTCCGCAACGGTTGAGATCGAGGATTTATCCCTTTTCGTGTTATGTTCTTTTGGGACAAGGTATCCAACGGCCATAGTCTCGACTCGAAGTCAGAGTTACACTTGGATAGGTTCCCTCGTTAGTGTAAAGCATGTTTAACTCCAATTCCTTGATATATATATTTTTAACAATATATTCTTATTGTAATATTTTTACAATTCAATGTCGTATACACTTCATTTCCCAAAGCAAACCCTCGCAAATGTATAGTGGGTTAGTGAATATTATAAAATAAATTATCATTTAGTTTACGTAAACACTGCATCGCCTGATTTGAAACTTTATACTTTAACTAATAATAATAATAATAATAATAATAATAATAATAATAATAATAATAATAATAATAATAATAATAATAATAATAATAATAAAAAAATCATAGCCATATCTTATAAGAATTTCAGGCTTACTCAATAAATGAATTCGACGTGGTCTCTGTTCGAAGTTCTATTTATTCGAATCCGATAGAAATAGAAAGAGAAACTTCGAGAACAGATAAAAGAAAAATGTTACTTTGGTGAGACTGGAACTAACTTTAAGAGTTCTTTACAATTTACAGACAAGTGCTTTAGACACTTTGTTTCTTTTCTTTAAGTTAACTGATTCACTAAACGTATCTGAGTAATTTGTCTCTATTTTCTAGTCGGTTATACACGTTTTACAATCATTTTCTTTAAACTTGAACGACAGGAACACGAATACAAGAACAGTTAAAATTCCAATGTTCCCCCACCGGGAATCGAACCCGGGACCTCGTACATCAAAAATACACGTGCTAGCCACTATACCAGCGGTAAGGGCAAAAGAAATGTATTTTGAAGTGTGTGAAGTTCGCCCTATTTCGCCCTGCTGTAATGTCTATTGATGTTTTTATGTTTACCGTATTCGTTACTTTTAGAAATGATATATGTTATTCATATAGGTTCTATTACGTATTCGTAGATAAATATTATTTAAATTAACAGAATTATTCATGATCTTTCATGGAAATTCACTCGTGCATGCACATTAGAAACAGAAGAATGCAGTTTACTAATATTACTCCGAATGCAAATTTCTAACAGGTTTTCAAAATTCCTTAATGAAAGCAGTGGTTCCCAACCTGGGGACGCGCAGCTCCCTCCTGGGCAGGGCCGGATTTAGCATTTTGGCGCCCCTAGGCCCAATAATTTTTTCCGACCCCTAGTCTGGTTAAAGTTACTTTCCTAAAAACCTTTATTAAAAAATTATATTAGGCCTATATGTTAATTGCTTAAACACCACTTCACGATGCAATTTTATCATTGCAAGTTTTTTGAGAAATTTACTTGGTTCCGGGCTTAACAAAATGCCGTTAATGTATTAACAAAAGATTGGTGAATAACATTGGTTTTGTTCAATTTAGCCATTTGGGCAAATAAATAATAAAACTCTGTAATACATTATAAAATAGTTTTAATCTCAGAAACACAGCTTACATGAAGTATTTTGATAACGTGACACAAAAACTTCAAAATCAGAATGTTTTATTAGCCTGATTTTTTAAATCAATTTAAAAAATATGTTAAGTTATGGCTATTTATTTTTATTTCTAGATATTTTATTTTTTTCTCTTGGCCGTGCGCCCCCTGGGAGCTTGCGCCCATAGGCCCGGGCCTATTGGGAAATCCGGCCCTGCTCCTGGGTACGCATCAAGAAGAGTAAGGGGGCGCAAGCTACTGGCAGAAATGAATTGTAAAATAAATACATAAAACACCATTTATAATGACTCTTTAAAATTTAGGGTTTGGTGCGTGTCAGTGGGCTACATGTTATCATATCTTTCAATCTTCAATAAGAGAGCAAAAAGTCTTCCTTGTGTTCATCCAACCGAGAAATGTTGGAAGCAATCAGATAAGAAATTTCGCAGGTATCCACTGAGCCGTGGACACAGCACCTTTCGTTATCTTTCGATCAGTAATTAGTTCATTTTTAAAATACTGATTTCATTTCACAGGTATATGAAGCCACAATTATATATAAATCTCCAAAATTCACTTTTATTCCAATTCAAGTTGTTATCTAGTATACGTATATATCAAATAAATAGTCTTTTTTTTTTTAATTTTCTTATTACTGACCATTGGGAATAGTTTATGCAAGTATACAAATGTATTACCGTTCAAGTTAGACTTTTAAGTTCTGTTTCTTAGTCCGATTGAAAGTTTAACTTCTCTTTTCAGCACTGAGATATATGTGAGACGGGACCTTAGTGGGATCCGAACCACTACTCAGGTTTGCGTTTTCCTGGTTAACAATTTTAGACATCTAAACTATACTATGCATAAATATCGGAAGTCGTATAGAAAGGTTATGTCCGTCCATTTGTCCTTTCAACATTGATCGCCATTGAAACAAAAACTATAATATATAGCAGTGATAGAAACGATAATATATACTCGCGGGGACATTTTCGATAGATCGAGTTAACGCTCCGGTTGACTAACCTTGATTCCTTCACTGAGTTGACGTAACAAATGTAAGATTTTTTTTTAAAAAAAAGTTGGTAGTTCTTTTGGTTGATAGCTCACAATAGGATTTAAAAACGGTACGGTAGCTCAGAAGCCTTATAACTTTGGCGAACACTGATATATCTAGGTATAGCGACAAGCTGTTGTTGTTGTTGTTTTTTTTTTAATTGATTTAGGTTTTCAAGAAAATATGTCATTTTCGCTTTTAACATTCTACTAAAACCGAAAATGGTTGAAATTCACTAGTACTTCTGGTTTTAATATTGATTTTCATAGAGCAACGACGGCAAGAGATATCAAAAATCGTTTTTCTGGAATGGATTAAGCGTCCCAGGAATATGTGCTATCTACTCCGTTAACTCTATTCAAATCTGAAGTGGTTAAATTCAACAAATTCTGATTTGCACGTTAATAGCCATAGAATAAAAGCGGTAATAAATTGGACAAACGGTTTCGGAAATTCATTCAGTGTTTCAAGGAATCATACGATTTGCACTCGTAACACACTTAAAAACCGGAAGGTTAAATTTTTCAAGTTCTTCCGGTTTTAAATTCGATCACCATATATTAGAAACGGTAAAATATCATGAGTAATGCCTCTCTAATACAGAGTCCTCATTTGAGGAGGACAGGGGAGCAACTGTTCTCCCTTAAGTTTGAAAAACTAGTAATGAGCGCAGGAGTATTGGTCTTGCAATTTGTGTAAGAGTCTTGCATGCAAGACCAAGACCAAGACCAAGACCAGGAATCCCGATGCAAGACCAAGACCAAGAGGTGCAAGACCAAGACCAAGACCAAGTCTCTTGCGCAAGAGTCTTCCACAAGTACCGGTACTACTTGATTTTTTTTTTTGTAGAATGTAAAAGAGGAAGGGAAAAATTACATCTTCCACCATTTTCTTTCCTTCAGTAAAAATGCCTCTGGAGTGAATGTGTTCTCAGTAGTTTATGCTGTCCGTGTGAATCGATCTGCCCCTGTAGCATATAGCTACAGTGTCTCGTTTTCTGAAACGGTTGTTCGCGAGACAACCGAGAGCATAATTCTATGAATTGTTACAAGGTAAAGAACTTCAGTATCTGATTTACTTTGGTCATCATTTGATTCATTTACAACGGACTATGATTGGATTTTGGGAAATCATAAAAAGAAAAGTTGTGTCCATAAGAAGCAGATAAGCGAAAAATAAACTAAAACATGTTATGGTCGTGGTGGCTCAGTGCTAGAGCGGTCACCGCTGGTGCATAGGATCCCTGGTTTGATCCCAGCTTGCACCATGGGAGTTTTTTGGTGGACAAACACCATATGGGCGGGTTTTCTCAGGGGTTTCCCGTTTTCTCCAACTTTCTTCACTCCATTTCATTCATTTCTGATCATCACAATCTACCTTAGCCTCAGTGCATAATCCTGGGGCATTAAACTAGAAATTTCATTCCATTTCAAAACATATTACGGGTGTTCTTTTTCCAAAACTAAAGAAAAATGTAGTATTGAACATCGGTAATTCCGTGCACCATCGGTGCCGACCACATAGGTATGGCTTTGGCTCCTAGGCTCAAGCATCCGTTGGAAATTTTTAATATGTGCTCATAAAATTATTATCGAAATAACATTTTCATGACATTGACAAAAACAGTGCATGTGACACAAGCTTGATTTCATGGGCGGGTGCTTATACGTTGAATAATTGTTTATCAATATAACTTTCAGCCTCCTTAGGTGCACGGCATATCGAGGATTGAACTATATGACATTATACAACAATAAAAAATCCATATTCACAAGTAAGTGTGATTTTGTACAGTTATTTGAATTATCTTGGAGTTTGATGCCGTCATTTTGTATTTCTAATATAGGTCAAAAGTGTTTACATGAATCGAATTTACACAAAAGACATAGACAGTTGAATCGTCTTCAGTTTTCACTGAAACTATTCTAAAATATTAAGAGGTTTAATTATAATCATTATTATTATATTTTTTCTTTCTTTTCTGATCAATATTGTTACACATATTACCATCATCATAGTTATTCTGCCATTACTGGCAGGTCACTTGCTGCAACTGAGAAGCTTCGATGTACAGTGGTCCTCAGCTAGTCTCTTCGTCTTGACGTAGCAATTTTCTGTTTTAATACCTTCCTTTAGCTAGTCTCCTTTGCCTTTCCCTCTCTTTCCTTCCACCATACCCTCCAGCACGTACCTCATACTACAGTTCCTCCTCAGCCAATGTCCTAATCAGTTCCTCTTCCTCCTCTTAATTACATCTAAAATTCTTTTCTCCCCTACTACAGCTATTTTTAACACCTTATTATTCGTTTTCCGTTCAACCCACCCTAATTCTTTCCTTCTTTCTCTATGCCCACGTTTCGAAAGCCTCCAATTTTATCATCGCTTTTGCGTAATGACCATGTTTCTGCCTCATAGAGTACATATTTGAATCAGTAAAGCAAAATCTCAATATTTTATTGGAAGTTTGTTCAATGCAAAGATAGCTAATCGTGGTTGAAAAGAAACCAAATCTAACGCCTTTAGGGTCTAAAAATAATTTTGCAATTCATGCTATTTCTGTAATTTGTGCCGTCTTGATTTTCTTTCATGCGTCTTAGGCAGGGTTGGCTGGTTTAAACCAGCTTTTTTTTTTTTTTTTTTTTTTAATCTGGTTTAAACCAAAAACCGAAAATTGTTCGTAAAAGTGTAAGTGTTCGTAAAATCTTAATGAACACACATTTATGGGTTATCACGTTTCACTCCCGTATATTATTCATATTATATTCAGACCTAAATTCCCCATTCATTATTCAAAGAGATTATACTACAAAAGCAACTTTTTTATATATAAGTTTATGAATGTTTCTTTTGCGATTTTTAAATAGTTTGTTATTATTGTTATGTAATTGCTATCAATGAAAAATTCTAAATATTGTTTCGTTTTAATAATATTTACTATTGATAAAATACATCGAAATGCACTACTTTTTGGGGGCGGTCATACAAACCCGGAGAGGCATTTATTGAAATCAAAAGTATTTTTTGTACCTTATTATGTATAAATGTGTCAGAGCCAAAGTGGACTCAAATAATTCGTATCTTTACTCACTTTTCTTACTGATATACAAATTAAGTCGTTGTATTTCTTTAACTTGGACTAATAAAGGTCGTAGTGAACTAACTTGGACTAAATTAGTTCTTCTGTACTCTGCAGTACTTTGAAATTGTCCATATGTAATTCTGTGTAATGGTTTCACTTGTGCAACTGTTTATCTTTTTGTCCTACTGAAATGACTCTTGACAATTATATTAACAAGTATGTAAAGATCAGTATAGCGTATTTTTGTCAGGAGTCCTTCGTGAGTGAGACGGCAGACATATCGCATTTGTGGCCAATTAGTCCCAGTTTCGAGTTCAAATGGATGACAATTTCTCTCGGATGTAAGCCGACAAGCGATTTGGATTCCGCTTAAAGCTTATGTGACCCCTTCCAGCATAACCTGGTTGTTGCATAATTACACCAAGGCGAAACAAACTTATTTCTGTCCATATGTAATATAAATACATAGAGCAAATTATCTAAACCAAAGAAACCTGGTTTAAACAAACAAACAAACAAACAAAAAATAAACAAAAAAGTTTTTTTTTTTTAAATTTTTCAACAAAAACCATGGTTTTTGCCAACCCTGGTCTTAGGAGTAGTCTCCCGAATTCCAGAAGCAGTATGTATTGGATCTGTTAAAAAAAAAATTGAAAAGATTACGAAACTTTGTGATTTTAGTGAAGCGTGTGCACCCATTGAAAAAAAAATGAAATTATCGTCTATGTTGTACATTATTATCATACTTACACGAAGGTAAACTACTGTATATTATGTTTAGAATGATACATTGTATTTTCATTACTATTGGCGCATTTTAGAATTTATTATCCCTCATACCCAGAGTAAAATTTACCTATAAAAAGCATAAGATTTCTTAAAAGCAAGACTTGTAAGACTTGCAAGCAATACCAAGACCAAGACTAGATGTGCAAGACCAAGACCAAGACCAAGACCACTCGGGTCTTGGACTTGCATTTGGTCATCACTATGAGAAACGTGTGTTTTTTTTTTTTTTTTAAATAATAAATTGTATACTATTTATTAACAAAAAACGTCAAACTTTGTCTGTGGACAATCTTGCCTTTGTGACAAAATCTGAAAATATTCTATTGTTCTCACATGGATTCAATGTTAGAAGAATAACTTTTATCTGTATTAAAACCAGAGTGGTTGAAATCTACTTTTCTGATTTCAGCGATGGTCATCATACTGAAAATCATGGATTGCAAGAAGCCGGATTTTATATATATGGATTGAATACCACCAGAATAGTTTTTATCTCTGATTTTACTCCTATATTGCAATCTGAAATAGTAGAAATTTACTATTGCTTCATGTTGCAATATTGATTGCGATAGAGCGAAAACGTTAATAGAAGCCGACTAACTATTTTTATCTGGATTCAATATCCGAAGAGTAGATTTTATTTCAGATTTATTGTTCTACTGAAACCAGAATTAGTAAAAAATAGTAGAACTTTGGGTTTCAATATTGATTTGTATATGGTAATAATTGTAAGACATAGCAAGAAACTGTTTTATACGTATATTCAGCGTCACATGAGCAAGTTTCATCTCTCACTATGCCTAAATTGCGACCTTTACTCACTACGGTATCTGCGTGCAGTAGAGACCTGCATGGGCCGGGCTCGGCCCGAGGCCCGAAACCCGGCCCGGCCCGCGGGCCGGGCTTGGGCGGGCCGACTCTATTATTTCTTTGGGCCAGGCCGGGCTTGGGCGGGCCGACACTGATTTCTCTTCAGGTCGGGCCGGGCTGGGGCCGATTAATTGCAATAATTATTGACTTTCGTTAAACGATAATTAGAATAAAGGCAAACGTTGAAGAAGTGTGCCCGTGAAAAATGTTACAAATTGAAACTTTTACAATTTATCGGGCCCGGGCCGGGCTTGGCCCAAGAATTTTAAAAAACTTATCGGGCCGGGCCGGGCTCGGGCCGAAATTCTTCAAAATTTTTTGGGCCCGGGCTGGGCCGGGCCTAGGCACGTTCGGGCTGGATTGGGCTCGGGCCGAAAAATTCAGCCTGTGCAGGGCTCTAGCGTGCAGGACAAAATCCAAGCAATATGCTTGTGAAATGGACAAAATCGAAGCGACAGAATCCAAGTGGATTCTATTGATAGGGAGTTAAAGTAGAAATAAAAAGAGATAATTTGGAAAGGAACGTATTTATGTCTCTCTTCTCAAAGTTATATTTGTCAATAAGGCAAGCTAGTATAGACCCTATAATAAGTCAAAAATACTTCACGTCAAAAATTAATCAACGTCAATCACATCTCAGGTGAATTTTACCCTTTGTTTATTGTCAATTAGACTAGTGCATAACGTCTGAGTTCTTGTTTCCAACCGAAGAATTACCCCCCCTTTTTTTTCACTTTTGTCTGCTCTTGTAGCTACGAAAGCTTGGTCTTTTTGATACCTTGGATTGCAGTTCGATATGTTTATGTCCAATCAATTACTGAAAGTCTCTGTTTTGTGGTTCACAGAATTTATTCGGGGGCCGCGGTGGCTCAGTGGTAGAGCGTTCACCTCTGGTGTTAGGGGTCTCGGGTTCAAACCCTGCTCCCGCCAAGTGCACTTTGTGGTGGACAAACACCGTGTGCGTGGGTTTTCTCGGCGTTCTCCCGTTTCCTCCCACTTTCTTCATTCCACCATTTCATTCATTACTCATTATCACCGTCTCCTTTAGCCTAACCGGCATAACCGTGGGACGTAAAACTCAAAATTTCATTTCATTTCATTTCAGAATTTATTCGTACGTGATAGACCACATTAATTCTATGCTGGCGGGTATAGGTCGGTACCCTTCGATTCCTCAATTAGTTGCTGAGTTTAACGAAAGACCCCCTCAAATAAGCCAAAATAATCTACCAAATATGCAGTTTCCTATTCTCCATTGCATATATATCTCAGAATATTTTTATGGTATTGTATTTTAATCTGTTTTAAGTAGAGTTCCATGTGAGCAACGAAAATTTTAATTATAAATTTTAAACGAAAACAGTATAACCGCTCCCCTAAATTTCTCCCTAGAGGTGGGATGCGGTGGCAAAAGACAAAATCCAAGGGACAGAATCTCAGCAGACAAAAATCTAGCACAATTCTTGCGAGACGGAAGAAATTCAAGAGGGTAAAATCTATTTTGTCAGTATAATAGGTATATAATTTTTGAATGATATATCATTGGAAAACAGTAGCATTATTTCAGATTTGGCTTGGGGGAGCAAAACCTCTTGATATATGTAAGTTTTCGCGTTTTTCACTGACTTACTACTATTCTATTGATAAAATCTATATAAATCTCAAACTCCGGGGTGGGAGGCAAATGTCCCTCCCTGCCCCCGCTAAGTGATGCTCCTGTTGAAAAATGAATGTAGATTCAAGACTTAAACACTTAAGTAGACCATAATCATTCCACAGCCTGTTAGTTACGACTGAAAATGAAGATGGAGACTGCGAACGGACGTCTAGACCTACTGAAGTTATTGCATATAGGGGAAACTGTTGTACCTTGAAACACTTTCTGCGTTTTCCAAGATATAGTATTATCAGCAGTTATTTCTGCAATTCCATTGCAGTGCATTTAAACTAGGAAGTTTTCTGAACAAAATTGCGGCATTATTAAAGTTCTTATTTCTATTCTTCGTTATGCTGTTATGTTTTCAAAAATTCTCCAGAAAGTGTTCCATGGCACAAATGGCCATGTACCTTGAAACACAACCTCATGTACCTTGAAACATATACTTATAAAATGATAATTCACAGAAATAAAATCACAAATAATTATTCTACTGTTTATATTATATATCCAGATTTGTTGTTTTCGATACATAAAATCGTGTGAATGAAGAGAACAGAAATTTCTGATATTTACTCTGATCAGGGTTTTATCTTCATATTGAACCTAATATTAATCGGAAAGTGAACTTTATTTATTAACTTATTGAAAAATACGTAATCCTACCGATAATTAATATATGAAAAGAAAACTATAACTATATTCTATTTATCAGTCCACTCTTAAAATCCCGAAAAAAAGCAAAGAACAATGGCTTTAAAACAATATCAAAATTGAACATATGTTGCGCACATTTTGTTCTAATTCTTTTCACGTAAAGTAGGCGCAGGCCTATCAGAAAATAACATAAGATATTACTAAATTAGAAAATGTTGACTTATTCATGAAAACGATCTCGGCCTATGCGATCTATTACACTATATTATAAGAACCAAAATTGAAACCACAAATTGTTCAGACACTCTACTGGAGCCTATTGGTCTAACGGGTGGTGGCAGTTTCACTATAATATCAGATGCATTCACATCAAACTGTCCTGCAGTTTTCATAATATTTGCAGTACAGTAGAAACTCGATTAACCGTCACTCTTTTAACCGTCACTCTCTGTTATCCGTCACTGCTCCGGACAGTACTGTACTTTAAATGTGCCGTAATTGACGCCATGCACCGTGCAGAGCACGGAATAAAGTGTGAGCGAAATGGACTGAAATAGTCATGCGTCACTTCCGGTCATGCTAGTTTCCACACAAAAACTTGGTACAGTACTGAAACCCTTATGGAGAAAAGGATGGGCTTGAAGCACTCAAGATGCCAGAAATTAAATTCCAAACTGTTAAGAATTATTTTCAAGACGAACCTATATTACTGTAACATGGAAGGAATACGGTTTACTCTGGTCCTCTGGTCCTCTGGTCCTATTCAATCATTATAAATTGTGATGGATATTTACAACAATCAATTTTTTTTTAAAATGAGATGTTGCTTGATTTCTGCTTTTTCCAACGCCGGTCCGGCTTGCGGCAGCATTGCACCAAAATGCATTACTCTGGTGCATTACTATCTGGAGCTGGATTGCCCTTGGAGCAAGCGGAGAGCGAAACATCATCTCCAATAGGATTAGCTAGTGCAGGTATACAATGGAATAAGCGATATAAAAGTTAGTAAACTGGAGGTTTGTGTCTAAGATTTTCTTAAGAGAATTGCTGATTAGATACGCTTCCATAAATATCTAGTAAAATTGAAAATTCTTTGTTTAAATTAAAGTTTAATTTTCTCTGACGTCATGACTATTTTTTTAGTTCATTGTTATTGAACGCGACTGTCCATTGTTATTGAAAGCGGAAAATCCCCACCCCCACCTTTTCGTAGGCCCCGCCCCACTCCTACTGTTTTGGTAACTCAATCAGTTATTGTCAGTTGCACTGGACACCTTGAGTTGGCACGCAGATTTAGTGTACAGTACGAGTACTGTTACAAAGCGTACAGTGTAGGACTACATACTCCTTATCAACTTACTGTTGATTGTTATGCTTGGAAGATGGCTAAAAAGCGAAAACGAATCGTGTTAGGACTTGGCCAAAAAATCGAAATTATTAAACGTTTGAGGAAGGGCGAAACTGCAACAAGTATCGCGCTGATTTATGGTGTTGGTAGAATGACCGTCAATGACATAAAACTGGATGCCGAAAATATTGAGGAGCATGTGTCAAAAATGCAGAGTACCGATGGAGATGTAAAAACTCATAAAACTTTGAAACCTGCTAGGTATAAAGAACTCGACAATGCTGTGTATCAGTGGTTTATTCAAGCTCAAAGTCAAGGAATCCCAATTTCAGGGCCAATTATAATGACAAAAGCAATCGAACTTAATAAAAAGTTAGATGGGGATCCTAACTTTAAAGCTAGCATGGGTTGGCTTTATAAATTTAAGTTTCGTCACGGCATTCGAAAACTGGACATAAGTGTCGAGAAACTTAGTTCAAACAGCGCAGTCATAGAAGACTTCAGAGAAGAATTTCAGGCAAAAATTACTGCTCTTAAACTTGTGAGAGAACAAGTGTACAACTGCGACGAAACCGGGCTCAATTGGAAAGCTTTGCCGCAAAAGACACTGGCATCACTTTCAGAAAAGACAGCACCAGGCTTTAAAATCCAGAAAGATCGCATCACTGCAATGGTCTGTGCGAATGCAACTGGCAAGCATAGGTTACCCTTAGCAGTGATTGGTAAATAAAAAAAAAAAAACGCGCATTTAAAAACTTAAATTTGAATGCTCTTCCTGTGAACTATTATTCACACACACACACACACACACACACACACACACAAAACGCTTGGATGGACCAAACCATTTTTGCGGAATGGTTTCACAAAGTGTTTGTACCCCAAGTTAGAGCTCATCTCGCCAAGTTGAAGCTGCCGCAGGAAGCACTTCTCATTATTGGACAATGCTCCATCACATTCCTTTGATGAACTTAAAAGTGACGATGGTAAAATAACGTGTCTCTTCCTTCCAGCCAACACAACTCCCCTCATCGAACCTATGGACCAAGGGATCATTGAAAACATGAAACGTCGGTACAGAAGAAGTTTCATTGAAAGTTTGCTGTCATTTGACGATGCAACGACACTTAAAGAATTTTGGAAAACCTACAACATTAAAGATGCTACATTTAATCTTGCCAGTGCGTGGGCGGATCTTAAAGATTCAAGTCTGAAAAATGGGTGGAATAGGCTTTGGCCTGGACCTGAAGATGAACCTGAAGCTGAACCTGAACCTGAACTTCCTACTGATGATAGGGTTAGTGTTGAGGAAATTGTGCAACTTTGCAATAACGGATTGGACAGTGAAACTTTAAGGACAGAAGAAATAACAACCTGGTTAGAATGCGATAAAATGGATGGAGGTTTTCAACTTTTGAGTGACGACGAAATTATATATAATGTTCTGCAGGCCAATGACGAAGCTGACGACGGGGATGAGGAACCTGAAACTGAGCAACGACCAACCACTAGCCACTCTGAAGCCGAAAAAATCTTAACCCAGTGCATCGACTGGTTTGAGAGACAAGAGGAAGCGAATGCCACGCAGATACTTCTTCTTAGAAAAATACGCAACATTGCCACACAAAAAGCTCAGCGTTCGAAGAAGCAGAAGAAGATGACATATTATTTTTAAATGTGTGGTTATTTCACTACCAGTTCAGTGTTACTCTTGTATGTAAGTGCAGTACAGTAATCTAAATACACTATAAACATGTATTATTCACTTGTATAAGGTTATTTATTTCTTCCAGAACCTTTTAAATCTACTTACTGTAGAGGTTTATAGCGATATTTCTGTTATTCGTCTATTCGCTTAACCGTCATGGTCCCGGCCCCGAAGGTGACGGTTAATCGAGTTTCTACTGTACCAAGAATACGTTGCAAGAATTTTATTTTAAATTCGTTGTAATTAGATTCCACTCAACAAATCTTTCCTCAGTAAAATCCAACGCTTCGTGCCTTTTGCTTAAGCTGCACCAACACATAGTCATCCGACTTGAGATTATTTGCTTCAACACTCTCGTTTAATTCAACTTCTGTGTCCATCAATCCTGCAAGCATAACATCACTAATATCATCTTCATGCAGGCTTATGTTCTCTTCAGATTCTTCGGCAGACGTTTCGAAACCAAGTTTTTGTTGTTTCTTCTTTCCTTTTCTTTGTTGTTCTTGCTTCTTATTTCCTTTCCGTGTGGCTCTGTGGTCTTTTTTATCTTTCAGTTCTTGCTTTTCATGTGTATTTGTTACTATTCTACTTCTACCAGCGTTTCTTCGTCGTTTTGTACTTTGCGGAGTTTATGCTTTCGGGTATGGTTGTACTTCCTCTGGAAGGACTGATGTAGAAGGTAAGTTCAAATCTTTACCAGAAAGGAAAACTAGCACCATTCTTTCGTTTCGTTCTTGCAACGGAGTGTGGTCTTTTCATCTACGTATATCACTTAGATGACAACCCTGTCGATGATCTGTCACAGAAGCTGAAAAAAGTCTGACTCCGAGAAAATGTTACTATCTATGGGATAAATCCCTGAACGGCAAAATCCACTGATGATATTTGATGTGCTGAAGGCACGCGGATAGATAGTTCCCAATACTTGGGCCACAGCATAAATATCAAAATGTTTCCCCGGATTATTATGTAACCATTCTTCCACAGCTTGGTTATAGAAGCATTTAAACAGACCGTAAACAGCCAAATACAGTGGCTGTAGTTTTTCTGTAGTATGCGGAGGTATGGTCAGCATGACAACTCCAGCTTCAGCAGCCATTTTATCAGCCTCCAATTGCCCCAGGTGGTGCTCCTTTAAGCATGCAGTTTTTAAAATAAACACGGGGAAAGATAAACATTGGTGGTATATGGTTGCTAATTGCATTTACTGCTTCTATCGTGGTTACCAGATTTCCACGTTCTGTGGACACAGTGGTACCAACTTGCCGTTCACCTTTCTGGGTGACAATGTTCGAGGGTGTTTGGACCGTACACATGCCAGTCTCGTCAACATTCCAGATTCTTGATGGAGAGATTGGGCCAAATCTGCTATGAATATCTTCTAGGTGGTCAAAAAATTGGTTTACAGTGTTTTTATTAAAACATATCGCACGCACTAAACTTGTTGGTTCTGGTATTCTAAGTGCTAATTCTCCGTATCGCTTCATAAATCTTCGCATCCACTCCTTCACAGCAATTTCGACATTATCTCAATTCTTTAGATACTTCTTATTATTAGCGCCAGCATATCGATACGCCAGTTGTCGAGCACCTTTTTTGGTAAGTCCGTAATTCATTTTGGTCCTTAGTTGTTATGTATGTAGTAAATCTCTCCTCTTCTTGCTCATCAAACACACGATGAACATCGTATTGTATACTATACTCAAATGTTTCTTTTACTGACTGTCTAAAAGTTTTCAGATGTCGGGATAAAGTAGCTAATGACACTAGGTAAACTTTGCAAGATTCAAGAATTGAAATACGCTCCCCAGTCTCGGCAGTGATTGCTTTAATTGCGTTCTTGATTGCGTTAGAGTCACTGGCAGGCCTTTTCTTTCCTGTTTAGCTTTCTGGCATTTTGATTGCTGCAACGATAACAAAATAATGTTCAAAAATACAATTGACAATAAGTCCATGTACCTTGGAACATGTTCCAAGGTACAAGATGTGTTTTTGTTCTATGGTACAAGAGGCTGTAGACAATTACTAAAGTGACGCTACAATGACAACGCTACATCTAGAGTAGAAAAAAATCACAAAAATACTCACCTAATTTCCCTGAACTAATAGATTATTACAGATGATACAAACAAAACACAGTAATGGCACTAGAAATCAATATTTCAATTTGTAAATAGTTCGTTTTTCTGTAAAAAAGTTTTTCCACTTTCGTAAATCACACATGCCTGTGAACACAACGAAAACCACAATGGTATTGTCTGACAATGTCAAAGCATCATATACCTCATTCAATCACCACTAGATAGTACAGGACCTCAGAAACATTCGAGTGTTCCAAGGTACACTATTCTCAGGGTACAACGGTTTCCCCTACATATTTTACAGTGGTGCAAAAAGTAACAGCAAAGTAACTTGTAATGCGTTACATTTTCACAAGTAACTTACCCAACATTGCCCCAAATGAACTTTGTAGTGGGGAAACATAGTGTGAAAGGGTTTTCTCTAAGTTTTCCCGTTTCCTCCTACTTTCATCATTCCACCATTTCATTCATTTCTCCTCACCCGTCTCCTTTAGCCTACACGGCATAACCATGAGATGTAAAACAAATATTTCATAGATTTTCTTTTCTTTTATAAGGCATGGATATAATAAGAGAGTACCCTAAAATTTAGGAATTGTCAAATATTAAATTATGGTAGATGTTTTCTAGGACTCGGATATATAACTCTGGAAATTTAAGTGGCCCTGCTTATCCCCTCCTGCGGGTAAAAAAATTACCAATATTAGTATTACCATGTGTTCCCTATATGATTGGCTATTGACGTAATTTGTCGTCTTTGATGCGCCTTTAACATGTTATGTAATTATATGGTTGAGTATAGAAGTCTATTCTGTTTTATAGGACATCTGTATATTGATGTTCCCTTCTCCAAAGCTGGAAATTCATAATACACAGAACCATCTCTTAAATTTGGGAATTGTGATAAACGTTCTCTAGAACTCAGATATATAACTTTGAAAATTTTCCAAAGTAGAAAAATGCCAAAATATTCATATTATTATGTGCTTACCATGTGGTCTGTTATTGACATAATTTATCTTATTACATTACATGAGGCTTTACTACAACATGCAGCTATATAGTACAGGGGTCTGCTTTCTTTCACAGGATATAGGTACATTTCTCTTAAATTTTGGGCAGGGTACATTGGTTTACCATAAAATTTAGGAATTGTAAAAAATCAAAATTTTGCAGGCTCAATTTTTATACTGTCAAAATCGCATATGACAGCTTTTGTCCCTATCTTAGCAACAGTAGGCCCAACAATCAGATACAGTCGGTGATCAACTACCAACAATGTAATTGGTTCCTTTGCCGAGCATTTACCAACTCAAGTATTACCCCTTCGTAAGAACTCTAAAATTGCGAGATTGAAACTACTGGATAAATGGCGGGAAATGGTTGGCTAATAGGAATATACATTTTATACTACGTTAGCCCATCGTATTTTTCGACTATATATTTCAGTTACCGATTGGCAATCATTCTATTTGCTTACATACGGCCTATCAATTGTGTTGCTAGGGTATTTAATATTGAAATTTGGAAGAATTATTTATTACATAAACAAAGATATCAACAAGGGCCCTTTTCAAATATTGTTCTCTAACATCATTGTATGTGTTAATTAAATTTTCTATCTATTTGTATTTTTTCTTTCCTTCTAGGATTTAACATATGATGAAGTGACAGAAGAAATTGCATATACTATCATCGCAATGCTCTGTGATATTGGAGGTACTCTTGGTCTACTAATGGGAGCATCAGTTCTTACATTTATCGAATTGCTTGAAGTTATGTGGTCTAAAGTATGTTATTTATGCTGTGGCTCGAAAGTATTGGTCTAAATGAATGAGAAATTGAAGTAGTACGATTTTCTATTTATCGGTTATATTTTATTATCACATGTAATAATTATGTATGAATAAAACCACTGAACATTAATAAAAAATATCATTTTGCTATTAAGACTATTTTCATTTGCTGTTGTAAGCTTCGTTTATATCGAAAATATAACAAAACATTTCCAATGCTATTAATTTTAACCATGCAAGATATATTCACTCTTTTGATCAGGAATTCCAAGAACGTGTTTCTTAGGGGAAGATTTGCATTACCAGGTTTAGATTCATCTAGGAGGGCTTTTTCGTTATGGGTATAAAAACAGCGTGTTGACACCAAACGGTGCAAAAATATTAACTTGTGCTAAGCAACCATTCGGAGTCGAAGCAGAAGCGTGGCAGAGGACCAAGCAGTAGCGGGAGGTTCGTCCGTAGGGAGCTGGCGATAGTGGTAGTCGGCGATGGAGGGTGTACGTATAAACGATAATGGGAAACACTTCAAATGACATGAAACCATATACCTTGTGTGTGGCAAAGCTTCTATGGTCATTTTACACACTGTTTTCATAAAACATAACACTTTATCATGGGTTTCTTATGGAGTATGACGTGGTAAAGAGTATAATTTGCATTTCATATTTCTACCTTATTATACATATGTGGGTACGATCCCGATTATTTCGAACATACATATTCATCTTCTAAAATAGTAGATATTTTTTCAAATATTTTAGAAATCTATATTTACCGAAACTGGAACAGCACAATTTTAACCAATATAGTTTGAAACACACACACACACACACACACAAAACACTGAATATAAAAATAACTTCCAAGAAGTATTTCTATATAACCAATGTATAACCACGTCAATTCAACATAGTCATCCAGACTGACCTGTTTGGACTTAGATGAATTTTGGTACGATTTTTGGCCTCATAGACCTATGAAAAAATATCAAATTATAGGTATCTTGCTCGATTGGTTCTTAAGTTATTTGATTTTGAAATTTGAAAATTTTGAGAAAATTGGACGCGTTTTGAAATTTTAATGAAGTACAGAGCAGCAATCAATTAAAATACAGACATGAGAGTGGTAGCGCTTAAAAGCTCTTTTAATGGGCTTTCATATGAAATTCTACTTGGTATGGGTTATTTTGAAAAAAAATAAAAAATTGAAATTTTCAAAATTATTTTTTTCCAAAGTGACAATTTTAAAATTTTGAAAAATCTCAAAATAAATTTATAATGTCTATTTACACCACCCAAAGTTTTGTTCTGGGATCTCCATGAGATCAGGAGTTACAGTGCATAACACAATATTCAGAGAAAAAATGCAAAATATAAACATATTGCTTTTAAAAAATTTAAATTAATATAACATTTACACTTATATCACTATCTCTGGTGACACGCCTTGAATTGCTGAAATTTATCCACAATTTTTTTCACTTCCTTTTCTGGTAAATTATATATTCGACGAGTTGCTGTGACTGGATTGACTGTGCATATCACATCTGCAGTGGGAATCCACAGTATATCAGGTGTTGTAGGAAAGGAAAATGAAGGTGATGGTCCTGAAGGTGTAGGAAATACACTTGTATCATCTGTTGTTCTTCATCTTTGGCCAGAACATAGCTCATCCACCACCTGTCACTGTAGCTGGGAGTTACATATCCATTTATATCACTGAAGGAAGGTAACCCCCTTTCCGTCAGTTGTTACAAAATAGATGGTTGTAATGATTGAATTGGAAAATAATTTAACTTTGTCTCACCCTGTAGGGGTATGAAAGCATGGAATTGTTGCGTACCTGGAATTGCCGCAGCTTTACTGTATCGGTTGGCCATTTGTTCTGCAGTTGTAATGTATTCCTCAAGGCTTACATACATGAAGTCTATATTAGAGATATTCTTGTCAGCCCATTCAAAGAGTTGCCTGGGAGTTGCTATTTGGTCTTCATATGGCCTTTGAAGGCTTGCTCTAGCTGCCAGTCTTTTAACTGTTTCCCCCAAGCCCATCACATGGGCCCTTTTCATGAGCTGTGGCTGCAAAATGCCATTCAGCTTCAACTCCAAAGTCTTCTTTATGATTACACAGCTTGATATTTTTTTATTTTTATACTGGGCAGCCGATTCATCTGAAAAATAGTACATTTTACTAGGAAATGATTCAAGCTTTGATTTCAGGAACTGAATCAATTTTGTCTGGAATAGGTGGACAGCAGTAGTGTTATGGTGGAGGCAATCTGATAAGATTACGCAATTGAAATGTTTTAATCCATCCTGTTTAAAATACACAACATAAGGGTGAATTGTGTCCTGTGTATTCGACCAGTGGTATGAATGTGCTTAATCTTGCGAAACAAATGAGTAATTCTCAGAAAAATCACAAATAACAACCATCCAGTAAGTGTTCCTTCAAATTACTCAAAAAAGAACTCTTGTTTAGCGATGAAGTCATGACGAAGTAGTGCACGTAGTCTCTCACAAAATAGGTCTACAAATTCGAGAACTTTTTTTTTTAAGTATTTCCAAGTTACAGCTATCGACAGATATCCACTGGCGGAAGGTAAGTATCTCAATACCTTTTTCATCAAATGCCTGCTCCAAAATTGTTCTGATACTGTTTGCAAATGAGCATGAAACACATTTTGAAAAGTAGCAGTCTACAGAAGCTGGACTACAAACCACCATCGCTAATAATTGATTTCATTCTGCTGTTTTCTATGATGAGTTTTACATTTTGATGTGTGGTGCACACACAGACTGAATGTGTACCACTCTTACCAGCAAAAACAGTTTTTTGGCCTCAATTCCGCAAATTTGGATAACCCACTTTGAGTGGGAACTTTTCTTTGAACAGTTTGTAAGCTTCTTGTAAATTACAAAGCATGTATTTTCGATGCTTTAACTTTAGTACCTGTGTTGTCCACCACAGAAATGCAGTCCTTAATTCCTGGCATCACTTGACTGATTTCGTCACTTGCATAAAAGTCTTTGACATAGTTAACAGTCTCCGTTGTTGGTAGGTCTTTTCCGAATTTCATGTCAGGGCTCGACAAGACACCTTTTTCTTTCAAAAGTGTCTTCGCTTGTTTTACAATGTAGTTGGGGGCCTGAAATTCCTTCATTCATTTTCTTATACTCCAATTATCGGGCACAAGGGTCAGTAACATAACCTTCTCTTTTCTACTAGTGCAGCTTGCATATATCTTTTTGACATGTTTTAGGAAATCACACTCAGTATCACTGTCTTCATCGGTAGAAGCATGGGCAGAGTTATGGGGGGCATTGCCCCCCAACTTTTTGACAAAAAATAAAAATGCCACTTATAAGATCCCTCAAAACTCTCATTTATGTTTACTGTGCCCCCCAACAGGTAAAAGGTCTGCCTCCCAGCATACAATTCCTAACTCCGCCCATGAGTAGAAGGCGCATTCAGCAATTTCCTCTTCACTGCAACACTGATCCTTGCTGCTTTCTCCTGTGAGCATGACTTGTAACTAATCTTCCTTTTATCCACAGGTGACTCTCCCATCTCTAAAAGAGAACTTTTTAGAGATTGAAGTGCCTCTGTTGTATTTGAATAAGGTAAATCACAAACATCTGCATCTTCCTGACAGCTGCCTGGTAGGGTGAGAAACGGTATCTTGATCTTTCAAGTTGGAAAGTTTCTTCCTGCAACTATCACACACTTTAGAATTGTCAATTGTTCCTGGCATCACTGTGGCAGTGACATCCACTGAATCACAGGTCTCAATCCTTTCCTAACGTGTAAATGGTTAGGTTTGTTAATAGGGATGCATTCGAGTCGAGTCGAGTCGAGATTTAAGCCTGTCTCGACTCGTCTCGAGAAAATGTTGTCTCGACTCGTGTCTCGACTCGAAAATATGTTTCTGTCTCGACTCGTGTCTCTACTCGACAGTCTTTGTCTCGACTCGACTCGAATTCGAGTCGAGACGTCTCGAAATTCGAGTCGAGACAAAATGTACGAGTTAAAATATACGCACACATCAGCCAGACCATCATGACTACCTACCTAATTGTCAGTATGTCGACTTTTGGCATGGATAAAAACGGCGACACGTCATGGCATACACGCAATGATCCTTGATAGGTCGCTGGAGAGAGCTGGCACCACATGTGCTCACTCAGGGCACCTAATTCCCGTAAATTCCGGGAAGGGGGGCGATGTGTTCTGACGTCACGTTCAATCACATCCCACAAGGGACATCACTCAAATGTCCGGCTCCAATTTCAATGAAAATTTTTTTGCTGATAGAAGGCATGTATGCATCATTACTTGTGATGACAAATTTTTGCCATGGTGCATGTTTTCTATTTTTTTTAAAAAACTTTTAAGAGCTGTGATGTGGTTATTAGAGATTACTACAGAAGTCCCTTACTACCCTTTGTAAACGGAGCGTTAACGAAGAAAAGTGAAGAAAAACCATGTGGATACATACAACTCCTGGGGAGAAGTCGTATGGTAGATATGACCTTGATGGCAGCCATCTTGAAATCCGCCATTTTGAATTAAGGTCAAGTTTTCAAAATGGGAATAGGGTAATATGATACATAATTTCGGGCTAGAATTTAATTAGAAAAATAATGGTGAGGTTAGTTTTAAGATACACCCATTTGGGGGAAAGTTACAGGCATATTAATTGTTTTTACTTACTGTATGCGTAAGTCCCTTCTTACTTTCGTTTCAAGACCTGTAAATCGATCGCAACGGCAGAGCCCGGTTTCGCACTAGTGTTTAGAAATCTTTAAACTCACTTGAGGCAATATTTGTGGATTATTGTATTGTATTTTGCCTTTAATTAAATTTGAACCCACTTCATGATCTTGTGTAAAGTATCACTAAAAGAGAATTTCTGTTTTTATGGAGAACGTAAGCATGGCAATTATAAAAGGTGAGTAAGGTGCGTATGTATTTATAAGAAAGTTTATTTTACGAGTCTTTTGTGGTTCCGCCAACCTATTCTTTAGTTGTAGTTTTTTTTTTAAATACTCATATCTCATAAATAAAAGAGCTATTATAAAATCTCTTACCACTATTCTTTAATACTTATAAAATTTTATTTATTGTAAAAGCACTGGCGAGATATTTCTTATCGCCCACTAAAATTATGGTGGAGCTCCTTCGTGGCTAACGGTTAGCATACTTGCCTTTGGCGTGGGAAACCTGGGCTTGATTCCCGGTGGGAGTTCATGTGGTTCGGATTCCACGTTAATCAGTAGATCCACGTCTCATATAGCCTCGCTGCTGAACGGGACGTTAAACTCAGAATCAATTCAACTCAAAATTATGGTTTTGACTTTATTATGATGTTATTAGTTTTAACGCCCAACTGCCCAGTAATTATAAACATTGACTACATTATAAAATTGTAATTTGTGACGACTAAAATATCAGAAATTAAAGATTATTCTTTGGGTTTTGGAACATTTTGAAAAACGTGAAAAACTGGTACTGCATCGATACAACACACCTTTTGGATTTGTCATAACATGTCTTACATAGCTTTGGTTCGATTCTCAACACGGACTGCAACTACCCGTTAAATTGTGCATCCGAAAGGCACTCTTTGTTAAACCTCGCTTATCACCGCTCATCTTAATAATATATATAACTTCACAGCGAAGCAAATGTTGCATTTCTCTCTTTAATCAACACAAAACAAAACTAACCACAGCTGTGACACGAAGGAGCTATTTCGAAAAGAAACAAGCTGTGCTTCATAGAGATGTGTACCAAATGATAGAAGTATAACGTATTGTTTTCTTTCCTGTTTATTGATATCAGTTGGTGTTCTTAATGAGTTTACTCACTAGTTTAGAAAGAGTATATATGGAATTTGGACATATGTTGTACGTATTCTCCTGAGAAATTGATGAGACCAGAAAAGTTATAAGGACAGATAGAATAGGTTTAAGCGCATCTACGTGACTTTATCAAATATTTATTCTCCATAATGGTACCACGCGGAAAACTTGGTATAGGCCTACTTTTATCTTTGCCTCCCTCTGTTAGCTGTTTCGTATCATATATATCGGATGGTTTTGATATTTCTTCTGATCATTAAAACAACAATGGTACCTGTGTGCGTGCAGAAATGCAAAAGCACAAGGTAACTTCCTATTTGTTTTGGAAACAACAAACCCATTTCACGTGTGCGAGAGAAATTGAGCACAGCGAGATCGGGTGTTTACTCACGGTCAGTTCACAGAAGGAGTCCATGGTAAAAGATTTGACTATCTCAAAAACACTCGCAAAACCTTACAAATACAAAAGACTGCGCTTCAAAGGAAGTTTAGACACAGATGTTTCAATTTTCTTTTAGCATCTTTATTCAGCAAAAGAGTCGGTTCATTGTATTCGAAAAAGGGAAGGGAGAAAGGGTGAATTTATATTTTATGTGGGGGATAACGTTGTAAGTAGTATAAACAATACATACCGCTTCCGACTCTGTACTGAAGCACTTCCTTTAGCGGTATATCACTAGATATATCCTGACCCTCATCCCACCTCAAGTTCTAAAGTAGAAAGGGACAGAAGTATTCAACATGACTGCACACTTGAGTTTCAGTTCACAATACGAAAACCAGTGAGCAAGTAAACAGTCTTTTGTAGGATCGTGTTTTACTTCTTGAATTTATTTTTGAACATTTCTGTGAATTCAACAACAGAACGCAGTAGAAATACGGACTAGTTTTTTACTCCAACCATTACTTTCGCTCCAACCCAGGGATGCCACATTTATGATTTCGTATAATACTAGATTTAGTGATCTTACTATTAAACTAGTGATCTAGTACGTACTTTGGGTAAATAGGCACATTCTAGTGATTTTTTTGCATTTTTTTCTGATGCAGACAAATGAGAAGAAAATGGTTCTTAAAATAAAAGGAAGAAGTATATTGCAGTTCAAAACAAATGTAGAAACCTTAAATTATTTTTTCTTTTCCCTCTGACTGAATGAAACCCCTGCTGTGTAACGACCTTAGGTAAACAACGGCTATCTTTGGTTCGCTACCTCCTTTTGTTAGCCGACATGAGATGGGTTACTTTTTTTTCTGGAAGAAAGTGAAGAAATAATTATCCAGTACATTTACGTTTTGTCAGGCACACAGGCGCAGTCTGTACTTGTTTCCTAACGAATTTTAGCAACATAACATAAATGAAACATATGTACCAGAAAATAGAGGCAGTACAAACGGAAATTTTCATCTGTGACACATTTGATGAGAAATATAGTTAGATGTCACGTGCAAGCACTCTAAACATGTCCTATCATGTAATTCTATTCGTATGTTTATGTAGTAGAGACTCAGAAATCAAGAAACAATAATAACTGGTTTTCTTCCAGGGGAAAAATCTAAATGTGAAGGGGTGTTACACTGGGACTTTAATTGCGTCCTTTGTACAAGATTAACAAGTAATAGCAATTTTTTAATTTATTTTAGTTCTTGGGGAGAGGAAGATGGAAGCGAACCCTCGTAAGGACCTCTGCAAGGAAACATGAATACTATCCGCCACTGTTTGTTACATTACACAAAATAGTTATATATATATATATATATTGAGTTTTAGTCAGGGTTTTCATTCTGCAGGAGAGGGGGGATAGTAATACCTGACGAACATTTTCTATTCTCAGAGTGTTGCAATGATAGCATTTCCTCCATTATAACTTGGCCAAGCTAGTTGCATTATATGTAAGGATTAAGTTAGCCTAAAAAGCTTAAATTTCTATGGCTGGTTTACTCTGTACCCATGTTTCTCATTTTCGGTCTACGGGACTCTGTGTCCGGAAATTTTCGATGGCTTCCAAGTCGGAAAATAAGTGTATCAAAGGCATATATATTATATCTATGGTTATATGAGGCATGGATCTACAGTTTAAAGTGGGATACCGGTAACAACTTCATGAGCTTCCACCGTAAATCGAACCAGAGTCTCCCGCGATCAAGGCGTATGTGTTAACCATACAGCCACGAGGAAATTCACATAAGCACACACACATATATATTGTTGAGTTGATTTTGACTTTACTGTCTCTTTCAGCAGCGAGGATATATGAAACGTGGAATCCGAACTACATGAGCTCGCGGCGGGAATTGAACCCGAGTCTTCCACGGCAAAGACGCGTACACTAGCCGCGGAGTTCACACACACACACAGAATCAGAGTCCTCACACACCAAGGGTGAGAGCTGTGCCACTGAGTCACAGCGGCCACGGGGCTAGGTCGAGTCCACTTTACGTTCATAGTTTCTTAGTACATAAATGTTACGATTATGAAATAGATTTTCCTTAATGAGCTGCATAAAAACAAAAGCTTTCGAAATGCATTAACAATTAGCTCGATTTGAGTGTCAAATTAAAGTTATATCAGACTGTAAATAAGGATACGCACCAAAGCTCGAAAACTTAATACACTATTTCTCCTATATAGTCAGCATGTATCAAGCAATCGTTCAGCTTTCATTTGAGAGGATGGAAATCGAAGGCCCCTGAACAACTATGTTACTAATGTGCGGAATGTATTTATCTTACAGTGAACTGCTTTGATGCCAAGCGGCCTAACTCCAAAATTGAAATTTTCCAGGAGTGAAAGTTGAAGTTCAATATCTCATGAACAATCCATATTTCTTTTATGTTGGGAATCAAAACCATAACTACTGTATGTAGTTCATTGTTTTATAACTTAGTGTTTACAAAAATCCTTTTAAAAATACCTATTCATAGAAGTGAATGGTACTTATCTGTACTAGTTCTTGGCATCCAAGCAGTCCATTTATTGTAATACTAGCTTAATATACCCATTCTTCGCATGGGGGCTGTATTTGGAAGTCAACACCTGTGGAAGTATCACCATTCATTTCAGTGACCGCGAAAACTATGGATTTGACACTAGTATCAATCAATATGGGCTATTTATACATGTCTCGGTATTCCTCACCCGCTGACACCCGGCCCGCATACAGTAGTAGCTGAATTTGCAAGTCATCGCTGATGGAAGTGTCACCATTGATCTCAGCGACCGTGAAAACTATGGATTTGACACTAATGTCGATCAATTTGGATTACTTTTACTACATGTCTCGCTAAACGCGCTGCGACCCCCTGGTTCCAATTTTGACAAAAACGCTTCGCCTTAGACTGGGACCTGGACCAAGGTATCCGTGACCAAAATTTGGTAACTCTCGGTCAACTTGTCTGGTCCCCAGGTCGGTCCCAGTAAACGACCCCCCCCCCCGAGACCCCTGGTTCGAAATAAAAAAAACGCTTCGTCTTGATCTGGGGCCTGGACTAAGGTACCCGTGACCAAATTTTGGGAACTCTCGGTCCACTCGTCTGGTCCCCAGGTCGCACACAGACAGACAGACAAACACACAAACAAACTCTTTATTTTATTTATATTAGATAAGATATACTATGTAAAATAGTCTCGTATCATAATATGTGATGTACAATAAATGTTACATTATATATTATCCGTAGCTCGTGATATGCTGCAACATATTAAAGCCTCAGAATAGTTGGGCAAGCGAATAATCCAGAAGTTACGTAACCCTATTGCGTTCATGGGAACGAAAACACAATAATTATAACTATGCTAAATTACTATAGACTACCAACTGCTCATTCAGAGAATTTATGAAGTTCACTTTATCACAAGAGTTTTATACAAACTAGATTTAGACTACGGATAATAGTTTTATACAAACTAGATAATCAATTATTATTATTATTATCATTATATTTGCAGTACAACCAAATACAACGACATTAACTATTAGTTCTAATTAACTGAATTGAGCTGAAAATTAAATCTTGATCTTTAAAGATTAACTATTAATTTTATGCTTCTGTACCTTTCTGAAGGAATAAAAGCTGGAATTGGTTTCAAGGCTGTTTCTGAGTGAATACTTTCTTCAAAATAATATTAAAAATTATAAAAAGATTTTCGAGACATTCGAGTCGAGTCGAGATTTTTAAGAGTAAGTCGAGAAATACGTTTGTCTCGTCTCGTCTCGAATTTTACAAAGTGTGTCTCGACTCGAATCTCGACTCGAATTCGAGTCGAGTCGAGTCGAGATTCGACACATGTCTCGACTCGAGCGCATCCCTATTTGTTAAAAGGGTTAAAACAGTTCAAACTCTGTCTCTTGTCTAAAGGATCCATTCTGCAGATTTGTAATACAGAACTCACTAGGACTAATCACTGAAGACAATGCATTCACATGAATCAACTACTCTCTTTTAGATCTGGAGCTCCACTGCAGTGTTACCAGGTTCCCAGCTCAAAAAGTCGCTACTGTACCGTCAAAATTCCACCGCGTTCCGCTATCCTTACTGAAATTCCGCAACATTATGAAATTAAACGATAAAAAAAGAACGCTGTAACAAAACTGCAAAAAATTCACACAATAATAGGCCTAAATTCTGAATGGAAAGCCCTGATTTAGTGTTTCACTAAATATTATGAATTAAAAAAAGAATTTCATGTTCTTTACTAACATATTAACATTGTGTAACACAGGCCGGTAGCCAGCCCAAAACTGTAGGGAGGCCGGTAGAAATTAGAGGGGGCCCGATCCAATCATACTATACTTTATCACTATATTACAGTCCATTTGCAAGCCTACCGTGAAATTTTAGGGGGCAGCAAAAATTTAGGGGGACAGGCCCCCTGATTACGGGCCTGGTGTAACATCAGTTGTAAACATTTTATTTTAAAAATAGAAAAAATGAAAGAAAATGGATAGGTATGTTTCATTCGTTACTGCATACAATAACTTCTAAATAATTATGTAAGAATAATTACAATAATGCCACTTGACAAAAAACTAAACAAAGATTATTGTGCAAATAATGTTGGTACATATATCAAATATAAAATTTATAAAATTTCATTGCAATTACCTTCAAGAAAAAATATTTTTTCGTTTAATACTATTTTTTTAAAATTTTTCTCCCTATGAAACTAGTACAAAATACTATTTAACTGCATAAAAAATTCTATACTTTTGTCTCAACTGTACTTTTACCTTACAACAAATGGACCCTCAGTAGCGATGATTTAGTTTTGTAAACGTAAAAGAGACCAGCAATTATCTAATCGTATTATTTATCGTGTTTGAACATCGATAATTGTATATCTAGTGTGTTTCACAATGATGATGTCTGATGAAAGTGTGTCAGGTTTTTTTTCCTGGAGGAAGCTGGATGACCTTTGCATATGTGCACGTAGGTCTATGGTTGCCATGGAGGCCTTGAATAGTGCCCCCGTATAGGGGGCCATGGTCCCTGCATATGTATTTTAATTAAAATTATTACGCCATTGGTTTATGTATATGTATTGGTCCCCGTGCTCCTTGGGGACCACCACCACCTATACCCACCCCTGAGCCACCGCACCCCCAATGCATTAAATATTCAAATGAAATCATACTGTATACCTATGTGAAATAAAAATATACACGCAACCGCAAGAAATTTTATAGAGAAGATGCCACGGAACGAACCATAGACCCCACTATCCAGTGGCAGACGCTGTACCACAGAGCAGGAATTGAACCCGGGATCCCTCATAATTATTCGAATACTTCGTGTGATTATTTTATTCACTCGTTTTCACTAATTTTAAATTGAATCATTTACTTTGTAAATTCAGATAAAGAGTTCCGAAATATTAAAAAGCTCATTGTTAAAAATTGTGAGATGGGAAATCTTTATTCATGCGGGACTTTTTGTGATGGGAAATCTTTATTCATGCTGGACACATTGTGAGATGGGAAATCTCTATTCATTCGTAACTTTTATTTTATTCTTTTAATACCTCACATGTATAACATATTCGAACACCGTGTGAACATGTGAAAAACTCGTTGATAATAATCTGAAAGGCGTCGCGAGCTTTTTGTGAGATGGGAAATATTTATTCTTTCGTTTTCATTAAAGAAAACTCTAGATGTGATGAATTTATGATTCTGATGTAATAAAAGTTCGTTGTTAAGAACTTGTAGCAGAATACGGAAAAGTTTTCAGAGAACTCCTTCTTCCTCGAACGAAGCAACTCAACTGATTGGTAAGAGAAACATCTGTTTGGCTGTGATGACGTCATATGAAGAACGAACGCTACTGTCCTCTTTCCCCCTGTACTGGTGTGGCTTTCTCATTGATATGCAACTGACTTGAGCAATGATGAAGCCAATATTTATCAGAATGAGGAAATAATCATGTATATACCCCCAGAAATTGAAATGATCTAAATCTTTTTTGTACAAAGTTGTTTCCTCATGTACATGACATGGTCAACGAAAACATTTGTCTTTTGCAACACAGACAGAGAAAGAGATGGAAAATGCATTATCGCTGCTTTACTCAGAAAGAATACAGATTTCAAGATTATCATATCGTTAGGGAAATACTCTACAAAAACATGTATAAAAGATTCTGTTTTAGACACTGTTGAAAATCCAATGTATGTTTGGTTTGCGTAGAGGCCAACGAAAACATTTGTCTTTTGCAACACGGAGCAAATTGTATTTGCGAACTTGTAAATAAATCGTTGCATTGCTCAGAAAGAATACAGATTTCAACCTTATCATGTTTGGTTTGCGTAGAGATCCCATTATGCTTAATATCGTTAGGGAAATAGTCTACAAAAAATATGTACACAAGATTCTGTTTTAGACACTGTTGAAAATCCAATGTATGTTTGGTTTTGCGTAGAGGACGCATTAACATAATTTTTAAGAGTAATACAAGGAGATATTTCTTAACCAAACCAAAGTTAAAATTTGAATTTCTTATCCATAGTTAAAAGCACAATGTCCTAATCTATATATATAAAAGAGAACGTACAAATCCTTTGTTCCCTCATCACGCTAATACGGCTGAACCAATTTCTATTATTTTTGGGGGGTTATTAGGATTTGGACCCTAGATGGTTTTTATCATATCACTTTAATTTTTAATTACCAGTGTCTTGAGATAATTGACCATTCAAGTGTCCATAACGTACAAATACTTTGTTAGATCATCATAGGTAAAAATAAACGTATTTATATGCAACCCGCATGACCGTGTCACTCGGCGGGTTAACATAAATGACAGGCGCTATAATGTTAACATTTACTGCAATCACTTGAAAGCGAAAAAGTAAAAATTATCTAAGTAACAAAGTTTATTGCGTTCCGGGGTGACCGCAGCGAAGCGGGGCGGGTTAACATAAATGACAGGCGATATAATGTTAACATTTAATGCAATCTTCTATGGTTTTTATCATATCACTTGAAAGCGAAAAAGTAAAAATTATCTAAGTAACAACGTTTATTGCGTTCCGGGGTGACCGCAGCGAAGCGGGGTGAACGCTGCTAGTTCTATATACAGAAAAAAATAAGTAATGCCCACCCACCCACTGTTTGAAATAAAACTATATATATAAATTGCATGTAATATCTGTCTTATTATTACTCAATATTAAAATATTAAAAATTGTTGGATCAGAAGCTCGTTATTAAATGTGTGACTGTGTGTATATAAAGCAAAAGCTCTATTGTATGCATTCATTTGAGTACAAGATGTTAAAGTTTCAACATCCCTCTACTATTTCAATTGCAGGCCCGTCAAGGGCGGGGAAAACATGTTTTGTAAATCGATTACTTAATGAACGTGACCAAATGTTTAGTATAAACTTTAATGATATTGTTTGGTGTTATGGTGCAGTAATACCAAATTTGGACACACATGCTAAAATACGTTTTGTAGAGGGAATACCCGACATGAATAATTTTGAAATTAAACAAAATTCATTATTGATACTTGATGATTTAATGACAGAAACCAATGGTGACGTTGCTAGTTTATTTACAAAGTATGCACATCATAAATGTTGACTGATATTTATTATTTAAAACTTATTTCCAAAAGGAAAACATGCACGTGATATTAGTTTAAATGCACATTATATTATAGTATTTAAAAATCCGCGTAATAAATTAGAAATACAATATTTAGCAAGGGAAATTTTGCCTCGTGATCGTTAAGGAAATCGTGAATGTATTCGAGGAAGTAACACGTGAGACTCACACTTATTTATTTTTTGACTTAACGCAACGAACAAACGATGCATTTCGAATACGTACAAATGTTTTTCCTTCTGAAATCATGCATGTGTACCCTAACGTAAAAGACATGCATACAGAAATTTTTGTTTCGTCTTAGTCAAGATGTTGAAGCTGAAACAACACTACAACACGCTCCGTGCTCTGTGTAAATGCAAAAGCACAAAACGAAAACAAATTTTACAAAATGCTTCAGGGGATTTAATAAGAACAATTTCTCAAGTAGCTAAAAACACAATAAAAGGAAACACTCCTTTAAATCTGCGTCAGAAGCAACAATTACGTAGACATAAAAGGATCTTATTCCCTTTATCTCAGCAACGTACTGCACTGAAGAAAAACAAGAAATTGTTAATACAAAAAGGTGGTGCGCTTCTACCATTAATCTTGGGACCACTTGCAGCAGTAGGCAGTAGTACTTTTCGTCGATAATCATGTCAAAATTACTATAATCATGTCGTAATGATTTTAGTTCCTGAAAATGCAGTACATGAAATTCGATGCAATCTTAAATCTATAGATGCACATCAATCACGTTTAGATGAAGAAATGAATAATATTTTAAAACGTTATGATCTTAGTGTACAACAAAAGGGGAAATTATCAAAAATATATTATGATTATTCAAATCCTGATTCATTATCGAGTATACAAACATTACATCGTAAAACAAAGTTGTCTAAAAAGAACATTAAAAATTGGTTAGCTTCACAAGATGCATATATATTACATGCAGCAGCTCGTAGAGTTTTTCAACGGAAAAAGAATTGTTAGTGCACCAAATAAAACATTGCAAATGGATTTCACAGATATGCAAAATATTGCAAAGTATAAGAATAATTATAAATACATGTTGTATTGATATTTTTCACTTTATGCATATTGTGTTCCCTTAAAAACCAAGGAAGGTCCTGAAATGACAAAAGGATTAAGAATTTTTTTTTAAATTTCAAGTTACCCGCGTTTAATGTACAAACCTTTTTAGGTACAGAATTTTATAATCGTCATGTAAAATAATTGTTTAAAGAATATGAAATTAATCATTATAGTGTTCATTCTGAAATTAGATATGCTTTAGCAGAACGATTTATAAGAACATTAAAAGAAAAATTGTAACGCTACTGCAAAGAATACTTATCGTTATATTAATGTCTTAGATCAAATTGTAAATAATTATAATCATTCATATCATTGAAGTATTAAAATGGCGCCGGGACAAGTAAATGATTCCAATGTGAATCAAGTGTGGGAAACATACGGATACACAGTAAATAAAAAGAATACAAGTTGTAAATTTAGTCCTGGTGATTATGTTCGTGTTAGTAAGTATAAACATATATTGGAAAAAGGATAATTACCTAAGTGGTCACAAGAAATATTTATTGTAGATAAATGTATTAAATCAAGTCATGTCACTTATAAATTAAAAGATTGGAATGGGGAAGAAATTAAAGGAATATTTTATGCACAAGAATTACAAAAAGTAATTATAAATTCAAAGAAGTTATCTAATTGAAAAAGCACTAAAAGGTAAAAATAGTAGGATGTATGTAAAATGGTTGGGATATCCGTCAAGTATGAATTCGTGGGTTAGATTCTATTCAGTCTGCAAGATGAATTCAAACTTTGCACATGACTTTTACGTTACTCTTCCTTCAAATGCCAGCAATAAACATTTTGATAATAACACTACAGCTTCGTTTCGCGTTAAATTAGCAAAACCTATTGATTGATGTTGGATGCGATGAATGTGTAGAATCTGTTACATTCATGGCATCTTGTATAAGAACGTCGCGGATTCAACCAACCATATGTAGATATTGGATATTCACATCAATTTTTTATTTATACTGATAATATACAATATCAATTTTTAGGTGATACAAAAGCATCATTATTGCGTATAGAAAAATCTCTGATATTAAATATGGAAAAGTTCAAACAATTACCTTTAAGATATTCATTATATGCCACTTGCAAGATTTTGTTTTAAAACAATTGAAATACTATTAAAAGATCACGCAGGGCGAAATTTACAATTTCGATGTGGGACACAGAGCGTAACACTACATTTTAAACGCTCTCCTGCATCTGTTAAATATTAATAAAGATGACATCTAGACGTGTTACTTTTTATCGCGGACGTGGAATACCATATTTTTCAGGACCTGTATATCAGAGGGGACATGGTATAGGTAGCTTCTTTAAAGGGTTATTTCGTTTTGCTTTACCATTTCTTAAACAAGGTGCAAAAACTGTAGGGCGTCAAGCATTACAGACCGGCATACAAGTCTCGGGTGATGTATTGGAAAATCGACCATTTAAAGAATCTGTTTGTGCGCGTGTAAAACAAGGTGATGATAGTTTAAGGACAAAAGTTGGACAGTTGCTAAGTTGTAGCGGTAAGAGACGGTCACGCAAAAGGAAGGCTCCTACAATTGTAAAATTTGGACCGACGACCAAACGTAAACATATAAACGATATCTTTTCATAATGTCGCTCGTAAATTCCGATAGTTCAGAATGCTGTACCAATGAATTTGATTTCTTTTCTATACCGATGACAAACAGCTATTGAAGCAACTACAAACGCTGAATATCGGCCTATTTCTACATTAACATCAGAAGAACCTATTGAATTTCTTATTCCTGGAGAAACAGGAGAAGTTATTCATCCTGCATATCTATATCTTTATGTACGTTCTAAAATTACAAAAGCTGATGGTACAAATTTAACTGATGATACTGTTGCACCAGTAAATAATTTCTTACATTCATTATTTAGTCAAATTGATATTTCGTTAAATGATAAATTAATTAGTTCTTCATTATCGTGCATACATTGAAACATTATTAAATTATTCTTATGATGCTTCTCAAACTCATTTAGCATGTGCCATGTGGCGTAAAGATACTGCAAAACATTTTAATAAATTTGATAATACAAATGCTGGTTTTGAAAAGCGTGCTAATAAGATAAAAATAGTAAATCTTTTGAAATGTACGGACGTCTTCATACTGATATTGTAAGTTTAGATTGTATGCTTCCCAATAAAGTAAGTTTAGTGTAAAATTACACCGCAGTAAAGATAACTTTATAAGTGTAGTAACAGGGTTCGATTCTTGTACGTTCATGTTCGGGAAGACATTTATAAGTGTATGTGGTTCGTGTCCTGCAGGGCTTGGGCATTTACAACAGTTCGGGGTTCGATCCTCTATGTTTTGGACGTATCCTTTAGACTTTAATAGCAGTTTGGACTTTTTGCTAAAGCCGACCATATAGCCACTGGACAACACAGTTCATAATTCGGGTCACAACATTCTGGGAAATCCACATAAAAGGTGATTCTAATTGTATTCTCAATGCCGATGTAAGTTAATAATGAAAAAATTATTGTGTTGCATATTATGGTTATTTATGCTGGAAAGAAAAGTAAATTAGGTTATTTCTTAAACTAGAAAAAATAAATTTCAACCATAATAATTATTTTGATAAAGGATATGAGAAATTTCACTTTTCACCTTAATAAACAACACTAAAACTGCACAAACACATATTACATTACATTTTGGCACTAATTTGAATAATAGAATATGATAATAAAATTTAACACTTGGCCCAATTATTCTTATTACAATCCCGGAAGGCGCGGTAGTCGTGGGTCACCGGTTGAACTTCACTACATCGTTAGTTTCCGGAATTATCGCACTGTTGCTTTTCACTCACTTTGATACTGGAGGAAAATTATTTTTGTTGTTTCAGGGGGATGTCCTGAAGGTTGGGGGTGAATTCCCTTGCTATCATTCTATCTTCTTTTGGGTAGTCTTGAAATTTCTCCATTGTGCTTTTGTAAATACACAATTTTTACATACTACGAGGTTACAAGCGCTATCGCACCAGAAACAATCGTCAGACTGATTTAGCTTTTCTCTCCTCGCGTTTCTACGCAGCGGACAGGATCACAATACAGCCTGGTGATGTCAAATTTAAAAATACATATGACAACACATAGGCAGGAATTTTTGGAGACGAAGTTTGCTCCCTGTGCTGAATTTTAGCACCTTATTTGGAGAGACGAGAGGATCACCAAGATTTCTGTCGCAGACGGGACACACACACACACACACATATATATATATATATATATATATATATATATATATATATATATATATATATGCATATTTGTCTGTTTGCTGAGAGAAAAATTCTTAAGAGTGCTTTTATACGAGGTTTACTTAAAAATTAAAATTTTCTTCATTAATATTTGATTAGCTGGACCATATGGTTACAACTTTTGCTTAATGTCTCCTGAAAATACAAGTTATAAAGTTGCACTTGAGGAAGTTATTCTTTATGTACGACACATTGATGTAGCTGCAGAATTACATGTGCAATTACATACGCAAATGGTTTCAGAAACGGCCAAGTTACCTCTCACAAGAGTAGAAATACTATTCCTGCACAAGTCAAGTCATATAACCTTGGTAATCTCTTTCTGGGTAATGTTCCTAAAAGCTGGTTATTGGTTTCATTTCCAACACAGCCTTCAATGGGAAGTCACATTTTAATCCTTATGAGTTCTGAAACTTTAACGTTAACAAACTGCAATTACATGTCGGCTCAAAACCATTCCCTCCCAACCCCATCACTCCTGATTTTAATAATGATTTATACCTTCTAAGTTACTATACTCTGATATCACGTACTGGTATATATTATCAAAATTATTCACATACTGTTACTCTTGAAAATTATCCTAATGGATATGCTCTGTATGCTTTTATTCTATCTCCAACTGGAACTTTAAATGATAACACGTGGTATGTAGTTCGTGATTCCCCTGTAAATTTAAACGTATCATTTTCAGAAACTTTAACTGAACCAGTTACATGTATTGTGTATGCTCAATTTGATTCCTTAGTACAAGTAGACAAAGATAGAAATATTTATACTGATAACATCTTTTAATTTATTCAGTTGAGTAGAATGAGGGTTGTTATACGCTTCTCCGCATTCCATAATAATGATGATGAATTTATTGTAAAGGAGCTAGAAATTGTAAATCCTGACGTTGCCTTTTTTCAAAATTGGATATTTAAACCACCATATCCATTAAATAGGTTGTCTGAGCCAATCATAAGTACAAACAAGTATCTAAGCGAGAAAGTGTATAGCATTACTTGGCACGAAGGCGATGTAGAGTAGTCACATCTTAAGGAGATATTTCAATCATATTGTTCAAATACTATCAGTATTTACACATATGGAATAACTAGGAAGTGACTAATTCAAGAAATTCTTCAAAGAAATGTTATGAATTTAGAAGAGATAGACTGTCCAAAGTATACTGCATTAAGTTTTAACATTCACAAGTGTGCGCATAATAAACATAGTTTTGGACAATATAGGTGCAGTGTTCATGAAGCATTATTATATAGTGAATATGTAAAAGTGTATGATTATGTTTTACATGTGAATAACAGTGATAATTACATACCTACAATAATTAAGAAAAATAATTATGTATAGTGATGAATTGTTAAAATTGCTAGTGGTTGATAAAGTGACTAGTACAAGTGTTACTGGAATTTACCCTATTGAAAAACTTCCTGTAATGGTAGAACCACTAACACTTGTAATTAATCTTGATACATCCAATTCAAATGGTTCGCCCTGGGTCGCAGTGTACATTGATGAGAAAAAACATGGTTTCTACTTTGACAGTCTTGCTATGGACATTCCCAAGGAAATAAACTTTTCCTTTCAAAAAATACTAAAATATATTTTACAAATAGTTAACAATATCAAGATGATGAATCTGTGTTGTGTGTATAGTTTTTATTCTTTTTGCATCATATTATTCGCACTCAATCGTTTCAAAAGTGTTTAAAATGTTTAACAAAAATTTGAAAAAGCATGATGATATTGTTTATAACCATGTAAACCAAATTCTAAGAAAACAAATACTTTTATTTTTTATTACATATATAAATTTCTTCACAATAATTTTTTTTAAAATTATATTTCTGCATTTGATTTACAATTCCTCATTACAATCTTGCTAATGCATTAGTTAATGCTGTTATCTTTCATATTTCCACCAGTAATTCAACTGTTGTGCGTTACGATATACACATCCTGATTTCTTTACAATATTTCTGTGAAAAGAACAATATTCATTAAATGTATTTCTACACAATTCGTTTAATGAAAGACAATGTTTTGTTTTTAAATCAATAACATTATCTAATGCAAATATTCTCTTAATCCCAAGAGATTTCTCTAAACCTTTACAATAAAAGGTTGAATTAATTGCACATAATTGATATACAAGGTTGCTTATGAATGATACACTATATCCAGTTTTACTATCCCAGTTCAAACCGTGTAAATTTAATGTCAGCCAATCAATTTGTTTCTGGCAACCTAATGACAATAAATTATATTCTATTGGTGATTTTACCAAGGAATGAAAATGTACTGTATCATGACATGCGCTTAGACAAAACTCAAGAATAATGAATTCCTTCTCAGACATTTTAAAATCATGAATATCAATAATATATTGATTTACGCATGGTGAAATTTCATTTGTGCGTTGAATGAAAACTGGTATAATTGACCAACAAATTCTGTATTTTTTAAAAGATCACAAGTTTTACGCATAAAGCATATAAATGAGATTTCACTATGTTCCTGTTCATACACTTCAAAAAGTTCACCAAGAGTTTAATCAAGAGATAAATACTTCGCTGGAAATCATCCAGTATTATGAAGACGAGTACAATCATGAAGAATATTTAATTTTTATTCCATACATTCAATCGGATTATTCTCATGTAAGTATATTTTTATTGTCTTTAATACACAATTCACATTAATATTTTCAGCAGTACATAACACACATGAAACCCTAGCACTATTCGGATACATTTTTCACTCTGGAATGTTCGATTTCCGTATGTCTTTTCTTAATAGAACCTCTAGTAATTCCGGGTGATAGTCTGTATCATTTAATTATTCCAAAAGTTTCATAAAATTTTCTCTTTTTAATATTCCAATAATATGCGTCTTGGCATACAGGTAAAACACCTTCTTCAATACTTGGGCTTGCTATAACACTGCATCCACTCCAGGTACATTCATACAATCATGAGCATAATCATGATAGGATCTTTCTCTACATCCATCCCATATTAATGTATCGTTGAAATCCCATTTTTCAACAGCCTTCTTTATACATTCTCGGTCCACTTTTTTACTATTACAACAACAGTCTAAACTCCAAAGTCTTGATGTTCTTGATAATACCGGTGATGATGATGGTGGGGTTTCTGAAACTGATAGCGCTGGTGAATCTATTCCGTCAATATCAAATTCTTCATCTGAAGATGATTCGTATAATTCTGTTACAGCATCAGATGAGGATGGTGCTTCAATATTACTATTGCAGTGATCCTTTCTCTCATACGACTGCATGATGCATCTATATATTTTGTCTCTTATGACATGTGTTTAAACTATTTTCATACCCACAAGGATATCACGTATTCACATTATGCAAGATCAAACATGTTTAGTATTGCGTCAACAGGTTTCTCTAATCGTACAAGGTCAATACCCTACCCATCTTGTTTAGTAATGCGTCGGCGGCTTTCTTTCATGAATACTCATCGTGGCGTCAACAGGTTTCTCTAATCATACGAAGTCAACACCCTACGCATCTTGTTTAGTAATGCGTCGGCGGCTTTCTTTCATGATAAGTCATCGTGGCGTCAACAGGTTTCTCTAATCGTACGAAGTCAATACCCTACGCATCTTGTTTAGTAAAGCGCCGGCGGCTTTCTTTCATGATAACTCATCGTGGCGTAAACAGGTTTCTGTAATTGAACGAGGTCAATACCCTACATCACCAACTTTTACTTCATCCGGGTTCCAAAAGTGCGCGAAAACCTCAGTTCATGTCTTGAGTTCACCAGCGAAAGACATACGAGAACCACGCTCTGTATATGTACTCCGTACACGAGCTTTTAACATAATCACAATCAAAGATTGTTCAACAGAGAGAATAAAAGACATTTCGAGAGAATAAAAGATACGATCCGTCGAATTATCAAGTCCCGCATGAATAAATATTTCCCATCTCACAAAAAGCTCGCAACGTCTTTTCAGATTATTACCAACGAGCTTTGCGACTTCTCACACAATGTTCGAGTAATTACGAGAGAATAAAAGATACGAATAAAGAAATATTCCTTCCATTTATAATAACGAGTATTATTATTATAAATAATACGAGAGAACAAATAATTAGTCCATTCGAATTTTAATATTTTCGGAACTCTTTATCAGTTCACACAAAATGTTCGAATAATTATGAGGGAATTTTAGTATTTTCGGAATATAATTCCTCTATATAGAGGGTCCCGGGTTCAATTCCTCTGTCCGAGTATATTTTAGTATTTTCGGAACTCTTTATCAGTTCACACAAAATGTTCGAATAATTATGAGGGATTAAAAATACGGATCAATACATATGCATAAACCACTGGCGTAATAATTTTAACAACGTGTTTCCAAAGAAAACAATTCAATTAAAGATACATATACAGGGACCATTACATATGCATAAACCACTGGCGTAATAATTTTAACGTGTTTCCAAAGGAAACAATCCAATTAAAGGTGCAAGTACAGGGACCGTGGCCCTTATACGGGGGCACTATTCAAGGCCTCCATGGCAACCATAGGCTTACGTGGACATATGCAAAGCTCATTCAACTTCCTCCAGGAAAAAAACTGCCACACTTTCATCAACCATCATCATTGTGAAACACACTAGATTACATAATTATCAATGTTCAAACACGATAAATAACACGATTAGATAACTGCCGGTCTCTTTTACGTTTACAAAACTAAATCACCACTACTACCCTCTCTTCCCAAAACCATACTCTGATTAAGCCTGAACAAGGATTAAATGCACAAGATAGATTTCACCTTATGCATAGTCGTTTTGACGTATAATTTTCGTTATACTAAATGCCTGACTACTGCAGGAAACATTTTACTCGAACTGTTTAAGTATGTCACGTGTCAGAACAACTCTGAATAAGTCCTGAATTGATTAAATTTTGTCACATTTTCTAACCTAACATAATATTTTGTAACCTAATTTGTTCATTTCTTTCAAGCTATGGGGGAAAATTAGAAGTTTTAAGATAGGTTTTCAAAACTCGCTACATTTTCCGTATTTTCGTCCATCGCCGCTTTGTCGTCAGGGCA
Organism: Thermobia domestica; assembly: GCF_964235325.1. Classification (NCBI taxonomy): domain Eukaryota; kingdom Metazoa; phylum Arthropoda; class Insecta; order Zygentoma; family Lepismatidae; genus Thermobia; species Thermobia domestica. The sequence continues at coordinate 225,279,243 of NC_137457.1, read as the reverse complement.
ACGAAAAGTCGCTACGCGTAGCGGAATTCCGCTACGGTTCGCAACATTGCTTCACTGACTAATTACTAGAGCAACCCACATTATTGTTGATTTCAATCATTGTTTTATTAATCGTGTATAATGTATAATATTTACTATATATTAAATATTCTAAATATCTTGATCTAGCCCTATTCATTAATATTTTATGCATCCAGTTTCTTTCATATTTAATGAACTTTCTACTTAATGCACTGTAATGAGGTATGTTTTACTCGAGTCAGCTTTTTTATCACTTGTGTGCGTCTTAGAGGTGCACATATACAGAAAGGGAAAATAAAAGATGCCACCATAAAAATATAGAAAATGCACAAGTTCAAGAGGTGCACATAACAATATAGTGTGAAGTTCTTGTGCACTTTTTATACATTTCGAATCATCATTCATAATCGCGCAGTTATACTTAGAAGAAAACTATTGTTTATTCATTATTGGCGGGAAGTTTTCTTCTTCTTTTCCTTTTTCTTTTCTCCATTTCAAAGGATTACACCGAAAAGTTTACAGGAATAAAAATAAGCTTTTCATTGTTGCATTATATTCTCAAAGATTTCGCATTGTAAATACTGGCTTTAAAAAATAATACAGTATGTGAAACTTGCAGTTAAACAGAATTTTTCAAGAATTGTGTTATATATTTTAAATTGTGCTTTATGCTTTATTTTCTAAAATTATGCTTCATTACGCTTTTAAAATTAGTTTATTCTGGACCCTTAGGCAACCACAACCATGCTCAAGGTACCAACAGGCCCGTGCTGGCCCACCGGGACACCGGGACGTGTCCCGGTGCGCCCTCCGAAACATCACAGTATAAATAAAGGTACAAGTTTTCAGTAATAAATTCTTAGTTTTATTGGTAAAGAACCCGTGAAAGGCACAGTGCGCCCTTTACATTAGACGCCCTTGCGAGACCACATCAAAAATGGACGATTTTATTCACTCTTCTGTATACTATAGCCCTGTACAATACATACATACAGTTACTATTGGTAAAGAACCCATGAAAGATACAGTGCGCCCTTCATATAAGGCGCTCTACGAAACATCACATTATAGATAAGTGTTTTTAGTTGTTCTGTATACCAGGTTTGTATATTATATGAAAATAGTGGCTGAGTGGCTGTTAATGAAGAACCTGTGAAGGGTACAACGCGCCCTTTACATAAGGTGCCCTGTGCATTATCACATTATAGACATATTTTTTAAAAAATTGTTCTTCTGGATACCAGTTTTGTGTTATATAAATTCATCCAGTTGTTATTGGTGGAGATCAGGTAAAGAGTATATAAAAACTTACAAAAATAACTGTAAAATTATGTATTTATAAAGCGAAACAATGTGATACATCAAGAATAGTTCGGTGACACTAATATCTAATTTACGATTTTTACGGTATCGAAGCTTGCACAGTCTTAATATGCATCCATATATACGAGCATATTGATTGTTCCTGTGTGTTTTAAAGCAGTGTTCGGATAATCAGTACCTATTGTATTTCTAGGATATAGCCAGTGGCGTATTTAGGGGGTGGCTTCCGGGCTTAAGCCCCCCCCGAAATCTTACTTAGTATAGTAAAGTAAATGAAATATCTTGCAGAATTTTCACATTTCCAGGCAAAGCCCCCCCGAAAGTTAGCAAAGCCCCTCCCGAAACAAAATCGTAAATACGCCACTGGATATAGCTATATTAATTTCTGTGAAATGTGGTCTTCCTGTCATCACGGCATGGCGCGTCCTCAGTTTGTGGATCGAGGAGAAGGCCTCTAGATATAGAGGTTAGCTGCGAATATACTGAATAAGCAGTTGCGGACAGATGACAAGGGGTGATCCTCCAGCTTGGGGATTTGGTGTTTGGCGAACAACCTTATCCTGTTTAAGAAAAAGGCTTGTTCAGATATATTCGCAGAATCCTCGGATTAGAACTGATAGCTTCGCACGAACTCAGCACAGTAAAATCGACATGAAATTTGGAACATGGAATATAAGAAGTCTTTATAGGGTAGCGGCGTAAAAATTTGTAAGGAATGAGTTAGTTTTGAAATAGAGGATGGACCTAGTGGGATATCAGGAAGTTAAATGAGAAGGAAATGGAGGAGTCAAGTCGGGAAATTTTACGTTCTTTTAAGGGGAACGAATTAAAAATAACCAACTAGGAACAGTGCTATCAGCTCACAAACGATTAATATTATCAATTACATGGATTGAATTTCTTAATGATAGATTTTCTTTTACTTCTCTTAAGGGTCGGTGGTGTAATATTTTATTTTAAATGCACATGCAACATAAAATAACGATGACGATAAAAAGGACAGTTTTTACGAAAGAATAGAACCCGTATTTGATCATCTCGGGCAATACCATATGGAAATTCTGTTAGGCCGTTTCAATGCGAAGGTAGGACGAGAGGGTATTTTCAAACCGATTATAGGGAATAAATATCTGCATAAGAAAGGTTGTGACAACGCCGTTAGACTGGTGAACTTTGCAACATCCAGAAACCTTATCGTGAAGATTACAAAATTCCCACATCGCGACATTCATAAATATACTTGGATTTCATTAGATGGAAAAACACATAATCAAACTGATCACGTTTTAGTAGACAGAAATGAAAACAGTCTAGCACAACTAATGTTCGGTCGTTCAGAGGAGCTGATTGTGATACTAATTACCACCTGGTAGCAGCGATAAGAGAGAGAGAGACTATCATTGAATAAAGGAAATATTCAATATCTGAAAACGGAGCTGTTTAAAATAAAGAAATTTGAGAAGAGTAAGGTGAGATGGGAGCCAGATTAAAGTGTCAAATAGATCCTCGATTTTAGAAGGTTCGGAGTGCACTAGTGTTCAGGATACTTGGTTGAAATTAGAGATAACATTAAAATTTCAGCAAAAGAAAAATTGGGGCACGCAGAGATACGTAGGAACAAACCATGGCTCAACCAGGAATGCACTAAAGTAGTAGAGAAGAGAAAATAGAAGAAACAGCGTTGGCTAAAAAATCGGAACGAATTAACTACATGAAATTTCATTGTCATCTGGCAGAAAACTTCCAAAATTTTTAGAAAAAAGGAACCCTATTTTTGAAAGGTAAAATTAATTAACTTGAAGATAATAATAAAAAACATTCGGGACATGTATAAGGGGAGCAACGAATTTAAGAAAGCATATCAACCTCGTGCTTATATACTAAAGAAAGCCAACGGAACAGTTCTCACTGATAAGGATAGCATCTTAAATAGATGGAATGATTTTTTGACGATTTGCTTAACATATAGCCAAAAACTAATGTTCGTGGAGAAAGTGATATGAACACAGCATCTAACCAGACAGAAATAAAAAAAAACGCTATTAGAAAACTACAGAAACACACCTATCCGGGTGTAGACGAAATTCTGGCTGACTTAATTTTAGCTGAAGGGGAAAAATTGTACAGAAAGATACACTAACTCATTCTCCTTATCTGGAACAAGGAGGAATTACCACAAAAGTGAAAAGAATAAACCATTGTTCCAGTTCAGAAGAAAAGCAACAAAACTGATTGTAATAATTATTGAGACATTTTTCTTCCGTCAACATTAAATAAATCCTCTTAAACATTCTATTAGAAAGATTGACTCCATACGCAGATGAAATTATTGGAGATTATCAGAGCGGATTTAGGTAAAATCGATCAATTATGGACCAGATATTTACCATTCGACTACTACTTGAAAAGAAATGGGAATACAATATCCTGGCACATCAGTTATTGACTTTAGACTTGGATAGGAGGGAAACATTGAACAACATGCTTACAGAATTTGGAATGCCGAAAAAGTTAGATTAATTAAGATATGTTTAAATGAATCCCAAAGTAAAGTTCGAATAGAGAAATTCCCGTTCACGAGCTTTCACGTTAAGAATGGCCTAAAACAAGGAGATACGTTGTCGCCATTATTATTTAACTTCGTTTTGGAGAACACTATAAGAAAAATCAAAGACACCAATCAGGTCCTAGAGCTGAATTGTATTTACCAGGTTATGGCGTATGCTGATGATGTAAATCTTATAGGGGATGTTAGAACAATACAAAGGAATGCAGATATCTTAATTAACGCTTGCAGGGATATGGGCTTAGAAGTAAATACAGAGAAAACTAAATACATGGAAGTTTGTCGGGATCGTAATACTGCATTTTATGGATGTTCATAGGCAAGAGCTACATTAAGTTGTTGATATATTTATCTACTTTTTATTTGACAGAAATGCTGTTAACAGGAACTAAAAAGTTTTTCTCTAGTAACGAGGATCTGGATTTGAGGTTTTCACAAATTAGCTATTTACGTTAATACTAAAACAAATGTGGGGATTTTGATATAAAATGGCACCCATATTTTCTTTCAAAGTCTGTATATTCCCGTTTGTATGGGCGCCCTTTTAGTAGACTTGTCCACCGCCCTCATTAGTATCCCAGCACGGGCCTGGGTACCAACCACATGTGTAAAATGCCATTATGCTTTTGGGTTGCCCTACTAATTACAGTGAAGTACGATTGGAAGAAGCAGTTTATATAGTCATGTGCGGACATGCATAAAGTTGTCCAGACTTACAGTAGCAAGACTTGTCATTGGAAATTCTGCAAAGAAGAGAAACTTAAGTCTTAAGCAGTGGCGGTGATTGGACGTTAAAAGTGTGGGGGAAGGGGGGCAAGGCATGATCTGAATATTTGTATATCAATGTTAGTTTGTACATGTGTTCAATGTTAGTTTTCCTGGTTGTTATTAACACTTTGTTTGCGGAAAGGTATATAACTCATAGGATACTATCTTTTTCAATTAGAATACTATATAGCGTATTTCATATTCTTAGGGATGCGCTCGAGTCGAGACATGTCTCGAATCTCGACTCGACTCGACTCGAATTCGAGTCGAGATTCGAGTCGAGACACACTTTGTAAAATTCGAGACGAGTCGAGACAAACGTATTTCTCGACTCGAATTTTCGAGTCGAGACACGAGTCGAGTCGAGACGGCTCTTAAAAATCTCGACTCGACTCGAATGTCTCGAAAATCTTTCTATAATTTTTAATATTATTTTGAAGAAAGTATTCACTCAGAAACAGCCTTGAAACCAATTTCAGCTTTTATTCCTTCAGAAAGGTACAGAACGCATAAAATTAATAGTTAATCTTTAAAGATCAAGATTTAATTTCCAGCTCAATTCAGTTAATTAGAACTAATAGTTAATGTCGTTGTATTTGGTTGTACTGCAAATATAATGATAATAATAATAATAATTGATTATCTAGTTTGTATAAAACTATTATCCGTAGTCTAAATCTAGTTTGTATAAAACTCTTGTGATAAAGTGAACTTCATAAATTCTCTGAATGAGCAGTTGGTAGTCTATAGTAATTTAGCATAGTTATAATTATTGTGTTTTCGTTCCCATGAACGCAATAGGGTTACGTAACTTCTGGATTATTCACTTGACCAACTATTCTGAGGCTTTAATATGTTGCAGCATATCACGAGCTACGGATAATATATAATGTAACATTTGTTGCAAATCACATATTATGATACGAGACTATTTTACATAGTATATCTTATCTAATATAAATAAAATAAAGAGTTTGTGTGTATGTTTGTCTGTCTGTCTGTGTGCGACCTGGGGACCAGACGAGTGGACCGAGAGTTCCCAAAATTTGGTCACGAGTACCTTAGTCCAGGCCCCAGATCAAGACGAAGCGTTTTTTTTTAATTTCGAACCAGGGGGGTCTCGGGGGGACGTTTACTGGGACCGACCTGGGGACCAGACAAGTTGACCGAGAGTTACCAAATTTTGGTCACGGATACCTTGGTCCAGGTCCCAGTCTAAGGCGAAGCGTTTTTGTCAAAATTGGAACCAGGGGGTCTCAGGGGGCGCGTTTAGCGAGACATGTAGTAAAAGTAATCCAAATTGATCGACATTAGTGTCAAATCCATAGTTTTCACGGTCGCTGAGATCAATGGTGACACTTCCATCAGCGATGACTTGCAAATTCAGCTACTACTGTATGCGGGCCGGGTGTCAGCGGGTGAGGAATACCGAGACATGTATAAATAGCCCATATTGATTGATACTAGTGTCAAATCCATAGTTTTCGCGGTCACTGAAATGAATGGTGATACTTCCACAGGTGTTGACTTCCAAATACAGCCCCCATGCGAAGAATGGGTATATTAAGCTAGTATTACAATAAATGGACTACTTGGATGCCAAGAACTAGTACAGATAAGTACCATTCACTTCTATGAATAGGTATGTTTTAAAAGGATTTTTGTAAACACTAAAATATAAAACAATGAACTACATACAGTAGTTATGGTTTTGATTCCCAACATAAAAGAAATATGGATTGTTCATGAGATATTGAACTTCAACTTTCACTCCTGGAAAATTTCAATTTTGGAGTTGGGTCACTTGGCATCAAAGCAGTTCACTGTAAGATAAATACATTCCGCACATTAGTAACATAGTTGTTCAGGGGTCTTCGATTTCCATCCTCTCAAATGAAAGCTGAACGATTGCTTGATATATGCTGACTATATAGGAGAAATAGTGTATTAAGTTTTCGAGCTTTCGTGCGTATCCGTATTTACACTCTGATATAACTTTAAGTTCACACTCAAATCGAGCTAATTGTTTAATGCATTTCGAAAGCTTTTGTTTTTATGCAGCTCATTAAGGAAAATCTATTTCATAATCGTAACATCTATGTACTAAGAAACTATGAACGTAAAGTGGACTCGACCTAGCCCCGTGGCCGCTGTGACTCAGTGGCACAGCTCTCACCCTTGGTGTGTGAGGACTCTGATTCTGTGTGTGTGTGTGTGAACTCCGCGGCTAGTGTACACGTCTTTGCCGTGGAAGACTCGAGTTCAATTCCCGACGCGAGCTCATGTAGTTCGAATTCCACGTTAATCAGTAGGTCTACATTTCATATATCCTCGCTGCTGAAAGAGACAGTAAAGTCAAAATCAACTCAACAATATATAAGTGTGTGTGCTTATGTGAATTTCCTCGTGGCTGTATGGTTAACACATACGCCTTGATCGCGGGAGACTCTGGTTCGATTTACAGTGGAAGCTCATGAAGTTGTTACCGGTATTCCACTTTAATCTGTAGATCCATGCCTCATATAACCATAGATATAATATATATGCCTTTGATATACTTATTTTCCGACTTGGAAGCCATCGAAAATTTCCGGACACAGAGTCCCGTAGACCGAAAATGAGAAACATGGGTACAGAGTAAAACAGCCATAGAAATTTAAGCTTTTTAGGCTAACTTAATCCTTACATATAATGCAACTAGCTTGGCCAAGTTATAATGGAGGAAATGCTGTCATTGCAACACTCTGAGAATAGAAAATGTTCGTCAGGTATTACTATCCCCCCTCTCCTGCAGAATGAAAACCCTGACTAAAACTCAATATATATATATATAACTATTTTGTGTAATGTAACAAACAGTGGCGGATAGTATTCATGTTTCCTTGCAGAGGTCCTTACGAGGGTTCGCTTCCATCTTCCTCTCCCAAAGAACTAAAATAAATTAAAAAATTGCTATTACTTGTTAATCTTGTACAAAGGACGCAATTAAAGTCCCAGTGTAACACCCCTTCACATTTAGATTTTTCCCCTGGAAGAAAACCAGTTATTATTGTTTCTTGATTTCTCAGTCTCACCTACATAAACATACGAATAGAATTACAGGATAGGACATGTTTAGAGTGCTTGCACGTGACATCTAACTATATTTCTCATCAAATGTGTCACAGATGAAAATTTCCGTTTGTACTGCCTCTATTTTCTGGTACATATGTTTCATTTATGTTATGTTGCTAAAATTCGTTAGGAAACAAGTACAGACTGCGCCTGTGTGCCTGACAAAACGTAAATGTACTGGATAATTATTTCTTCACTTTCTTCCAGAAAAAAAGTAACCCATCTCATGTCGGCTAACAAAAGGAGGTAGCAGACCAAAGATAGCCGTTGTTTACCTAAGGTCGTTACACAGCAGGGGTTTCATTCAATCAGAGGGAAAAGAAAAAATAATTTAAGGTTTCTACATTTGTTTTGAACTGCAATATACTTCTTCCTTTTATTTTAAGAACCATTTTCTTCTCATTTGTCTGCATCAGAAAAAAAATGCAAAAAAATCACTAGAATGTGCCTATTTACCCAAAGTACGTACTAGATCACTAGTTCAATAGTAAAATCACTAAATCTAGTACGAAATCATAAATGTGGCATCCCTGGGTTGGAGCGAAAGTAATGGTTGGAGTAAAAACTAGTCCGTATTTCTACTGCGTTCTGTTGTTGAATTCACAGAAATGTTCAAAAATAAATTGAAGAAGTAAAACACGATCCTACAAAAGACTGTTTACTTGCCCACTGGTTTTCGTATTGTGAACTGAAACTCAAGTGCGCAGTCATGTTGAATACTTCTGTCCCTTTCTACTTTACAACTTGAGATGGGATGAGGGTCAGTATAGATCTAGTGATATACCGCTAAAGGAAGTGCTTCAGTACAGAGTCGGAAGGGTATGTATTGTTTATACTACTTACAACGTTACCCCCCACATAAAATATAAATTCACCCTTTCTCCCTTCCCTTTTTCGAATACAATGAACCGACTCTTTTGCTGAAGAAAGATGCTAAAAGAAAATTGAAACATCTGTGTCTAAACTTTCTTTGAAACGCAGTCTTTTGTGTTTGTAAGGTTTTGCGAGTGTTTTCGAGATAGCCAAATCTTTTACCATGGACTCCTACTGCGAACTGACCGTGAGTAAACACCCGATCTCGCTGTGCTCAATTTCTCTCGCACACGTGAAATGGGTTTGTTGTTTCCAAAACAAATAGGAAGTTACCTTGTGCTTTTGCATTTCTGCACGCACACAGGTACCATTGTTGTTTTTATGATCAGAAGAAATATCAAAACCATCCGATATATATGATACAAAACAGCTAACAGAGGGAGGCAAAGATAAAAGTAGGCCTATACCAAGTTTTCCGCGTGGTACCATTATGGAGAATAAATATTTGATAAAGTCACGTAGATGCGCTTAAACCTATTCTATCTGTCCTTATAACTTTTCTGGTCTCATCAATTTCTCAGGAGAATACGTACAACATATGTCCAAATTTCATATATACTCTTTCTAAACTAATGAGTAAACTCATTAAGAACACCAACTGATATCAATAAATAGGAAAGAAAACAATACGTTATACTTCTATCATTTGGTACACATCTCTATGAAGCACAGCTTGTTTCTTTTCGAAATAGCTCCTTCGTGTCACAGCTGTGATTAGTTTTGTTTTGTGTTAGGATGAAAGAGAGAAATGCAACATTTGCTTCGCTGTGAAGTTATATATATTATTAAGATGAGCGGTGATATGCGAGGTTTAACAAAGAGTGCCTTTCGGATGCACAATTTAACGGGTGGTTGCAGTCCGTGTTGAGAATCGAACCAAAGCTATGTAAGACATGTTATGACAAATCCAAAAGGTGTGTTGTATCGGTGCAGTACCAGTTTTTCACCTTTTTCAAAATGTTCCAAAACCCAAAGAATAATCTTTAATTTCTGATATTTTAGTCGTCACAAATTACAATTTTATAATGTAGTCAATGTTTATAATTACTGGGCAGTTGGGCGTTTAAACTAATAACATCATAATAAAGTCAAAACCATAATTTTGAGTTGAATTGATTCTGAGTTTAACGTCCCGTTCAGCAGCGAGGCTATGTGAGACGTGGACCTACTGATTAACGTGGAATCCGAACCACATGAACTCCCAACGGGAATCAAGCCCAGGTTTACCACGCCAAAGGCAAGTATGCTAACCGTTAGCCACGAAGGAGCTCCACCATAATTTTAGTGGGCGATAAGAAATATCTCGCCAGTGCTTTTACAATAAATAAAATTTTATAAGTATTAAAGAATAGTGATAAGAGATTTTATAATAGCTTTTATTTATGAGATATGAGTATTTTGAAAAAAACAACTAAAGAATAGGTTGGCGGAACCACAAAAGACTCGGAAAATAAACTTTCTTATAAATACATGCGCACCTTACTCACCTTTTATAATTGCTATGCTTAAGTTCTCCATAAAAACAGGAATTCTCTTTTAGTGATACTTTACTCAAGATCACGAAGTGGATTCCAATTTAATTAAAGGCAAAATACAATACAATAATCCACAAATATTGCCTCAAGTGAGTTTAAAGATTTCTAAACACTAGTGCGAAACCGGGCTCTGCCGTTGCGATCGATTTACAGGTCTTGAGACGAAAGTAAGAAGGGACTTACGCACACAGCAAGTAAAAACAATTAATATGCCTGTAACTTTCCCCCAAATGGGTGTATCTTAAAACTAACCTCACCATTATTTTTCTAATTAAATTCTAGCCCGAAATTATGTATCATATTACCCTATTCCCATTTTGAAAACTTGACCTTAATTCAAAATGGCGGATTTCAAGATGGCTGCCCTCAAGGTCATATCTACCATACGACTTCCCCCCAGGACTTATATGTATCTACATGGTTTTTCTTCACTTTTCTTCATTAACGCTCCGTTTACAAAGGGTAGTAAGGGACTTCTGTAGTAATCTCTAATAACCACATCACAACTCTTAAAAGTTATTAAAAAAAATAGAAAACATGCACCATGGCAAAAATTTGTCATCACAAGTAATGATGCATACATGCCTTCTATCAGCAAAAAAATTTTCATTGAAATTGGAGCCGGACATTTGAGTGATGTCCCTTGTGGGATGTGATTGAACTGACGTCAGAACACATCGCCCCCCTTCCCGGAATTTACGGGAATTAGGTGACCTGAATGAGCACATGTGGTGCCAGCTCTCTCCAGCGACCTATCAAGGATCATTGCGTGTATGCCAAGACGTGTCGCCGTTTTTATCCATGCCAAAAGTCGACTCGTACATTTTGTCTCGACTCGAATTCGAGTCGAGTCGAGACAGAGACTGTCGAGTCGAGACAGAAATATATTTTCGAGTCGAGACATTTTCTCGAGACGAGTCGAGACAGGCTTAAATCTCGACTCGACTCGACTCGAATGCATCCCTACATATTCTATTAAGTAAATTGACAAGAGCAACGCAAGTAAGTAATAGCCCTTTGTACTCTTAAACAACGAAGGTGTAAGAAGAGATTTGATTCCTTCCTCATGAACATCTTACATTTCTGCCTGGAAAATTGTGTGATCAAATTATTTAATACGTCTAACAATTTGCAAAACAAATAAATAGAAAAGATAATATTAATCATAGTAATGAACAATGAGGCTTGTTTTGTAGAAGTTATATTGAAACTGGGGATTAATGAACAACTTATATTTTTAATTCCACACATGTCATTAAATGTATGCAAGGGACATCACCCAATTGTCCGGCTCCGATTTCAATGAATGTTTTTTTTTTTTTTTGCTGATAGAGGACATGTATTCATTATTTGTGATGACAGAAATTTCTGCCATGGTGAATGTCTTCTATTTTTTTAATAATTTTTAAGAGTTGTGTTTTAAGTCCCTTACCTCCGCTTCTAACCCTCGTATTAATGATATGGATAAAAGCTTCGGTAATACATATTATGCCTAGAGGGAAGTAATACGGTAAGGGTATCCTTGACGGCAGGGATCTTAAAATCCGCCATTTTGAATTAAAGTGAAGTTTGAAAAATGAAAACCATAGCATGTGACAGCTCATTTTAATAGCAAATTATAAAAAAAAAAAAAAAAAAAAAAACAATGGTATGCTTATTTTTGTTCTATAATTAACCAGTATGAATTTAGGACTTTTCTAATGTGCACCAAACGCCCATTATTCGATCTTTCAAATTGGCAACACTCCTAAATTTCACCGCATATTTTAAGATTCCAACTGGCACTTTGCAATTGTTGCCATGCCTCATGTTTTCTAAATTTATTACATTTTTAAGAGTTGCGATTTGTCAGTTCGTGAATAATGTTGGGATAAGCATCCAGCAATCTTTCTGAATTTTGAAGACTTGCAATGTAATTATTTATTTTAAACCATAATAAATGAGGAATCTATGGACCTATGTGACGTAAAGAAATACAAATGAAATTATAACAAATTGGTGTTATACGAATACAAAATTATCATGAAATGTAGCCTACATGTTGCGCAAACGACAAACACTAAAATGTTTTTAATAACTACAACTTTAAAGGAACAGCAGCAATGATAGAAAATATCAAGGAGGCATAATATGATTGTTCCCAACACGCTGTTTGTACAACGAAAAAAATATGAAAACAAGTAACTTGTTTATAAAGAGGTGTAAGTTAATCGAATTCCCGATCAATACTGCTTACAAACATGAACCATCGACAACAATCGCTAGAAAATGAATAACTTTTTTGTCTGACTCGCTAAAAAATTGCCATAGAAAATAAATAAATATACAATAAAGAAATAAATATAAAACAAAACAAAAGACCATTGATTTATACAACAATCTTTTTCGTTTTCCTTTTTGAAGTGAATTTTCATTTGATTTCTCGTCTCATCTAATATCCATCACAAGCTACGTCTTTGGTATTACATGATTGCAAAGTTGAAGTTGTTTCGTTGTGCGACAATTCATGTCAGTAAACGAGATTTTGAAGAGCAGGTATAGGAAATAAATAATTACATTGCAGGTCTTCAAAATTCAGAAAGATTGCTGGATGCTTATCCCATCACTATTCATGAACTGACAAATCGCAACTCTTAAGAAAATGTAATAAATTTAGAAAACATGATCCATGGCAACAATTGCAAAGTACTAATTGGAATCTTAAAACATGCGGTGAAAATTAGAAGTGTTGCCAATTCGAAAGATTGAATAATAGACGTTTGGTGCACATTAGAAAAGTCCTAAATTCATACTGGTTAATTATAGAACAAAAATAAGCATACCATTGGCTTTTCGGGAAAATTTGCTATTAAAATGAGGTGTCACATGCTATGGCTTTTATTTTTCAAATCTTCACTTTAATTCAAAGTGGCGGATTTCAAGATGCCTGCCGCCAAGGATACCCTTACCGTATCACTTCCCTCTAGGCATAATATGTATTACCGAAGCTTTTATCCACTTATTATTATTAATACGCGAGTTAGAAGCGGAGGTAAGAGACTTAAGCACATAGTAAGTACAAACAATTAATATGCCTGTAACTTTTCCCAAATGGGCGTATCTTAAAACTAACTTCACCATTGTATTCCTGATTAAATTCTAACCCGAAATTATGTATCAGATTATCCTATTCCCATTTAAATTACTTGACCTTAATTCAAAATGCCTGCCTTCAAGATCATATTTACCAGGGGCGTCATTTAGGGAGGGCAGGAGGGGGCAATTGCCTCCCTCAAGAGTTTGAGGAATACACATACTTTAATAGATCCTCTACTAATATACTGCTGCAAAACTTATGTCAGTGGTGCTATTGCCCCCCTCAAGCGAAGTCTGAAATGACGCCCCTGATACCTACCATACGACTTCCCCCTAGGCCTTGTATGTATCTACATGGTTGTTTTTTCATTAACACTCCATTTACAAAGGGTAGTAAGGGACGTCTGCAGTAATCTCTAATAACCACATCACAACTCTTAAAAGTTTTTTAAAAAAAATAGAGAACATTCACCATGGCAAAAATTTGTCATCATAAATAATGAATACATGTCCTCTATCAGCAAAAAAAAGTTTCATTGAAATCGGAGCCGAACAATTGAGTGATGTTCCTTGTTAGAAAATGAAAAACACTAAATACAAGCATATGCTACGACATTTAAAGAAATACGCCCATTGCAATACTAATTGCTTTGAATCGCAATTAAAACGCAATTCCTGTAGCTTTCTCAACTCCACGGGAAGACAAATAACCAATACGTACTCATGCAACGGCAATTATTATACGACACCATTTTTTCTATGAACCAATAATAGATACAAAAACTTTACATTTCCAAACAAAGCTATATACATTAAGGGGTCACTTAAAAGTAGGGGGCAAATGCCCCCCCTAATCGCCGCCCTTAAGAACAGAATAGGTACCTTTCTGGTAACTTGATGAGTAAGTGATAAAAGTGTAAACATTCTACTAATTTATTTTTTTAAAGCAATATGCACATATTTTGCATTTTCCCCTGAATATGTGTGAGAGTTACGCATTATAACTCCTAATCGCATGAAGATCCCAGAACAAAACTTTGGGTAATGTAAGGAGACATTATGAACTTATTTTAAGATTTTTTCAACATTTTAAAATTGTCACTTTTTGAAAAAAAATAATTTTGAAAATTTCACAACAAAAATGGATTTTTTTTAAAAAAAATAATAACCCCTACCAAGTACACCTCATATGAAAGCCCATTGAAAGAGCTTTTAAACGATACCACTCTCATGTCTGTATCTTAATTGGTTGCTGCTCTGCACTTCATTCAAGATTTGAAAACGTATCCAATTTTCTCGAAATTTTCAAATTTCAAATAAGAACCAATGGAGCAAGGGATCTAAAATTTAATATTTTTTCATAGGTCTATGAGGCCAACAACTGTACCAAATATCTTTAGAATCTGAGATGTCAAGTCAGAATTTCCTCTGAGATTGTGTTGAACTGACGTGGAATGACCCGAATGTTTCTTTTTATAGGAGAAAATATCATCGTGTCACAACACGGAGGGCAACAGAACGATCCACTACGTTCCTGCTCTGTTTGCTTTGATTCTTCAACCATTTTAAATGTTATTAATATACATTTGGTATTTGTACAATGGATCCGTAACAGGAAATACGGGTTTAGTATTACATACATTAAACAATATTCGAACACATGTGTCAACCTGGACTTATTTCTAAATTATTCCAAATGCGAAATAAGTTTTCAGGGCACCAGAAATGATCAAATTAAGAATCTCTATCAGAGTTTTAACGAATCAGCACTAGAAATTGAACTTCTAACATCACATAATGTCGAATTGCTAGGCGCTGCTATCTAGGCCGATGCAGGGAGCACAATATCAGAAAAATCTCTAAATTAGATTTCTTCTTTCCTAGTTTTGCCAAAATTTCATTCCATTCTACATATTATCTGTTACAAGCATCACTTTCAATATCAAGGCTATTGTTTTTCCTCCGAAGTTTTCCTTGTTGGCGAGAAAACGACTTACTGGAGAAGTTCGATGAAACGCTAAAAACCGGATTAGAATCCATTCTCAGCTGTTCTTTAGAAAACTCAAGCTTCCTTATCAGTTGCAAACGGAGGTCTTGGGATGCGTCGCGCCATAGATATTGCAATCCCATCTTTTCTCGCTTCAGCATATGGCTTGCGACAATTAATAGGATCTTTACTCCAGGGGGAAGTTGACAAACACTGATTAAGATGTGCCGGCCTGCATGGCCAAATGAACTAATTTAGTAGGATTAGATCTCTTCTTCTCGAAAGAAGAAATATCCAGTAAGCCTGGGATGAACCTACAGCAAAGCATCATATAGCTTCATCATTACGCTCAACTGATAACCTCGGCTCCTTGCTATCACATCCCATGAAAACGAGGCACGGCTTCAAGCCTTGTAACCTTTACCTTATCGGGGCTTACATCTAACGAGAATTTTCGAATAACCACAACCCTATGGTTAGGAGTAGATATCTGTGAGTCGCACCGTTGCTCGACACGTAGCGTTCATGTAGATAAAAGAGGATTGCATGATTTATCACGAAAAAACAGTGCTGGCAGGCTTTCACGACATACCAGTGTGAATATTATTATTCTGAGAGCTCTCATTTTAGCAGGTGTTCCATCAGTGAGAGAACGAAATGGATGCAGCCGCAATAACGGAATAAGGCCTGGCGGAATGCCGTTAGTGCCATGGGGAAAAAGGAAGACGATTGTTTGGAATTTCACCTGTGCAGATGTTTATGCTCCCTCTAATGTACCAGATACATCAACTCGAACAAGACTCGCAGCAGCTCGAAGAGAGGTCGAAAAAAGGAATAAATATATATTGTAATATCCTACACGTGGTTAATTTATAAACATCAACATTATTTATTGATGTTTATAATTTAAAATCAATATTTTACTTTTAAACAAATCCACGTGCTCTTCCACTACAAGGCGACTACACGAAGCAGACGACGTTTACCTTAGTGAAATTGTGTTATTCTGCAATATCACTATTGGATAAATATTGCTTTGCTACAATAGCAATTGAATCAAGTGGTTCATGGTGTTCAATGCGGCCAAGAGAGAGTTAACTTCATGAAGTTGGCCAACGCATATCACTAAAATCAGGAGATTTTCAAGCTACAGCATTCTTATACAACGGATTAGTAAAGTCATTCAACGACAGAATGTGTCAGGTATTTTGGGAATTTCATCGACCGGAAAAGAATTAGAGATCTTTCTTTTGTAGCCAATTTATGAACCATTCGGAAAAATATTTAAACAATGCACAGCAACGTTCATTTAGCTACAATCTTTTAGAAACTTATTTACGAGTAAGTGATTTGTAAATTTACTGAGAAAACCTACTGTAATAACAGTACTAAAAATGAAATGAAATCTTTGAGTTTTACGTCCCACGATTATGCCGGTTAGGCTAAAGGAGACGGTGATGATGAGTAATGAATGAAATTTTGGAATGAAGAAAGTGGGAGGAAACGGGAGAACCCCGAGGAAACCCACGCACACGGTGTTTGTCCACCACAAAGTTCACTTGGCGGGGGCTGGGATCGAACCCGGGACCCCAAGTACCAGAGGTGAACGCTCTACCACTGAGCCACCGCGGCCCCAATAACAGTATTAACTAAGATAAATAGAATTATTGTAATTAATTGTTACAAATTTATAAATTTACTTTAGAAAATGTATGTTGGAAGTGATAGTGCAAAGAATATATAATTATTCAAATAAATAAATAAATACACTTCTGTATAACAATGTTATTAGCAACTTGTAACAAATAAAAATTCAACTCTCACTCCAACTTGTAATTTGATAAAGAGCTAAGTTTAATTAACCGTTGCTTCATTTTTTAACGAATGAATCGCAAGGGTATGCTGCTCCTGCACAACAATTCCAAACTACATGTGGCAAAGAGGACCCGGGAGACCGTTCAGCAATTTGGCTGAGAGTGTGTGGCATGCATTGTATTCACCTGATCTTGCGCCAAGAGATTACCAGCTGTTTCATTCTCTCGACAACTACCTCCGTGGGAGATTCTTCGTAAATGAGAGATATCTGCGGAACGCCCTCACGAACTTCCTTGTATCCACAATCGCCGAGTTTCATTACCAGGTTATTGTGCAGCTGGTTGGCAAAAGGTACGCAGGATGCTGATGGAGATTACTTCGAAACTTAAAGCTACGTACCGTCTACTGTATTGCTCTGTTCATCACTGCTTTAGAACGGCAAGAACATTTTAATTACCTTTCATTTGTCCTCGGTCCATTCATTGGTTGTTACAGTAAAATTGGATATTTTAATCGCACCAAACCATATAATCAGTACAAAATGTAAGCGGGCAAGTTCTTGTACCTGCAGACACGTATTTTAATTATAGTTCTCTGGACGTAGAGAAGGTTTTTGCATTAGATGAAGTTCATTTTTTCAACCAGTTTCTTTTACATACATGAAATTTAGTTATTTTGTAATTGATAAAATTTGCATTCTTCAATATGTTTACTTTTCATCATTCCAAGAAAATACTGTTACTCATATACTATCGAGAATGTGTAATCTGTTTATTACTTTATTTCAATGTTAAGCACAACGTGCGTTGGAAACGGTTTTTCTATGAATCACTGTAGTAAATCTTATGAAGATTGTTTGTAAATCAATCAGTCAATTAATGACTATATTATAATCTTTTCGACTCATACATACTTAAAGAGTAACATCTCAATGTGAGCCAAGAATAGAAAAAAATTGTTGATCTCCGCTAAGAATAATCCGAACCTCACCATCTACGAGGAGTGACTTAAAAGTTTTGAGCCTAACAGAAAATGTGAATCTAGCATAGAATAATTGTATGTATTAGAATAGTATAATCTTTGATATTAATGTGTATCAAGCTCTTGGTTCAAAGTAATTTCTTTTGTCTTTACAGGCTCTTGAAGTGAGTGAGATGGCAGAAGTTGGGAAAATGGAAAAAATCGAGTCAAGGTCAGTTATCAAGTATCTGTAAATTAAAAGGAATGTCGGCGTCTGAGATCCACCAGAATATGGTCAATACTGTACGTGAATCTGCCCCTTCATATGCCACCATCAAAAGATGAGTGCAGGAATTCAAGCGTGGTAGGTAGTGTTGAAGATGAGTCGAGATCTGGGAGACCATCAAGTGCTGGGAGACCGCCTTAGAAAACATTATCCTGGTACTTGATATGATCATGAAAGATCGCCGATTGTCAACTCAACAGATAGCAAACAGGCTGGGCATATCACAAGAGCGAGCAGATCATATTCTGAAGAATGAGCTTGGTTTATCAGAAGTTTCTGTTCGATGGGTCTTACGTCTTTTGACTCCCGAACAAAAACGCACTCGGCACCTCCTATCCGTGGACATTTGAAACTATTAGAACGTGATGTGGACGATTTTCTCTGTCGATTCATCACTATGGGCGAGTGTTGGGTACACCATTACCAGCCAGAAACAAACCAACAATCCAAACAATAGAAGCACCCCTCCCCCCTTCCTCAAAAAAGGCAAAGGTGATGCCCTCCGCTGACAAAACGATGGCCTGGTTTTTGGGATTCCCAAGGTGTGATATTCATTGATTACCTGCAAAGGGTCATACCATCACAGGACAATACTATAGTGACCGTTTGGAAAAACTTCGAACGTGCGAATTCAAGAGAAAAGATCACAAATAATATCCAGAGGCGTTCTCTACTATCAACACAATGCTCCCGGCCACACATCAGTTGCCAAGGCTACTATTCTGCCGTGCTAAGCGAAAAGGCCTTAACTTCATTTCACATACTTTCGAGAAAATAAGCAAAACGCGTTTTGGCTTAGCCTGTACGTTCAAATTTGTTGTATTTCAGTAAAACTTTATTAAATATATTTTCACGATCTAAAATTTGTGTGGTAATACAGTTAAATATTTTTGCTTATGAATTGCCACTTAAGGTCTTTTTGCCTACTTTCAGTTACAGTTTTGAACATAAGGTAAACACTCATGACGTCATTACCCCTTACCTATTGGTCAAACCACATCAATTTCACTTTAGATAGATGCAGAATTGTACTACGAACATTTCCATACCAATATCTCGATTTTCGAAAAAATGTGGAGTTATGGTATTTTCGCTTAGGACGGCAGTATTCACGAATGCGGCTTTGAACTAGTTCCTCATCCATCCTATTCTCCAGATATGGCCCCTAACTCGACTTCCATTTGTTCCCTTATCTAAAAAAAGGCTCTAGCAGGACGATGTTTTGCAAGCGATAATGACGTCATGACAGCCGTGAAGGAGTTTCTGTGGTCACAACCTACGGACTTTTTTTTTTCTACTGGGATAAGAGCACTGCAGCACCATTGGAGCAAGTGTGTTGCTGTCCAAGGTGATTATGCTGAAAACTAAAGGTATTACAAAATCTGTACTTCTTATAGTTTCCTCAAGGCTCAAAACTTTTCAGTCACTTCTCGTAATTAACTAAAAAATAGAAATTAAATTATTTACTATATATGCACTGCACTATATCTTCTATAAATATTATATTCGAAGACAGTTCTTGTGTTAAGTATTAATCATCGTTATAGTAAACACTTTCATAAAATACATTATCTTACTGAAAGTAAACCAAACATTTGTAACAGTAACAACATGCAATTTATTATTACTTTCTTTTTGTTGTTTACAAAGAAGAATGAAGTACAGACTAAAGAAAGACATAAATTTGTGTTTGAGACATTTTTACTACGCTAATAAATGCCAATAATATTTTTCTTGAAATAAGCGGACATTTCGTTAGCACCTATTACACATTTCAAAGATTATAATTTGTTTAGAGAATTAATAATGAAAACAGTTTATGTTGTCCATCGATAGAGAATGACAATGTTTGATTATATATTTGACAGAATCTTTGAGTTGAACAGTGCCTGTAATTCTGACTAAAAATAATTTTGATACTCCATTTTCTTTGTTCACTGAGTATGTTAATTAAATGCTCTTAGGATTGAAATAGAGTGTAAATTACATAATATACATACATATGTATCATACATTTCTTGATGAATTCAGTGCGTAACTCTGTTCTAGAAGGCATCCCGTTTTTTCAAAGTTATCGACAAGCTTTTACTTATTTATTTATTAACTATCAAAAGATATACTTACAATAACTTTTATCACTGTATATAATTCTACATAATTTGTAACACATTTATCAACAACTCATTTTTTCCTTTTCAATTACCACATACATTAAAATGTTTCCTTTTTCAGTACCACTAAACAGCTCTTCTTCAAACATACTCAAAAATACAGATTTTATGCACTCGCATCATCAACAAAAGGCACTACCATAATTTCTCAATTATTACTTTGATTCATTATTCTTCCAAATCCAACAAACATGAGACTAAAACACAACATTCTCTTTGAGATTTCCCACAGAAATGGCAAGAATACTCTTCAAGACATTGTTTAAACAACTTTTTTCTTTTTTTTAACACATAACTACGAAACAAACTAGCTAATAGATTCTAAAAGATATTAAACGTTATAAAACTAACTAGTGTCAATACACAAATGAACAGTTTCTGAAGTGAAAAATTAAAAAAATAAAAATAAAAAAGGAAAGAAAAGAAGATGGTAACAGTAACAACTTTCTTAGTTATAAAAATGAAGAAATGCGTTAAGAAAATTGGTTCAAGAAAAACTATCTTGTTCGTAATAGTAGTCAGGGTCCCAACTATCATCTAAGTCTTCTTTCTCCGCAGTTGAAGAGGAACTGCTGGTCCTTGTATCGGGATCAGTTGTATACTTGCAATCATCATCATCTGTACTTGTCTCACTATCAGCGTCAGAGCTTTCTTTTGTAACGCCATTGTCTGAGTTGTCATGTTCTTCCAAATCAGTTTCACTTTCATTTGACTTACTTTCATCTACATTGAGGCTTTCAAGGACTTCTGTGAGGCCTTCCACCGACACATGTTCCTTTGGTGAAGACTCTCCTGCTGATGTACTACCATTTTCTTCACTGTTTCGATCTAAAATCAAAGAAAAAGTGAAAAGCTGCCAATCTCTCCTCAAGTAAATTATATTTATTATAAAAATACTGTGTATAGTCTCTTGTTAAGTAATTCTATAAAATTAATATTCGGCCGAATAATGGTAGAGCCAAATTTTTATTCTGTATAATTTCTACGAAGTTTGAAATCGACAGATTGCAAAATCTTCTCAACAGCTATAACTCGAAAACATTATTTTTAGAAACTGTGAAAGTGGACAAACGCTTTCCTAACGAGCTACAACACTTCAGTAAGACAGTTAAGTCAATTTTTGTTAAAAAAAAAAAAAAAAAGTTTTGATAAATTTTCTCTTCATTGTATTCATACTTGTAAAACCATCAAAACTATTTGGTCTAGGAATTAATTCGTGCGGTTGGTACGCACACATTGAAGCTGTAGTACAAACACAAAATACATAAATACCTTAAGAAAAATATTGTCCATCGCTAGCCACCACTTTCGCCCATCTGTCAGGCAATGTACGGATTCCGTGGCGAAAGAAGTCCTCATCCTTGGAAGCGATCCAGTCAGAGACCCATGTTTCGATATCTTCTGAAGAAGTAAACCGCTGTCCAATCAAATCGTTGTTCATGCAATCGAACAAGTAGTAGTCCGAAGGAGCAACGTCTGGTGAATACGGCGGGTGGGGTAAAACTTCCCATCCGACATTTTCTAAATAGGTTTTGACCGGTTTCGCGACATGTGGGCGAGCGTTATCATGTCTGTTCTCCCATTCTGGTCGTGTTCTGGCCAGAGCTTGCTTCAAACGCATTAATTGTCGTCGATAACTTTCTCCATTCATAGTTTCACCCGGTTGCAGCAGCTCATAGTACACCACACCTTTCATATCCCACCATATGCACAGCATAACCTTTGCACAGTGAATATCTCGTTTTGGTTGTGATGGACCTGGTTCACCTGGTTTCACCCAGGCCTTTTTTCGTTTAGGATTCTCGTAATGGATCCACTTCTCATCACCCGTAATAATTCGATGCAGAAACCCCTTTCTGCTCTGTCGTTGAAGCAGCAATTCGCAAATGGTTTTTCGTCTTTCAACGTCTCTGTCTTTCAATTCATGTGGAACCCAATGTGACATCTTTTGAATCATTCCCATGGCTTTCAAGCGTTTGGAGACTGTTGTTTGATCAACGCCTAATGCTGCTGCAAGTTGTTCCTGCGTTTGACACGAATCCTGCTCGAGCAATGCTGTCAATTCTTCGTCTTGAAATTTTTTTGGCTGTCCAGCTCGCTCTTGGTCTGCCAAGCCGAAATCACCACTTCTAAACCGTACAAACCACTTCTGACACGTTCGCTCAGCTAGAGCATGGTCACCATACACTTCCACCAAAATACGATGACTTTCAGTCGCACTTTTCTGCATGTTAAAGTAATGCAGCAGGACACCCCGCAAAAACACTTTATCAGGCACAAATTGCGCCATGTTCACTTAAGTACAAACTGGTGTTGTTGACGCTTTAATCCACTGCCCTATACTACGAATGATACGCGATGACAGGGGTTTGCAACACATGTGTGGATACACGGAACTGTGGGACGCTCCGTTCGTTGCGCCATCTCTTGTCCACCCGCACGAATTAATTCCTAGACCAAATACAAAAAACATCTAGAGTCCTAAAAGGGTTCCCAGTAGTTCAGCAAAAGAATGGGTAAATTTCGGTTATTTTCTCAACTTTGCTATTTTTTACTATGTCCTTGATTCCACACAGTAGTTCGGTGGTATATACATATTCCTAGAGCTCTGACTCGTAAATAGTTTACGACAGAAAATTACATAACATGTAAATTGCTCAATTTAAGAGCCCTCGTAAAACTCAACTTTACTTAAAAGTTAGTAAATATTTTGGAATTATTACACACTAGCAGAAATCCTAGTTCTTCGTACACGGAAACTAGATTTGAACAAAGTATTTGAACCTTCTTTTCTTCCCTTCTCACCCTCATGCCCATCTTCGCACAGACTGAACAGTATACAACCTGCAACACCGTAAAGTAGTGAGAGTTGTCTAACTTGAATGGAATCTGAGAACACTTGTAGATTTTTTCATAAGAAATAACTTAAGCTGTATGTTAGAGTTATTAATGAAATATCTATCTACTAAAATGCTACAATATTAATTAAGAACGACTGAGCTTCAACCTATAACTTTAGCTTTCAAACCTTTGATTTACGGCTATTTGTAATTTCACGTTTATAACAAAGACAAATATTTTTAAAAAGGTGTAATCTAAATAAATTACTTAAAGAGATCTTTTTCACAAAGTTTATCCTTTTAAATTATTGTTCAAAGCCTTTGCATTTTAATAAGACTTCTCCGAAATAAATGCAAATGAATTGTGCTGCCATTTCTGGAGTTTTTTAAACTATACGTTTGTGTATGTTTATATGTTTGTGGCAAATCCTTTCGACAGTGAGATCTCGGAAACTACAGGCTCTAGAAAGATGACGTTTTCACTGATCGATTACAAATTTTGCGTAGATTGTCCAGTTCTAATTCAATATTAAAAAAAATACCATTATTTATTTATTACATTTTTACGGGTACACTGGAAGTGTTGAAATTAAAAACACAAAAAACTAAAGCATCATATCCTACCTATTATACATTCCAACACCATATAATTGTATATAGGGACTGCATATCTCTCAGGTGTTTGTTTCATGGCCAAATTATAATTAAAAACGAAGGATAACCATTTCTCCAGTCTAAGTTGAATCTTTATTGTTAGGAGTGTTTTGCCCAATGAACACCATATATCAGTGACATTATAATTGATTGTATGTGTAATTATTAGATTATTTTTAAAATGTGCAAAACGATAATCATGCCTGTTGTTCTATATGGTTGCGAAATATGGTCTCTTACTCGCAACGAAGAACATAGATTGAAAGTATTTGAGAATAAGATCCTGAGACGAATATTCGGACCCAAGAGAAACGGGGATAGGGAATGGCGGAATCTTCATAACGAGGAACTACATAATTTATACGGTTTATCCAACATTGTTAGAGTCATCAAATCTAAGAGGGCAGGTCATGCAGCCAGGATGGAAGAAAGAACGAGCGCAAACTGGAAGACCAGCCGGAAAACGACCATTAGGAAGACGTAGACGCAGATGGGAGAACAATATTAAGATGGATCTCGCAGAAATAGGAATAAAGTAGAAACTGAATCCAATTGGCTAAGGATAAAAGTCCGTGGAGAGCTTTTGTGAACGCGGCATTGAACTTCCGGGATCCATAGGCCATAGAGTTACTTATTTTATGTATTTGGTTATTAAATACTACATGCAAGAAGAAAGAAAACCCAGATCATACATGAATTAAAAACGGCAACCAGAAGTAGGCTCAAATCTTGCAAACGGTACGAGATATTGAAAAAGTAATCGAAAAAAAATCTCTCCTTTACGGTATCTCTTGCCGATTTTTACCAAGACTTCTTTCACTTGTGTCTGCAAAGGGACATGTAAGATGTGAGGAATAACAAGGAGATTCATGCTCATATGTGAATGATGCGCTGTGTAAAGAGCGCAGGTTCAGCTAGTCTATAAACTAAAATGCTAGGTTTATATGTTTGTCGCCAATCCTTTCGACAATGGGATTTCGGAAAAAACACGTGCTAGAAACATGCCGTTTTCACTGGACAATTCCAAATTTTGTGTAGATTGTCCAGTTCTCATTCAAATTTTCAAAAATCGTGTCGTTATTATTCTATTCCACATTTTAAGGGCCGTTTTGAGCCCATAAGATTAACATTGTTGCAAGCCGAAAGTACGGTTTTAAGCAACCAGTAGAGAAGTTACGTATGGCGGGTTGACGGACATTGCAGGCGTTTTGCTTAAATCTGAATGGCAAAACTCATTGCATGCTCGCAACTTGAAAGGTCTCAAGAGACGCAATGAGGTGTACTCGGACGGATATGGATTTGTTAGAAAAAAATATATACAAGTGTTCCTGAATGGTGGCCATCATTGTTGTCGGTGGAGTGCGGCATTTTGAAGTGTTTACGAAAACTGCAGTTGCTCAGGACGTACGAATTAGACGAACACCAAACAAAAATAAATGTTTACAGGAGATTGAGGTACGCGGAGAATATATACTCTTCTTCTAAATAAATATGCAGGGTTGCAAACCAATACATGAAATCACCAGAAAAACTACAGAAAATTACACTTTTAAAGGGACTGTATTTTGGAATGGCATAAAGTGGGGGTTCATAAGTTTTATGTTGAATACTATAACATGTAAAGAGTCCGCAGAAATATCAACAGCTATGATTTATGGGGGTCCGAGTGATTTTGATGCCATTTTTGGTGCGTAATATCTCAGTAGGGCAAAGTTCTAAAAAATTGCTGCTTAGACCACAAAGTAATTTGGTACATGAATAAATTATTGCAAAAAAATCATGACTGATATTACATGAAGAAAAAGGAAGGACATGGTAAAAACGCAAAGAAAGCACGTGCGTGACGATGGTCGTAGCCCGGAAAAATTTAAACCGTTTGAATATATTTCATGCTAGATCTCAAAAACTACGCATGTTGCAGCAATTAGGCCCGCTTTTGTTTGTATTCAGTTGTGGAAAAGCTTACAAGTGGCAGTTGTTCCATCTTTTTAGCTCTACGATCATTGCCACGTCTATATGACGAGGGGGTTAGCTTGCAGTGTGAAATACAAACCTCCACAAAAAGCGACAGAACTTTCTTGGTTACATTTATATAATAATGAAAAACGAAGGATAACCACTTCTCTACTCTAACAGCAAGTTGAATCTTTATTGTTTGGAGTGTTTTGCCCAATGAACACAATATATCACTGTCATTATAATTAATTGTGTGTGTAATGTATTTGCTTATTACATACTGCATGCAAGAAGAAAGAAAACACTGATCATACATGAATTATAAACTCCAACCGGAAGTAGGCTCAATCTTGCAAACGGTACGAGATATTGAAAAAATAATCGAAAAATCTCCCATTTATGGTGCCCCTTGCCAATTTTTCTCAAGATGTCCTTCATTTGTGTCTTCAAAGGAACTTGTACTGATGTTGTGAGGTTTGACATTCATGTTCAAATATTAATAATGCACTGTGTAGAGAGTGCAGGTTCAGCTAGTTTGTTTATAAAATATTTCACGAAATGTCATTAGTAATATTTTACAAAACTCAAAAACACCGCCAAGAATTAACTATCCCTTGTGAATATTCTCATGGAAGTGATTTATGCAACATTATAGGCATATTAATGAAATATTTATTTATGAAATGTAAACAAAATCGCCTGACTTGTATTCGAAAAAAAAAATTACCCCCAAAAATGAACTACCTCTTTTCAACTTTTTCATAAAGAATAATTTACGCAATATTATAGTGTTATTGATGAAGTACGAAGGACATTCCGAAAGTTTCTTTTTTTTTTTTTTGAACGAGATGGTAGAATAGGTGAAACACAATCGCCATAAGAAACCACACCGGTTGCTGGTCCAATGATGGAAGGAACGTCAGCGGAGGTGAAATGACACAAGCGCAGAGCGCTGAAGAAAACAAGAGTAGCAGCAGACCGGGTGCTCGAGGTTATTCGAGTACAAATCACGATGGCAGACAACGTGGTCGCCAATGGAAGTGCGTGCTGTTATCCAGTATGAATGGGCACGTGAGACTAGTGTGTCCGTCATTCATGAATGCCTACAGATCGTGTATGGTGAGGAGGTGACGTCTTGTCAAATGGTTGGTCGCTGGTGTTGAAGTTCAGTGAAGAAAGGCAGTGTGTGGAGGAGGAAGATGGCGTCCCACCCCATCCACGAATGAAAACATTGCTAGAGCACAGAACACGGTGTTAGCGGATAGGTGCATAACTGTGTCAGACGTGGCATACACGCTGCGTATTGGTTGTGTCAGGTCCATCACATGCTCCATGATGTGTTGGGTTACCGAGAAATGTCTGCAAGATGTGTGTCGAGAAACCTGACCTCGGATCACAAGAGTGCAAGAATGGGAATCAGCCTCGATCACTTGATGCGGTACGCGCGAGAGAAATGAGTTTGTTAAGAAACATCACAGGCGATGAGACATAAGTGCACCACTTTACCCCAGAAACGAAGGCCGCCTCAATGACGTGGAAGCATCCAGTTAAGCAGTGCCGAAGAAAATCAAAGTGTCACCCTCCGCAGAAAAGGTTATGGTCAGTGTTCTAGGACGCGAAACGTGTGCTTCTCCTGAACTTCCTCCATGAAGGGACCATCAATGCGCCACGCTAATGTGACACCTTCACCAAATACAGGTCTGCCATTCGAGGAGAGAGACCAGGTCTCTTGAGTGAAGATGTTGTTCTCTTGGACAACAACGCAAAACCATACATAGAAAGACTCACACAAGATCAGATTCGTCACTTCGGATGAGAGATTGGATCATCCTGCCTACAGCCCCGATCTTGCATCATCGGATTTCAACCTGTACTCTGCATTGAAAGTCGCACTCTCGGGACGTCACTTCCAAAACAATGCTGAGATGGAGCAGGCTGTGCGACAATTCCTTGCATCGCAGGACACCGAGTTTTTCCACAGTGGTTTCTTCAAATTGATTGCACGTTACGATGCCACGGTGTGTGTGTGTTTGGCGACAGTTTCCATGTGATAAAAAAAAACTGATGACACTTTCGGAAGGTTTCTCGTATGTATTATGAAACATTAACAAAATCACCTCATCCCCAAGAATAGTGCTCTTGTATACAGAAGGTTGGTCCACATTTATGGAAACGATTTTGTGTCCTCTACACTAGGGCGTAAAGCCGTATTTCCACTAGCGGCTGTGCTCGATATGATGACCCTGACTATAAACTATAGCCGGACACCGAAGTTTCCATTGGAGTAGACTTCTGTTCAGAGAAATCTGATCAAGTTTGAACCACTCTTCCTTGCAAACTTTCCACAAGCCAGTCAAGGCGTGTGGGCGACGTAAGGAAATCGCTCGCTTCAAACACCCGAAAGCACAAAAGTCCATTGGTGCAGCGTCGGGATACTAGACAGGGATGTCTGAATATGGGATAGGATGGATTCCAGTTTCACGTGTTTCGTAGGCCATGTATGCCACAGTTGTTCGAGCCGTGTGGCTGGCTGCTTTGTCTTAATGAAGACTTTCGACACCTCAGCACCATGCAACGACGGGAATATGCTGCCGGTATAATGGCTCCAGAATGTGTTGTTGATAATATACTGCATTAATTTTAACATTTCGTGCAACTCTACGCAGGGAAAGTTTCTCTTTATGGCAAAAACCTGCAACCACCATGAAGCCACAGGGAAAATTTTCGCGTCAAGTGCGAACCCAATTGGCATGGTCCTTGGCATCCTCGGGATGATAGTAAATGGTTCAAATCCGCTTGGAGTTTGACAAATAGATCCAGGCCTTGTCTAACGTGACCACGTATTTCCATTTGTCACCCGCTAAATACCGTTCACACAGCCATTTGCAACGGACCCTGCATTCCCAGGTGTGTTTGACTGTGTGTGTGTGTGTGTGTGTGTGTGAACACGTGGCTTATGCTTCACTTGCAGGCGTAAATCCTGGCTGATTATCTTCTGCACAGTTGATTTGGATCTTCTAACACTCCTGGCAATGTCTCTTTGTGGCGCCGGATTCTCCTGGGTCACCAACTTCTGCACTTGTCGAACCACATCCATTGTACGTTTGGGACGGAAGTGTTCGTTTTCGTGCCAATGCGCACACCCGCTTCCTCTGGGCGTGCATTTTTGTTGCGTTTGAGAACCCTTCTTGGAAATAGTGAAATCCTTGGATGAACACTGTTTCACAATTGCACTGTAGCTGTATCCGATGTCGGAAAGAGTGGTGGTGATGGGGTCACTTTTGGAGGCATTTTACACTCGAAGTACTTCATTTCCTGCTACCGAATTCTCCACACAACTGGTTTCTAATTGATTCGCTGTGCTTACTGTCTGTGCGATTCTAGCGCCCCTGGCGGACGTTCTACTTAATTTCCATATATGTGGACCGACCTTCTGTATTTCTCCAGTACAAATGACTTGCGTTATATTGTCATACTATTAATGAAATATTTATTTATGAGATATGAACAAAATAAGCTGTCATTTTTAAGAATATTGACCGAAAAAAAAAAAAAACTCATCCCCAAGAATAAACTACTACTCGTATATTTTTTCAAGTTAAATGACTAATGCTATATTGAAATAATTATGTGCGAATTATGATCAAAATCGCTTTGAAGGATAAACATTGAACTGTGGTATTGAAATTTGGGCATGGGTTGGTGAAGAGTGAGAGAAACGGATTAAAGTTAGGAAAGGTAGCATTTACACAGTACTTTGATGTGTCGACGGAGATGATTTTCTATTTTTTTTCTTCCTTTTATTGCGTGTTGATGGTCAGTTGGAGAAATACAATGAGGGCTATGGCTACTGGGAAATCTTATGATGATTACTTAATGCCAGACGGCAAAGTAATCAGAAAATAAATTTTGGCGATGTACAAAATAAAATGAAAAGTATTTTGAATGACGAAAACATAGATGCTTTTAAAGATATGTACTTGTGACGTTAAGACCCGCTGTCTATTAAATTAGGCGAATTTTTTGCGATGACGAAATAATGGAATAGGGAAACATTTTTATATGACGAAGAAACTTTTTTTTTTGGTTTATACGTGCCCCTCAGTTTTGTTAACTGACACCGGTCAATAATAATCAATCAAGGCACTGTGTGTAGACCTGTTATGACAGGTCATATTGGGAATGCAGAAACGAGGGGCAAACAATCTGTTTGGTTTATTTTTATAACAAAATACGAAAAGAAAAGGATTGAATTAACATACAAAAGAGATCTTCATTGCCTTAAAAGTGGAAAGTTAAAAATAAAATGATTCTGATTAAATTATTGGTATATCAATGTATATTTTTTAAATAAGTTTTACGCAATATGTAATGTATCCAAATGACACTGTTATTCTTATTATTGTTACTAATAAACAGTTAAGATCTTTTGCATGTTTCATGACGTATTATTCATGATATTAAAAGTCGCAGTTGTGTAATCCGAACAGAAAGGATTCACATGCTACCTATAAATTGAGATTACAAAAGATTATATATCCCTGGTATTTTATCGCATGTGAATCTGGGTTTACATACTTTGGATAAACGAGACACAAAATTAAAAAAAAGTGACATTTTCGTAACCTTTGGTTACCAAACTCATCTGTAAATCAAGACTGCTGGTATCGGGCGGGTTTTTGAGAAAAATGCACTTTCATATAGTTACTTTTAAATGTTTGCAGTACAGGTACTAATTGGTCTAGACACATGAAATAAAAGACATGGGGAATTTAAAAAAAAAAAAATCACAAAATATATTACTTACGCACATTCAACGAAACGTGGCTTCAGGGGAAAGGAAACAAAGTAGAAAACGGCCCCCAAATTTGGTTCTTATTTTGTTCTGTCTTGCAGCCCGTTAGAAACTGCCCTTCACTGCTGTGAAGATTACAAATTCTCATTCACGGTCTAGTGAAAAAACATCACCAAACAGCAGGACCCGTTTATTTCAAGAATAACATGACTCAAAATTCCTAACTTTTCAGAAGCGTTTGAAAGTTTCGAAATACAATGAAAACAAATGAGCGCAAGAACGACAGAAAGTGCTCTCTAGGGCTCAGTTTTGGAAGCACATTTGTGAAATTTTTGCCAGAGATAGACATCAAGATTAGCTTTCATTTTCTGCCCATACGTCAATAAGGGCGATTTCTGAATTATGCCACTCCTGAAATAAACATGCATGTATAGATATATATAACACATACTTCTCTCCCAAAAGATGACACATACATTGTGTCTAATCCAAGAGTGCACCATTTTTCCCCTGTATCTTATTATTTGTGGTATTACGTCTTGCGTTAATAAGATTACTTAATTTGGAAATTAATTTTTATCATCATTTTTCTGCAAAAGTAAAGAACATACATCTACGTACCTTGTTCAGACTCCTTAAAATCATCAACTTCCTCATCATCAAAATTTTCTACTGTAGTTACACTATATACAGAAGCAGAACTATCTGTACGTTCAGAGTTACGAGATTCATCGTGTTCTATTCTGGCACGCTGAAGTTTTTCAACGAAGTGCATTGGAGGATGAGCTTCTTCTGGTGCTAAAGAAGTAAGAGTTATGACTTAACATTAGCGCAATATTAAAGGATTAGGAATGAAAAGAAGCATTTCATACGTAAAATTTAATGAATATACTGACAGCTAAAGGTTTTTCGTACCTAGACTTTTCTTTCAACAACCATATTTATTTATTTCACAATATTCACTCTAACTACCTAAAACCACGCAACAACTATATATCAGTCATTTCCACCTGGCTGATGTATGGCGTAGAAGCGCGTGAAAATAAGGGGGGAGGAATTAATGTACAATGAGGGCAGGGGCATGAGGTTAAGAGAATGGAATAAGTAAGTGTTGGCAATGTAGGCATAGTCATACATCCAAAAATAATATACCTACAAAACGGTTGGCAAAAACCATGGTTTTTATTGAAAAAAAACAAAAAAACCGTTTTTTTTTGGTTTAAATAATTTGCTCTATGTATTTATATCATATATGTACAGAAATAAGTTTGTTACACCTTGGTGCTATTATGCAACAGCCGGGTTATGCTGGAAGGGGTCACATAAGCTTAAAGCGGAGTCCAAACCGTTTCTTGACTTACATCCGAAACAAATTATCCTCCATTTTTTGAACTCGAAACCGCGACTAATTGGCCACAAATGCGATGCCTGCCGACTCACTCTCAAAGGACTCCTGATACGTTGTATTGATCTTTACATACTTATAATACAGGGTGTTTCAAAACAACGCCGACAACGTTTGAGAGATGATTCCTGACACCAAGATAAGACAAAATATATAGACCAACCTGGGTGTACAAATGCTTCCTTTTGGAGTTATAGGCTGCCGAAAACATGAAAAACTAAATTTCAAGACTTCACTTAGAAACTAGTGTATGTCCTATCCAAATATCCGACTTTCAGAATCCTGTGGTACTTCCGCAACTATTTTTCTAGAGGTAGTTGGTGAGTACTGCAGATTATATGCCAGTAACCAAACTCCCTCCATAAAAAATGTTCCGTGAGCACCTTAGGATTCTAAAAGTTAGATATTTGGATAGAACTAATACTAGTTCCTAAGTGAAGTCTTGAACCGACTACGTACGTTCCATAGTTTTGAAGCTATGGATCTCTAAAGTTCATTTTTTCATGTTTTCGGCAGCCTATCCGAAAGGGAACATTTGTGCACACAAGTTGGTCTATACTTTTTATCTTGGTGTCAGGAATTACTTCCCAAACGTTGTCGGTGTTGTTTTAAACACCCTATATATATGTCTAATTGTCAAGAGTCATTTGAGAAGGACAAAAACATAAACAGTTCCACAAGTGAAAGCATTATACATAATTACAGATGGACAATTTCAAAACACTTCAGAGTATAGAAGAACTAATTAAGTCCAAGTTAGTTCACTATGACTTTTGCTAGTCTAAGTTAAAGAAATACGACGACTTAATTTGCATATCACTAAGAAAAGTGAACAAAGATAAGAATTATTTGAGTCCACTTTGGCTCTGACCCATTTTTACATAAACAGATACCAAAGATACTTTTGATTTCAGTAAATGACCCCCCCCCCCCCCCAAAAAAAAATAGATATTTCGATGAATTTTATCAATAGTAAACATTATTAAAACGAAACAATATTTAGAATTTTTCTTTGATTGCAATTGCATAACCATCATAATAAACTAAAAAAATCTCAATAGAAACATTCATAAACTTATATATATATATATATATATATATAAAAGTTGCTTTTGTAGTATATTCTCTGAGTAATGAATGGGGAATTTAGGTCTCAATATAATACGAATAATATGCGGAAGTGACACGCGATAACCCACAAATGTGTGTTCATCAAGATTTTAGAAACGCTTACACTTTTACAAACATTTTTCGTTTTTTGGTTTAAACCAGTTTTTTTTCTTTTTTTTTTTTTAACAGCCAACCCTGCTACAAAACCATCGGCTACGCTATCAATGTTCTTATTTATTTATCACCACTGTTTTTCATCAAGTCCGATTATCTGACAGCTCCTTTCTCTCTCCGTTCGGTCTACTAAGAAAGGAAGTAAACTGTGATGTCACAGCGCTTTTAGGTGACTAATATGTATAGTCTATTATATTGTAGACTTTTCAGTCAGCATCAAAATAAAAATAATTTTATGACAAATGTCCATTAGTAATTCAACCACTATATTTAACGACCTCATTATAATAGCTTAATAATCATTGTTATTTTCGTACACAAATGAAATGAAAAAATGAACACAGAACTGTACACAAAAGCTATAAAACGCACCATTACAATTGACAAATAGTGAAATTAGCCACAAGCTAAAACTGGATGGATGAGACGATCTTTTAGATACCTTCGTGGAAAACAAAACGTAAACTTGATATTACGGGTAATATTACATGTTCGTGAATTAAAAACTATTCTTTTTTTGCTTTAATTTTTGTTCCCTTAGCTAAATGCTTCTATTACAGTAAGATCTTTCGTAGCCGGCAAGGCAACCATGGAACATGGCCGTTACTGGATACAATATTTTGTCCGATAATTGGGTACACACTATGTATTTCCAGTTTGTCATATAAATATGAATATAATTTGCATTCAATTTCGATCTGCTGACTCATCTCGCCATTTTCTTCAGCAATTCAAGTTTTAATTTAACAATTTCCCTTAAGTTTCGTGTAAGAATCCATAGCGATACCACGTGGACAAAAATTTTAAAATACCTTTATACAAACCCAGTGTAGGGGGGCATACACTAAACTTTTTGGAATGAGTTGCTTGGGGCGAGTTCCGGCCGCCCAACATACGTAAGAACTGACGTGATTTCTCTTAGTCAATGAGCCGCTTAGAATAAGCCCTTGTATAATGTATTTGTAATGATTTGCCTACCCGAGGCCAATTAACAAGGAATATAATAGTGTAGTTGTTCTGATATTACGAGTTACGAGAGATCTTACTGTATTTTCTTTAACTGATCTCCTGTACTTTTCTGTGGAACTATGGTTCTCGTTTGGCCTTGCATAGTCATCATTTAGCTTTGTTTACCGTCCTCAGTTTTCCAGGAAGTACGGCAAGAAATACTGTATTTCTCAACGACTATGAAGAAATCAAGACTTGCAGAATACAGAAGATTGCCAATTACACGTAAAATATGGGTAGGATGCTTTGGAAGTTCATTTGGAAATCTAAAGACTGATTAAGAGACATTTGGGTATACCAAGAAGTTGGAGGAATAATATAAAGTATATACTATAAAAATTGACAATTATAATGGAACTGGATTTACATAGGATAGTTGGGCTTTTGTTCCTGTACAATTGAACATTAAGCTTAAGACAAAGGAGGAAACCATAATGCACCTTTATACTATTTACAGGTTCATATTTTCTGTCAAAATACCAGAGATATTCAAACTCGCAGCCTCGCTCTCCGGCTCAATCGGTCTAGAGTTCAATTATTGAGTGACAGCCAATAGGAGGCCCAATGAGGACAGCCAACCCGAGCTCGTGGAAGTGTGAATGTGAGCTGATGTGAGCAGGGTTTGAAAAAACCCGGGCTTTTTTGAAAAAGCCCAACCCACCTGGGCCCATATGGGTTTTTTCGGGTATTTTCGGGTTTAATTGGGTTTTTTCTGGTTTAATCGGGTTTTTTCGAAGTATTTCAATGTCTTTGGGGTAAAAGTGTAAAAATGTGATTTATATTTCAAGATTGTCATTGTCACAATTTGCAACGATTTTCTACTCACTGCTGTTTTGAAAAAATGGCCGCCATTTTGAAATTTTACATTCGATCACCGAGAAAATCTATACAGCAAATTTAGCATATCTCGTGATTCCACCGTCAAGATTTCAACTTAAAAGACTGAAAATTGAGCTTCGTAGCGTGGATACTCGCTGTTTTGAAAAAATGGCCGCCATTTTGATATTTTACGTTGGTATGCCGCCAAAATCTATACAGGAAATTTAGAGTGTCTCGTGCTTGTATTCTGAAAATTTTAACTTAAAAGGCCAAAAGTTGTACCCTGTAGTGTTTGTGGTAGAGGCAGACAAACGAGTTGAGTTGATTTTGTGTTTAACGTCCCTTTCAGCAGCGAGGCTATATGAGACGGGACCTACTGATTAACGTGGAATCCGAACCACATGAGCTCCCTCCGGGAGGCAAACCCGGGTCCCACGCCGAAGACACGTAGACTAACCGCATAGCCATGAAGGAGCTCGGGGCAAACAAACGAATAAATGTAGATCAAGTCATCCAGAAGCCTGACTGACTTTCGCCAAATATGAATACCAAAAGGGGTCTATTAATTTAAAACAAAGATACAATTAATGTATGATATAAATAAATGTTTTAAAATGTCTTATATGAAATTAACATCTTCCAGCGTAAATAAACCTGCCATATTTTCTCCACAACTTTCCAACACAATGCAATGAACTGTAGTCTGGTTATGAACAAAAGTATAATAGGCCGCGGTGGCTCAGTGGTAGAGCGTTCACTTCTAGTGCATGGGGTTCCTAGTTCGATCCTAGCTCGCGTCAAGTGAGCTTTGTGGTGGACAAACACCTTGTGCGTGGGTTTTCTCGAGATTCTCACGTTTCCTCCCAATTTCTTTATTCTGTCATTTCATTCATTTCTCATCATCACCGTCATCTTCAGCATAGCAGGCATAACCGTGAGACTAAAACTATAAGATTTCATTTTATTTTTTTTCAATAATATAATAGGCGAAAGTTCATGTGCTATAAAAATGCTTTACAAGAAAACAATATACAAATTATTTAAATCAGTGGTACAATCTACTTTCTATATTTTTCGCGCGTTTAACAATATTTATTTACATGGCTGTATCTGCTAAAATTACGTTCGTCAGTTTAATCTGATGAAAAGCTTATTTTTCTCCTTGGGTCGTGTGTATTTGTCAGGACCGTATTTACATTTTTCTAAGACCTGGACCAAAGCACAATTCTGTGCCCCTAGCCTCTGAAAAAGGTTATAATTTTTGTTAACTTATCTAATGTGTTGCTGAAGAAAATGTTAGTAATCTTCCCTGTGTTTGTAAATGTAGAAACACTTAAAGCCTTTTTTTTTTAATGTTCCGGAGCGTATCCGAGTTTCCATCAAGTGCAATGGAAAAAGTAGCATTGCAAATTTCGCTCGCTATCAAGTCGAACAGGGTGGTGTTATAACTTCCTCGAAACTCTTACATGCAACAGTGTATTGTTCATTCACTAATTATAGGATCCCAAACCAATGTCGAATTTTTTGTTTTTCACTTTTCGAATAAGCTGATATTGATAGCAAAAATGGAACGGAGTTAAAATACGGGATATTTCCCTGTCCCGACTAAATTTACGGGGACGCGGGACACTCGGGCCCAAAAACGGGACACTCCCGTTTTTTACGGGACGTACGGCAGGCTTAAGCGTAAAATAAAAATAGTTTTATTGTTCAAGTATTCATTTCCGATCCTTCTGCGTTTAATTCGGGAATTTCCCGAGCACTTCTTTCACGGCGTGTACATCAAAACTTCCACTAGTACGGAATTTTGAACTCAGCACTTGAAATAGAAGCGTTACATAGTCTTCGGATCCCTGAGCATTAAGCTTCTTAAATTTGACAAGAATTTTTACGCTATTGCTAGTGTTGATTCTACAGAATGCTTATTTGAAGAAAAAAATGAAATGAAATCTTTGAGTTTTACGTCCCACGCTTATGCCGGTTAGGCTAAAGGAGACGGTGATGATGAGTGATGAAGGAAATGGTGGAATGAAGAAAGTGGGAGGAAACGGGAGAACCCCGAGAAAACCCACGCACACGGTGTTTGTCCACCACAAAGTTCACTTGGCGGCTTATTTGAAGAGTAGCAACAAATGACTGAATTAAACTGTTATTGTTGGAAAACCAAATTTTAGTTGAAGAACCTTGTGTTTTACATCAAAGGTAAGAAATAATACTAATAGTTTTACTAATGTATTTACATATGTACTATTAGTACCAGCACCTATGACCTTAAACCCCTCAAACGTATGAGTGATAATGTCCCTCGGTGTCGCCAAGTCGACGAGCATACTATTCACGGAAAATATTTTCTAAAGTACAAAATTGCTTATTTTACTTCAAATAGGCTATAAGCATAATGAATACATTAATTAGTTCTATAACTATCTTAAGCTAAGGTAAGTTTTTTTAAAAATTCATTTAGTGCATTCAGAACTTTATAAAGGTCTTATGTTGAATGTTGTTGTGTACCTTAACGCGAAAGCCTCTAATTCGCTCAAGGAAAGTCTAAAATCTGATAAAAATCACTTACAATGTGATCACCTTAGTTGTATCAATAATATACTAACAAATAGGTCAAAAACCCAGGTGGGTTTTAAAGTGGGTTTTTTCAGGTGGGTCCAACCCGAAAAAAACCCACCGGGTTTTTTCGGGCTGGGCCCACTT
Organism: Thermobia domestica; assembly: GCF_964235325.1. Lineage (NCBI taxonomy): Eukaryota > Metazoa > Arthropoda > Insecta > Zygentoma > Lepismatidae > Thermobia > Thermobia domestica. The sequence continues at coordinate 225,241,282 of NC_137457.1, read as the reverse complement.
GGGCAAACCCTGGATGTGAGCCTTACTGAGATCAGTGAACACGAACCCGAACTACGAATACTGGGCTCAAGCCTGAGCCGATTGAGTTCCGATAGCAAAATGGCCATCTCTGGCAAGTAACGATCTACTTTTACCTACATTAATTAATGTTAGACCCCAAAAAAAGGCTTACCTTATACTTAGATTGAAATTAAAGGGAAAAATCGAGGTACAAGGTCATGTTTCTTATGAATTCGCACCCTATAGCTACAATCGGTAAACAAAAAAGAATTATAAAATTCAACTTAATCGATTTCAATGATGCTGACTTGGTAACATACAGTATTTGGCCTTCACTATATTCTAGTGTTACTTCTGAAATGGCACTATTTAATACTTAAGGAATTACTTAAATAAGACCTGTACTGTTTAATATAAATATAATTTGTCATAGCATAATAGATAGCACAACTGTCCAGAAAAGCATCAAAAGTAGGAATTCGTTTAAGTGCAACTGTGAGAAGCAATTGCCGTTCAATTTGTTTGGAGATCGTTAGAAAAAAGGAAAATAGAAAGACTTTCAGCAAACAGAAAATCTATTGTGGGCAAGTAGTGCACTATGAAAGGACTCAGGTACAGAAAACTAGCGACTCCAGGAGTGAGTGTTGGTGTAGTTCAAACCGTAATTGAGGAATACGTTACAGAGTATTCTTTAAATAACCGAATGCAACCAAGCTGAAAACAAGGACAAGGTCCAATAAATCTCAAAATGAACAAAAATAAGGGTACTCCTATTGGAATAATGGAACATGCTAAATGGTGAATTACTCTGAAGACATATCGAAAAGGAAAACCGCCAGAACGCAGTGCAAAACACGAAGATGATGTGAGAACGCATTTCAGAAAATTATATAGACTCGATTCTTTTCAAACAGGATATACGTGTTACAATGGATGAAATCTACATGAAACTGGACTATAAATCATTGCCAGGTTTTCGTAATAACACTGTACCCGATGGTACACAAGTCAACTAAGCAGTCAAATGGAATCTAACATCTAACAGAAAAATATCGAAGAGGAAGAAGAAGAAATAAGAAGAAAGATTATGCTACAGCAGGCCATATGTGAATATGGAATAAAATCACGGTCTTTCTTCATGATCTCGTCGACGACTTGTACGTGAAAAGTATCTCAATAAGCGACTTCTACTAATGATCAAAAAACAGTAGATATATTATTTGGCCCGATTTAGCGGTATGCCACTATGAATCCTCGGCTGTGCAATCGTATCTGGAAAATAGTAAATTTTGTTGAGAAAGCGATGAATCCTCTACACTGCCCGGAGCTTCATCCGATTGAACATTTTTGGGCTTCAATGAAAGCCAAACTGCCCAGTGTTCGTACTGCGACGTCCGAGCAGCAGTTTCGTACAGACTAAATAAGGTGGCTAAAAGTATTTCTGAAGTTTCTGTCCGAAATATAATGAAGCATCAAAAAAGTTCAAAAGCTACCAAGAAATTCTTAATTGTATATTTCTATTGTTGCATACTTTCTTGAAACCATTATGTACTATTATTTTGAAAATTTTACTATATAATTTAAGACTGTATTTTACTATTCACAGATGGCTCAAAACAAAAAAAACAAAAAAAAAAAAAAAAATACCAGTAGGTGTGGCAGTCATAATTCTCCAACTTGAAATAAAACGTCAATACAAATTGCCAAAAAATACCTCCATCTTTGAAGCGGAAGCTTTTGGAATAAGACAAGCTATGATTTTAATTAAACAACTAAGGATAAAGATAGCATGCATATGTACTGATGCCTTAAGTGTAATAACTGCAATTAACAATCCCAAATGGACAACCACAACGACATGGAATATTATGCTAATTAAATCCTGTTACGATACTCTACGACGCCAAAATTATCAAATTACATTATTTTACACTAAAGCAAATGTTGGCATAAAATATAATGAATATGTGGATGACTTATCTCGGAAAGCAGTTACGTCAGGAATAACAACTAACATAAAAATACCACATCATAACTTTAAATATTTAATCAAGGAATATCAACACCAACAAATTTTGGCATGGAGAAAGAAGAGTGAAACAGGTCCAGGACAGAATTATTGGAAAATAACAGAATGTCACACGCGCCCAATCTCAATAATCATAAATTCTTGGACAAGATCAAAAACTATAATACTACTTAGGTTACTTTTACATACTACGTTAACTCCCAGAAAATTGTGGCAGATTAAATGTAGAGATTCAGATACCTGCTGGTGTGGTAAATCCATTGGAACAATTAATCACTTGATATTTCAATGCGAATTATTCAACAAAAATCGAGACAAATTTATGGAACAAATTGTTAAATATTTTCATACAATACCAGTCAATATTAATTTTATTTTAACAAGCATAAATCAAGAGTTTTTACATATCTTTTTGCAATTTCTACAACAAAACAATTTAAACATATAAAAAAAAGTTTAATAATATATTTTTCAAACAGTTTGATGACAGATTACAAAGCATACTGGAATTCAAAAAAACCTTCATAATCTTTACGTTTGATCTTGTGTTTGTTATTTTGATTTTAGTTACAAGAAGAATCCAGTGTTTGAACAAGAAGTTTTCGACTCAAGACTTTATTACAGGAACAATTAATCAAAATAGCAGGACATAGGCAAACTGGGATGAGTTAAGATCTGTGCCTTAAATCTAAATTCCTCGAAAGAGGATAAAAAAAAAAAAAAAAGTTACTTCTTGGATTTTGTTTTTGTGTTTATATGAAATAATACAGTCGTATAGATTAATTATGTCAAAGGTCAGTTTGAACAAAAAGAAAATGAAACCTAAGTAAAATTTCAGTAGCATTAAAAATGGCTAGAACTCACATGAGAAATGAATAAACTATCACGATTTATTGCGTCATGGTTCTATGTAGATGTAAAACAAATTTTGCAACGTTCATTTTAACTTATTTTTAACTAATTTATAACTAATTTTGTTTAATATAATGAATATTAGGGAAATACTCAGAAAATCTCACTCTACTGAACAGATTTCCTACAGGGCACATTACAAGCATCTTGTTTGAATAAAATATTCCGATAGGCAATGCGGAAACAACACAAATTTCATTTATAACTAATATCTAAACTGAATAGATAAGATTGTTCAATACTTACTACATTTCACTATTTCCTCAAATTTGTACTGCTCAATATCTACCTTTTGGTTCAACCACTTATTTGTGAGAAGATCTGACATTTTAGCACGATCTTTTGGATATTTTGCAAGCATCGACGAATAAAGTTCCATTAGATCTGAAATAAACAAATTAATATTGATGTTGTTAATTTTTTTTTTTCAGGTAGAGCAACGTATCTGATAATCCTCGAAATACAGGGTGTTTCAAAACAAAACTGACAACGTTTGGGAGGTGATTCCTCACACCAAGGTAAGAAACAATATAGACCAACCTGAGTGCACAGAGTTATAGGCTACCGAAAACGTGAAAAAGTGAACTTTAAAGGTCCATACCTCCAAAATTATAGAACGTACCGTACTCGGGTCAAGAATTCACTTAGGAACTAATATGTTCTCTATCCAAAACTCCATGTTTCAGAATCCTGAGGTACTTATGCAACGATTTCTATAGAGGGAGTTTGGCTACAAGCATATAATTTGAAGTAATCACCAACTACCTTTACAAAAATTACAGCAGGATTCTGAAACATGGATATCTGCATAGCGCACATACTAGTTCCTAAATGAAATCTTGACCCGACTACAGTAGATCCCACAGTTTTGAAGCTATGGACCTTTAAAGTTCATTTTGTTTTTTCATATTTTCGGCAGCCTATAACTCCGAAAGGAGGCATTTGTGCACCCAGGTTGGTCTATACTTTTTGTCTTATCTTGATGTCAGGAATCACCTCCCAAACGTTGTCGGTGTTGTTTTGAAATACTTTGTATAAGTCTAAATAAAATTGCAATCTAGTTTACAGAAATATAAACAATAGTTTATTTATATAGGGTATAAGTAAGTTAATATTTTAATTCTTCCGTGTTTCTCTTCTTATTCATCTATTTCTATGTTTTTAACTTGCTGTCGTTTTTAACAAACGACCTACTTAATGACCGAGGACCATTGAAAAAAGTAAACGAAAATATCTAGTTTAATTACTATAAAATCTTTAGTTTCAAGAATTTGCAAATATGGTATCAATCCTCTGTGTACTCCCTTTTCAGGTTCACAAAATTACCATGGCGTCAAATTTCAGTTGTAATTTGTACACGAAATACTTTTGTAAAGACATTAAGACTTCTTGTTAAAAGATTGTTCGGAAGTGTTAAGATTGTTCTTTCGACTAATTTTCACTTTTCATTACGATTAAGGTGAAGTACAAATGTTGTACTATTCTTTCCATCTAAATGCTCAATTCAAGCAAATATTCTGATTGCTGGGACACACTATAGGGTCAATCCATACGAAGTGGTCCAGAAAAATGAAATCTTTTAGTTTTACGTCCCACGATTATGCCGGTTAGGAGACTGTGATGATGAGTAATGAATGAAATGGTGGAATGAAGAAAGCGGGAGGAAACGGGAGAACCCCGAGAAAACCCACGCACACGGTGAGAAGTGGTCCAGAGGTGGTTGCTCGACCATCTCCGAAAATTATAAAAATTTGAGTGTGATGAACCTTGTGTATAAGAAGGTCAATAACATCATTCACGTTGTCGTATGTACGAGTGTTTCTGAATGGCGGCCATCTTTGTTGTCAGTGGAGTGCCAATTTTTGCATTTGCAAGCGTTTACGAAAACTACAGTTGCTCAGGACGTACTAATCAAACGAACACTAAACAAAAACGAATGTTTAGAGGAGAGACTGAGGTACACGGAGAATATAAACTTTTGTGTCTAAATAAATATGCAGGGTTGCAAACCAGTACGTGAAATCACCAGAAAAACTAGAGAAAACTACATTTTTAAACGGGCTGTACTTTGGAATGGTATAAAGTGGGGGGGGGGGGGGGTCATAAGTTTTGTGCTTAAGAGGGAGAAGGAGTGCGCCACAGCGGCCGGAATATTGGTGTTCAATTTAACATGGGATCTCAACCATTTTTTAAGCAAATCATGGTTTCATTTCGTTCTTTCGCAAAAACGCCTCAATAGCTCACTTAATATGATGCACCTCATTGTAAAGGTGCAATTTGAACGCTGTGCGTGATATTTTCTTCTTATAAATACAGATAATTATAATCCAAATTTCCATAAGAAAATGATCAAAATTAGAGGGAAAAATCTTCTGTTTTTTCACAGTAAGGAAAAGAGCTAAAAACTTCGGGCTTTTTTGAGAATGGAGTACTATCTTTGTATTTGTGCGCTACTGTACTATTTTTTCGCTATTTCCAGACATCCATTACACAATCGATGAGAAATTATATCCTTCATCATTGAATCATCAGAAATCAGATTTTTTCGTGTTCACGTACTTGGCCGTCTAACTGCTAGATGGCACTATAGTCATTTCTCATCCCATTTTCCTTCTCAGCGGGAGCCAGTCCTTTTGAAAACCTACTTTGAACTTTTTAACAGGGGCGGGAGGAAGGAAATCATTGTGAAGAATGGGAACTTCAAACACGAGGAATGGCAAAATTTATGACCTCTTTAGTTGATGGTTTCTGTTTCAGCAGTACAGTGTATTTGTAGATGGTTTCTATGATAAGAAGTATTTTGTGTTTGTAGCGATAAAGTCAACCTTTCGACAAAGATTTGTGAAGAAGTCGAACCAAAGTCTTCATTTATCTATTCCAAGAAAGAAATGAAAACTTCCTGCAGGACTGAGAATATACATGCAAGAGAAAAAATCAGCAACATTATTATAATCTTTAGGATAGATTAATCCCCGAAATATTCTTTGTTTACCTGTCAAAAAACCAAGAATAATATGGTATAAAGCTCTTTCATCAGCTTCCATCGTACAACATACTAAACACACACAAATTATATACATACATACATATATATATACACAGTGGCGGATCCAGGATATGATCAAGGGAGGAGCTAAACCATAGTGTGCCTCTTTATCCAGAGTAAACAGGATTGAAGCCCATTTTATCCAGTGTATACCTGAGCGTCAAGGGGGACTATAGCCTCTATAGCCACCCTTGTATGCGCGCCTGTATATGTATACTATTTACAGTGCCGGATTTACGTATAAGCTAAACAAGCTATAGCTTAGGGTTCCGCTCTCTTGGGGGCCCCAAAATCTAAAGATAAACTGGATATATAAATTTCTAAAATATAAGAAAATTTTAAAAAATAAAATAAAACTTATATATACGTAGCAACAGTGCTTCCTGCTGTGTAGCCTACGTTCATGTAATTAATGGGGCTCCTTCTACTAGTCTGCTTCCTAAATTATCTCTAGTTTCTTCATTGCTGTATGTAGGGTGCCTGTGTTCATCTGGACACATAAAGGGCCCCATTACCTTCAACAGCTTGGGGCCCCACTAAACCTAAATCCGACTCTGACTATCTATTTATGCATGTTTGATCCCTCTCTTTTCGAAGCAGTGTTTCTTTGATATTGTTTCCAATTCCGGCAGGTTTTACCAAGGAGGGAAAAGTCTTTACTCATTCCAGGCAATCAAACTAGAGACTGGACTACTTGTTTCCAACATTCTGTCCCCCATGTTTCCTGGTCTGAATCAATTGTCTAAAGGCCATAAAACATTCAAATTCAAATGTAGATGTTGCTCGTCAGTGTCGAAATATTTCTCAATCAACGGTAGGGGTGTTTGGTACCCTCAATCTGTCTCCCTCCTATTAGCAGAGAAACATTCTATATTCGGTAGTAATTCTTTAAAAAAAAAAAGTGCTGTTTAATGTATGCAATAACGCATAGGAAACTAAATTTTAATATACCCTAGTAGTATAGAAACGCACTATACAGTACCTTACCAAAATAAACACCCTATGCCAAGGACGCAAACATTAACATTAATAAAAAAGATAATAATAAACATTTTAAAGACATTCTTTTATTAATCAAGTCGCACTTAAAAGTAAAAAATGTTTATGCGACTAAAAAGAATGGCATGCGCTCTAATATAGGCTTACAGTTACTTTATAAATTTTTAAAATGACGCACCCCATTCTTTTTATTTAGTCTTGCATAAACAAAATTATTTTTAACTTTTTAGTTGGAATTGATTAACAAAAGAATGTCTTTAAAAGGTGTTTTATCATTTTTTTTTTTATTCGTTGGACACATTTTCCAAATCCTAAAGTGATATGCAATTAGGGAAACCAGGGCTGGTTAAAGGCTAGTATTTATTTTAGGATAAGGAAGTTGAAATTAAAATATATTATTTTTTTTAAAAAATAAATAGATATATTGCAAAGTATGAAAGTAACAATGGAATATTGTATTGTCACCGGACTTACGGTGCTCTGCAACAGTTCTTAGTTCTATGACGTCAGGAAATAAGTTCAATTTATACGAACACTTATTTAATGTTTGAAACAAACACCTGTTACGTCCTTGTACACTCATGTCCAAAATGATTGTCGCATATCTATAACTGTCTTCTTGTAAGAATATAATGTAATAATGATTTTGCTGGGTACTTTTAATACTGATACTATGTGTACAATCGGTAAATGTATATGTGGTAAATTTCATAGGAAAATAATTATAAATACGAAAATTAGAATGAGTAAAACACAATGTTGCTAAATGGACACGAAAGTTTTATTTTCGTTTTATTGTTCTTATTTACCGCTCTTTTGACATGAAATTTGCCACATACATGTCTTTTCCGATTGTACACATACTAACATTATAAGAAATACCGGGTGAATTCGTTATCAAATTATATTCCTACAACAACATATTTATAGACATGTGACAATAATTTTGGACATGAGTGACACATCTTTTAATTCTATTGTTAATGAAGTGGTCTATTTCCCCAAATAAAAACCAACATCAAGCAGTCCATGCTCCCTCCTGTCCTAAGCCGGTCCCCAAGGCTGAATGTAACATTGCGGCCCTTTCCTGTTGTAATAGGAAAAACTCAGGATGGTCAGCCACTGGTATCGAACCCAGGACCATTCGAATGTAAAGGCGAGAGGGAGGGTAAATCTGGTGGTCATATTTTGAAAAGAAAATAAGGAAATTGATTCCACTAAAAAAGAGTCACATTGTCAATACATTTCAGATCTTGGTCTGGGTTTTCTGCCTTTCAATTCCAAGTTTAAAAAAAAAAAAAAAAAAAAAAAAAAAAAAAAAAAAAAAAAAAAAAACGAAGGCTTTAAATAAATTAGAATATCGACTCTTTCGTGTTTTTTTATTATTATTATTTTAAATATTGGCATGGTTCTTCATTTTACATGAGAGACTTCCCGCACTATTCTGTTATTTACCATAGGTAGAATCCTTTGAGAAAGAGGCAGGCGATAAGTGCTTTAGTTCTCTATGGTATGTTTGTGACCATTGTCACATTTAGATATTTGAGTGGCTCTCTAGACACGGAGCTGACGGCTGATATCATGTTGGTCCCTCTTATTTATTGTTTTCTTCAGTTCTGTTTCTCTCTTAGCCAAAAGAAAGGAATTTCACTCTTCTGTCCCATTTACAGCCGTAATCATCCCCTCCTGCGCTGTCCAACTTTGACCACATGCAGGGGAAAACGAAGGAAAAGGAGGGGTGCCATTTGCTTTGACATTTCAGCAACAACCCCATCTGTTGCCAAAATAAGGAAACACTTTGCACTGCGAGGAAGGCTGATATCTTCGATTTGTCAAGGTCACTTGAGTCCCGCCGACTCTTAATACTATTGCATGTAAAGAGTCTGTAGAAATATCCATAGCTATGATACTACTGACACCGTAGATTTATGGGGTCCGAAAAATGAAGTTTGTAATTTTGATGCCATTTTTGGGGAGTAATATCTCAGGAGGGCAAAGTGCTAAAAATTGCTGCTTATGCCACAAAGTAACTCTCTATGTGAATAAACTATTGCAGAAAAAAAAGACATATTACATGGAGCAAAAAGTAAGGACATGGTAAAAACGCGAAGAAAGCACGTGCGTGACGATGGTCGTAGACGGGAAAATTTAAATGTTTGGATATGTTTCATGCTAGACCTCAAAACTATGCATGGTGTAGCAATTAGGCCCGCTTTTGTTTATGTTCAGTTGTGCAAAAGCTTGCGAGTGGCCTTTGTTTCATCTTTCTAGCTCTGATGATTGCCACGTCTATGTGGTAAGGGGGTTAGGTCCCAATTGCATCCAGGACACATCGTCGAACTGGACCGCGGTATTAAGGCGTTTAATGTATCAGCAAAGTGTCATTTAAATCCGATCCCAGTTACGGGAGTTAATATGTTCATAAGGTTACGTTATATAGGATAGACTAGCCTTTGGCTACCAGGGAATTCCGCCCCCAGACCAACGTGTTTGCTTGGCCTACGGCTTCAAACCTCTAAAACCTACAATTCGACCAAATTTTAAGTTTCTTTTCGTATTTCAACTACCTCAAAGATAAGATTTTGTATTTTTTAAAAAATCAAAATAAGATGGGAATTACTTCATCCCCCAATAGATAACTTAAAGATTAAAAATATTCACTTTTGGCAATTTTCCTGTGGGTTAGTCCCGGAAGTGTACAAACATGCCAAATTTTATCATTCTAATCCTGCCGGAAGTGATAAACATTTTGTGGTGTAGAAGATGCCCCATACAAATAACATTGCAAAGACCTTTCAGTTTTCCATGAAATCTCTCTACGGTTGAAAACCTTTATTTTTGGTTATTTACTTAAGTAGCGCTAAACATACAAGCATACCGAATTTAAAGTTTTTATTCCAATTCCAAGTACCTAAAATATGAGATTATAAGTATAAAAAGGGCCTATTTAAATAACATGGAGAATTTCTTAATCCTCCCTTTACACCCCCTAAAAATTAAAAATATTAACTTTTGGCAATTTTCATGTGGGCTACAGTCATGATGGCAGTACTTGAAAGCTACAATCATGCTAAATTTCGTCTTTCTACCTCAATCGGAAGTACTCTTTTAATTTATTTTATGTCAGTTCTATAATTTTATATTTAGTTAGATGTAACGCAACTTTGTGAACATTTTAACTTCCGTAATATGGATTGGATTTCAATATCACTTTGGAGATACATTAAGTGCCTTAACACTGCGGTCCAGTTCGACGATGGGTGTCATGGGTGCAAGGGGGACCTAACCTCCTTGCCATATAGACGTGGCAAAAATCATGGAGCTAAAACGATGGAACAAAGGCCACTCGCAAGCTTTTGCACAACTGAACATAAAAACAAGCGGTCTAATTGCTACACCATGCATAGTTTTGAGATCTAGCATGAAACATATCCAAACATTTAAATTTTCCCGGCTAAGACCATCGTCACGCATGTGCTTTCTTCGCGTTTTTACAATGTCCTTACTTTTTTCTCCATGTAATATCAGTCATGATTTTTTCGCAATAGTTTATTCACATAGAGAATTACTTTGTGGCATAAGCAGCAATTTTTAGCACTTTGCCATCCTGAGATATTACGTCCCAAAAATGGCATTAAAATCACAAACTTCATTTTTCGAACTCCCATAAATCTACGGTACCAGTAGTATCATAGATGTGGATATTTCTACAGACTCTTTACATGCAATAGTGTTCAGCACAAAACTTATGAACCCTCCACTTTATGCCATTCCAAAATACAGCCTGTTTAAAAGTGTAATTTTCTGTAACTTTTCTGGTGATTTCATGTATTGATTTGGAACCCTGCATATTTATTTAGACGCAAAAGTTTATATTCTCCGTGTACCTCAGTCTCTCCTCTAAACATTCGTTTTTGTTTGATGTTCGTCTGATTCGTACGTCCTGAGCAACTGTAGTTTTCGTAAACACTTGCAAATGCAAAAATTGGCACTTCGCCGACAACAAAGATGGCTGTCATTCAGGAACACTCCTACATACGACGTGAATGATGTTATTGACTTAGTCATGCACACGGTTCGTCACACTCAAATTTTTATAATTTTCGGAGATGGTCCTTCAGATGGATTGACCCTATATTAAGTCAAACCTTATATTGACAAGATCACTATTTACTTAAGTCCTTCAACTCTTTCTGTAGATTTTTTTCTTTCAGTATGTGCTGTTCTAAGTAAAATTTACATGCTTTTTTAAGAAGCTGTTCTCACCAGAAGTCTACCTAACAGATGTTCACACAGCAATGAACTTGTCTTTATTGAGGATTTATTTTTCTTCTCTCCGTTGACAATTAGCTTATGGTGATGGTTCGCGTCTAATGCGAACTTATGCATGTACCAATGATATGGAAGCACGCTAATTCGGTAATGGAACTGTTAAGTTTTGCCTAGAATTAGAACATAGATTGCGACCCACCCATGTTTACTGTACATTGGTGAAAATGATTGCTCAACTTCAGTGAATTCCTTCGCCTTCAAACAGATAAAGTGAGAGGAAAAAAGCTGGAACAAAAAGAACATGTCCTCAAGAGGTAAACGTTCTGTCAGTGTAAGGTTCTTATAGAAAGGGTAGTGACTCGTGTTCCGGTCAAACTACTTAAAAATCCACTGATTTCTCAAATTTTGTGCTCTTCAATTGAAGTCAGGCGAGACCGCTGCACGACACCATATCGAACGGAAGTCTCTTACATTTGATACGTGTATTTCAAAAAAACTCATTGAAGTAAACATCCGAACTTAGTTTGCCAACATGTTCCAATTTTTATATGGTCTCTTTAAAGATAATTGGATTATAAGGACCAATCCCTTTGCTGAAATGTATTTTCTCGTCTTCCGACTGCTATTCACTCCCTTCCTTCTTTCGCTGTTGACAAAAATTATTACGGTAAATGGCAACAATTTATTTCCTTAGTTCCATTTCATTCTAATTTTATTTTTGCTTTCATTTCCATATTCTAACGACCAAATGGCATACCAAGGCATGCGTTCCTTTTCATGAGTTTGCTCCTTACAGTATTTTCTTCCAAGAGGTAAAAACAGACAGCTATAGACTGAACCTGCTAATATGGGTCATGGATCGGAGTAGTCCATGAGTAGTCTTCGGCTCTACTCCGAGGCTTTAGACTGTTAACACTATTAAGAGCTTATTTTTAAATTCCAGATTTTCCAAATCGATTTTTTAGCATTTAGTTAGTGTCTCTTGTTTCTGTCTGCTCTTCTACGCAATAAAGGTATCATCAATTAAAAGGTCCATATATTCACACTATTTCTTTAACTCATTGCAATTAAAAAAAAAAAAAAGCATTGACTAAATGCACTCTATTAGGGGATTTGATGCAAGAAAATATATTGAAAAATATCATATCACAAGGCCAATTGAGGAAAATCTGCATTTATTAAAAAATAATATAAAAATATGGTTATTTTAATAAATTCTACAATTAGTGTTTAACGAAAAAAAAGTTCAAAATGAGATATATATATATATATACCAATTGATAGAATTAATTGATCTCAACAAAATGATACGGGTGAATGTAAAACCTCCTTCAGTTTCCCAGAAAATTAAAAAAAACTGATTTCTTTGTAAACCTAACAATGGATGTTATACTAGAACCACGTCACTTATTGACGTGAAATATATTAAAAATATGTACCCGTTAAGCTCTCCATTATGAACTAGCAAGAAGACAGCGTAGAATGTAACACAGCCTAAAATTATCACTAACTCTGAAATTTTTACTTTTATTTAACTAAAATATCATCCACATATAAGGCATATTTTAGTAAATAGATCATATCGAAGTGAACACAGTAACATGTTTAAGGGTAAATTTTCATGTGTGAATTTCGAAAAAATCGTAAAATCTATGGCGCTTAAATGTATGTCCTTTGCCAATAATAATTTACAGTTTTTATTTTACTTGAAGAAATTGTTATTTATGTACTATGTGTGTAGCAAAATACACTGCTAATTAGCAGATTGAATCTATTGTCCTTTTCTAACGGTGACATAATTCTATCAGAAAATCAGCTTTTGCGACCATTCGCTAAAATGGGGAATTTCAGAATTCACCAAATTTCCTAGACCAAAAAGAAAATCCAGATTGTCTGATTTTTAAGTCAATACACACTACGCTTTTATAAATTATTTAACAATTATTACCGGTTAACTTACCTTCGGAAACTTCAAAAGGTGGATGAAGCTCTGCTTTTATTGTTTCTTCAATATCAAAAAACGGATTTTCACCGTATGTCATTATATATAACGTAACACCAAGAGACCATACTTCCAATTCAGGCCCTTCATATCTATTTCACGTAAAACGAAAAAGAAAAAAAAAATTAGTAACTGTATAATGATCACTGAGCGCTGGTATTAAACAAAGCTATCATGAATTATTCTTAATTATTTCACCTAATTTCCAGAAGTATTCAAAAACTATACACAGACTTCTACCAATTTAATTGTATTATTTCGTTACCACACATTTAGAAAAAAAAAAAAAAAAGCTATAACCCCAAAGTAGAACATTTTTTTTTATTTTTTAACACAGATGATGTTCGGGAATGGGATGATTTTTTCCTTTCACTTTGATGGTACAACGTAGGGGCGGGGGAGGGGAGATACATAAAAATTAATAAAACTTAATAACTCTTGAACCACGAGACCGATCTCGATCAAATTTACCATTCAGATGAGGTTCGGGCCAGGTATAGTTTTTATCATTTCACTTTGACGGTACAACTTAGGGGAGGGGGGATCGAAATTAATGTCGAATCCATAATTCTCGGGGTCGCTAAATCAATAGTGATACTTCCAATGCCGTTGAAATCCAGATTCAGCACCGCAACTTGAGGGAAGAAGAGATATATAAAAACGATCGAAAATGACCCCGAATTAGTGTCGAATCCATCGTTTTCGGGGTCGCTGAGATGAGCAGTGACATTTCCGATGCCGTTTAAATCCAAATTTCAGCCCTTTATGTCCAAAGAAAAAGATTTTTCCCGTGCGAAGAACGAGTATTCTGCTAGTACTTTTAGGGTTCTATGATTGACGTGAACAGTCAGAATACACTTTTGAATTCAACTGTGTAACAAATTAAGAGTTCATGTTCCTGTACAATTATATCTTGTACATAACATACCTTGTGCTCATGAACTAGGTATGAAGATTACAAAATCAGTCCAATCATCAGAATCAGTGATGGCTGTAATTCTATTCAGTTAGTTTCACCACTAATTATTCAGAAAGGAGAAAACAGTTTGGGGTATTACTGGAAATTAATTGTATTGAAATTTTAATCTGTGTGAAGATCCTTTGAATATATTTGAAGTTTTAAACATATACAATATGATACATTTTGTTAAGATTAACTATAATATGCACTGGAAATCTTAAAAGGATGGTTATATTCCCCATGATTTTCGGCAACCAATCTTGTTGCCTTCAACAGCTAGACAATAATGAAGAGCTTCGGTCTTACAAATATTTGTGAAGCTGAAGCTCTTCATTACTCGCTAGCTGTAGATTCGTTGCCAAAATCTTATTAGGACCATAACCAAACTTCTAGGATTCCCAGAGCACATTATGAGTTTATGCATATTTAAAGTTTGTTTCATTTATGGTAAGTTAGGAAGAAGACCACTATTATTATTCCGGTCTCTAACTCATATAATGATCAGGTGTTGGAGTTCATTAGTTCTGTCTTTATTTTACATACTTTTTCAAAGTATTGTGGAAATTAAATAATACTGAAATTTCTTTCCTCAATCGTTAGAATCGTTAGAAAATACTATATTTTAAACAATTTATGTTGTTGGTGTATTCACTGTAAGAAAGAAAAAAAAAAACCGCACCCTGAAATAAACTATAACGTCGTAGATTCAGTTGATGAACTAAATCAAGAATGAAGACTTTGCAATACACTGACTAGCAGGGTTGGTAAAAACCATGGTTTTTATTGAAAAAAGCAAAAAACCCGTTTTTTTTTTTTTTTTTTTTTTTTTTTTTTTTTTTTTTTTTTTGGTTTAAACCAGGTTTTCTTGGTTTAAATAATTTGCTCTATGTATTTATATTACATATGAACAGAAATAAGTTTGTTTCGCCGTGGTGTTATTATCCAACAACGGAGTTATGCTTGAAGGGGTCATATAAGGTTAAAGCTGAATTCAAACCGCTTCTCAACTTACATCCGAGAGAAATTGTTCTCCATTTCGAATCGAAACCGGGACTAATTGGCGACAAATGCGTTGAGTCTGCTGACTTACTCACGAAGGACTTCTGATAAAAATACGTTGTATTGATCTTTACATACTTGTTAATATAATTGTCAAGGGTCATTTCAGAAGGACAAAAAGATAAAACAGTTGCACAATTGAAACCATTATACAGAATTATATATAAATCGGGAAACTTCCGCCTTAGCCACTGGGAAAATCCTGTTATTAGTTTAAATGTAAAGCAATAACGAAAAAATTCCGTTATTGCTCGGTATGCAAAGTTTTATGGTCAACGTATCATAATCAGTACGATAAAACTGAGGTATTAATTTACAAATTTAGTATGTACATATCATTCTTTTAAATTAAAACTGAAAGTCCGATCAAAGCTAATGTTGGAAGCTACGTAAGCAGTCGGTAAATTTTGCCAATTTCTATTACAACCTTGGTTTCTTTATGAAACAACAGACATTTTGGCTTATAATTTGGTTTTGTTTCGTGTGTTTTATGCTTAACATTCTTATGTAATACCGAGGTATGAACAAGACTTTCGCTTGAAGTCATATCCGAATCGCTACTTGGTTTACACTTGAAAAAAGGGTTGGGGTTCGACCGAGAATTGAACATGGGATGCCTTGATTAAAAGGTTAAAAAGGAGATAAAAACTATTGCAGATGGTTTGATATTTGGAAACGTTACCATTAAATTCATACGATTTAAAGCATTTTACTTTCTTTTTTTTTCGTTTAAACCATTTTTTTTTAAAGCTGGTTTTAACCAAGGTTTAAACCACCTTGGTTTAAACCAGCCAACCCTGCTGACTAGTTTATTTAGTAGTATTTCGTAGCTACTAGACAGTTACGCAGACGCATTTGAACATCATTGTTTGCTTTCTACAATATTTTGAAAGAAGTGAAAACATACGGAAGGCAGCGCTCTTAACATTATACCGATACTATGCTATGCGGAAAGACATGAAATCTTATAGAACGTCCATTGCACAAGGGTCCCAACTATCAAAAACGTGGAAGTCGAAAACGTAACTTAGTCTTTTTAAAACAGTGCATATGGGCTTTTAAGATCATTGGTGTCGAATTTGATACTTTTTTTTTCTTCTTGAAGAACTGAACACAAGAACAAACTGGCGGACTCATAGTGGAACATAATTTAACTTCAATAAAAATTTTCACTGCTGAGTTTCCAAGGTCCCTGATTTCGAATTTTATATTACTCCTAGACAACATAAAATGGTAGATCAAACACGACAAACTTGAAATACTCTATTTCAAGAAAAGTCAGTATTGAAAACTTCCTAGATCGCTGATTTTGAATTTTAGATAAAGTAATGCCAAAAATAAATTTGTTACTACATTTTACTCAATATATTTACTCATTTTACATCAAACAAAATTTAAGCTTGCAATCTGCGCCTAAAATCGATATATCAACGCAGAAAACTTAGAACAAAATTGGAAAAGTGGGGGCACTACTTTTTGTTTTAAATAAGGAATGATTTAACAAACCTGAAAAAAAAAAAAGTTCAAGAGTGGGATCTCATAAGACTTTTTGACTTTTGCATATTTTCTGCAATTGAAATTGAAAAAGATAAAAACCCGATCTTGTAAATCTTCCAATAATTTCATCAAATTTTGTTACATTTTACTTACATAGTTTAAATTTACTTACTTTTACTCGTTGAATACATTTAAAAAAAATCTAGAATAACTGCTAACACAAGGAGATGAAGCAATCTGAGCGAGATCCCAGTTCTGATTAGTTTGACGCTTAGATCGAAATCGGTTTCGATAGTCAGGTGTGCGTATTTCACCCTCAAAAACGATCATTTCTAACAGTAAAGATGCCAAACTGACCATTGAGCGTCTTAAAAAGTACCTAAATCGAAGCTTCAATTTAAGAGATTTTGGTCACGTCTCAGGTAATCTGGACCACTGTGGTCCGTTTTGTCGACATATGTAAGAGCAAAAATGGTAAAAGATAATGAAAAGCAGTTTTTTACAATCGATTCAGCCTCCCAAGAAAGGGTTCTGTTTCCTCCTTTCTGTGTCTACTAAAACATGAAATGGTAGACATCCATTACTGACCCCAAAGAACAAAATCGGAAATGATAGCCAAAAATGTTTTTTTGATATGGATTCAGCACCACAAGAATAAGTTTAATTCTAACTTTAGCTGTCTATTCAGACCAGAAGTGGGAGAAGTATACAGTTTCCAGTTCCACCGCTGATCACCCAGGGGCGGATCCAGGGCGGACTTCTGCGGGAGGTGGATTGTAATATTGCTTAGAGCTACTTTTAAGATAAGAGCTCCAAACTCTGGGATGGGTTTTATTTATATATAAAATAAGAAAGTTTCCTCTTCTGGGGAGGGGCAATCGTTCCCCCATGGATCCGCCCCTGTGATCACCACAGTAAAAACTTGGTAAGATATATCCAGAAGCAGATTTTTGTTATGGATGCAATATTGTATGGACAGATTTCATCTCAAACTTTACTCTTTTTCTGTAACCGGAAGTGGCAGAAATTTGTCACTTCCGATTTGTTTCAATTTTGACCTGCATACACCGAAGACGGTAATGGATGGCTTTTTGATCCGGATCCAGCGTCCGAAGAACAAGTTTCATGTCTGATATTAGTGCTGTACTTCAACCTGAACTTACAGGTTTACGACTTCCGGTTTCAGTATTGAACTTGCACAGTTTGGAAGTGTGCCGTAGTTCACAATATGAAATGAAACTCACTGTTCGCATGCAAAGATACTTATAACATAACATTACGCTGAAATTAGTGACATGCATTAAGGCATTTCAATGCCATGTAAAGAACGCATACTTACTTGTTGCCTGAAAGTACTTCTGGACTACAGTATTCCACGGTTCCATAGAAAGTTGAGAAATGCATTCCTGTATTCATAAATGTGGCCGATCCAAAATCGATTAATTTAACATGGAACTTCTCATTAATAATGACATTTTCATCTTTAATGTCCCGATGCAAAATATTAAGAGCATGCAAATGAGCGACAGCAGACACAATCTGTCAAAAGAAAGAGCACATTATAAACATACATCTGCATCCTGGCAGATTTAAAACTTGGTATTTTAGCTCCTGATTTCATGAATTTTATAGTTCTTGTCAGCGCGTGTCCAGAAATTTTCAATGGAACGGCGGGAAGGGGGAGGGAATTTTGGGGCAAAACTGAATACAGCATAGGCCTATTTTGTGTTTAACATGAATCCAGATATGCAAGTATGGGTATTACACACAGACACACATTTTATATATATATATATATATATATATATATTAACAAACATGCACAAGAGCTGAATTGGACTGGGGCTTTAAAGCGTTCCGCTGCAATAACACATTCGCTTGTTAAAAGTGTTTTTTGGTGTGTGTGTGTGTGTGTGTGTGTGTATGTGTGGTGGGGGAGTTGGAGAGGGATGGGTCACACTGTTGCAAGTTTGCTGCCTTTATTTTGCATTTCTACAAGAGACGTTAGATAAGAATTTCGTGAGTTTTTCTCTTATCGCTACAAGTATATTAAAAAAAAAACCTTTGTACTCAATGGAGGGGGGCTCGAGCCAGGTGAGGCCCCCTCCTAAATACGCCACTGGTACTTGTCAGAATTTAAGTCAATGCAAGACCTGTTGCTCTACATCGTTATAGTAGAGGTTAAATCGTACAGTGACTAGTGAAAGGACTTTCACATACGTACAACTATCTTTTACATTTCTAGTATAAATATAGAGTAGAACTCACGTATTAGAATTTTGGAGAGGATATGGAATGGTCTCGTCAGCCCAGCACAATCAACTGGTGCAGCTAAAACGTCCAACTGAACTACAAATAAACTGAAACATATCCTCGTTTATTGAAATGAAAATGAAATTAAATCTTTACGTCTAACGATTATGACGGTTAGACTAAAGGAGACGGTGATGATAAGTAATGAATGAAATGGTGGAATAAAGAAAGTGGGAGGAAACGAAAGAACCCCGATGAAATTCACGCACACGGTGTTTGTCCACCACAAAGTTCACTTGGCGGGGGCTAGGATCGAACCCGGGACCTGAAGCACCAGAGGTGAACGCTCTACCGAGCCACCGCGGCCCCCTCCTTGTTTATTGAGTTGTAGATCGCATGTGATTTGGATGAGAAGCAATTTAATCCCTCCTTGACAAAAGTTGTAACTAATCTTCGGATTAACCGTAAATTCTTTTATTGAAAGAACCATAGTATAATTCTAATTGCTAAATTCTTAGTACTAACAAAATACAAAATCAACAAAACTCAACTACATTATTATTATTATTATTATTATTATTATTATTATTATTATTATTATTATTATTATTATTATTATTATTATTATTATTATTATTGTAACTTTCTGTCCTTAACCCTACAAGTTAGAAAAAAAATACTATTGATTAAACTAAGTAACCATGAAGAATAAAACTGTAAAACTCAAAGACAAAACATTTACTTATGACACAAAACTAAGTAAGGAAGTCAGGTAACAACATTAATAGTTAAAAAATAAAAAAGCCACAGAGTTTTTATTTTTTATCATTATGTATGAAAGATTTTGCAATTTCAAACACCCAAATTTCTTAAATTTATGTTGGTATAAAATTCAACAATAAAATGCAACTTTTAAAAACGATTTTGATATGGCGTCCTTTAAACCTTAAATAATTTAATGATTTAGTGGTAACAATGAAAGTTGTATGCAAATAATCTGAACTAATTTTTTTTTTAACTTCAACAATAGTGAATGATCTGTATATATATATATTCATTTAACTAATAAATTTACATATAGTTACTACATTGAGATAACGTTCATTAGATAGAACATAATAAAACATTATGTAAGGCAACGCAAAAAAACTTGAATTCCCTCTAAAACGGATTCATAAAGATACCAAATAAATATTGAAAGAGTTTCCAGTACAAATATTCCAGGACAATGGAAAAATGAAATGAAATCTTTTCATTTAACGTCCCACGATTATACTCTTTAGGCTGAGAGAGACGGATGACTAAGGCAAATGCATGATGATGGAAGAGTTGATGGAATGAAAATGTGGTAGGAAACGGGAGTACCCCGAAAAAAACTCATGGACACAATGTTGTCCATCACAAACTTACTTAGCTAGGGATCAAACCAGGGACCCCATATATCAGAGGTCAGCGTTCTACTGCTGAGCCACCGTTTGCCCCATCGAGGACAGTGGGAAGTACAAATTTATACTTATAAGGAGTATAACTTCTCTAGTGTGACTGTCGATAAAAGGGGAATGAATATAAATATTTCAAACTAGTTCCAATCTAAATATTTCAAGACGTAATACTTTTCAGATCTAAATAAATAAATAATAATAATAAAATTTCCTTATTTCTTGAATGAAGATCATTGGTGCTGTAATCATAAAAGTTACTTGTATAATGGTTATAAACAAAACATAATGATGCTCTTAAATATTAACCATGAACAGCTCCTTCATGAAGTACAAAGGTAAAAAAAAATAATAATACTAGACCAGGGACGGGGAACCTTTCTTGTTTTAAAGGCCACATTATGATAGTTCTGAATAGACCTCATTTTAGCAGTTATTTTCCAGTTATTAGTTACATAGTTACAGTAATAATTCACATAAAAGTATAAAACAGTACAACATATAGATCAAGAAATAAAATTTATCATTTATTTATTTTTTCAGAATCATATTTTTCGTATATTTTATATTCCTCATACAATGGAGCATTTTTCACAATAGGAGCAGAATCTCACACTTCATGATTTTGAAAGCCGCAGATTCCTCGATCTTTCTACTGGGCACTTCGGACCGACGAATATATGTTATTCAGAACAAAACGTTCAACATCTTCGAGGTAAATCCTATATCGATTTGATCTTCATGTAACTTTAATCAAAAGTATAGAGGTTTATAGGCTGATATTATTTAAGGTTAACGTCCCGCAACTCTGCTCCCAGACTAAGGGAGACGGCGATAACGTGAACGAAATGGTGGAATGAAAAGTGACACGAAACGGGAGGACTGAGAAAACCCATGCAAACGGTATTTGTCCACCCCAAAGTCCATTTGGCAAGTTGGAATCGAACCAGGGACTCCACACATCAGAAGTGAATGCTCTACCACTGAGCTACCGCAGACCTCTTTAAAGAACAAAGGAGCCTATACCGATCACATCTACTAATCAAGAGATTCACAAATTTCGTCATATTAGCACTTAGCAATCCCTAGTCTGTCCATACTAGCAGAATTTTGTTGTTTTGGACTTGAACGTTACTTTTCAGAGGCTATATGAGACGTGGATATGCAGCTTAACGTGTACTATTATAATACAGATCTATACTAGATAATATACATATTATGCTTATTAAAATACAAATCATTAATTTATTACGTGACTAATTTAAAAAATGGTTTCGCTTTACACGTTTAAATGTTATACATGCAACTGGATTAGATAACTGGGCAGATGTATATTGTTAACTAATTATATTTTCATATTACTGTTTTTTTTTATGTGTTAGAAAATTAGTGTTCATGTAGAGTAGTAGCTAATATATATATAACTGACTTTTACCTGCCGAAAGATGTAGCTAATTAAAGGTTCATCCAAGTTAGGATTTCGATCAATAAACTCAAACAAGTCCATTCCAGAGCCATGTTTTTCCATCACCATTTGGAAGAATTTTTCATTCTCAAACACATCAAGAACTTGAACCTGAAAGAAGAAGTACATCAAATATGAATGTAAGCTAATATTCTCATTGGTATGCACTACAATTTTGTACTATTACATCAGGATACAACGAACTAGCTAAATTTTATGAAATGCGTAAAACAAACTTGCAGCTATTAACACCGCTAGCCTCGCAAGATTGTATCGTTGTTAATACAGTTCTGTCAAGGTTACGTGAATTTATAATCCTTTAAAACGAACACTAGTGTGTGTTGAAAATTCTTTCCTAATAACCTACATGTAAGTGAAAATATCCTTGCATTGAGATCAATTTAATAGCTTTCAAGTTGATTTTCTTAATATCTGACTCACAGTAAATTTTATTTCTAACAGCTTGTTATTGGCTTTCATAAAATTTATACGAGTTTTCGGTAGAATACCCATTTTCTAAAATATGGATCACTCGATATAGCCATTATTGTACGCGAAAAGACAGAAAGTTCTTAACCTCACCACGTCAGAGATATGTTAATATTATAAGCATTTGTAGGAAGATAGGTGATATCTCGCTATCATGTATGCTATCATGTGTGCTCTCTATCTTTACAGGTCCTGTTGAATTGACGTCACAGCCAGGAAACTATGGAGCGATAGCATGATGGACAAAATCAAGTACCCAAGTTTTTCTATCTCCAAGGAAAATCAGCACAAGCGACACATTCCGAGTATGAGAAATGTCTATCTAATGACAGTGATACACTAGAAAAGACATTTCAAATGTGGTCACACAAGTCTACAGGACCCAAGAGAAGTTCGTTCTTTGACGGCTACAGACCTAGGTTTGATAACAAAAGTTGAACAGCTAGTGTTTGAAGACAGAGGCGTGACTATTATTAGCCAGGGAGGTGAACATCAGTAAGGAGCTTGATCACTCCATATTACACGATATTCTGCATATGAGCCAAATGGCAACAAGGTAGATTCTTGGCCTGCTTACATCTTTTCAAAAACAGCAACGTCTGCAGTGCCAACAAAGCATTTTGGACCTATACTATAAGAACAAGGATGATTTTGTAAATAAATTAGTGACTATGAATGAATGCTAGATGTATCTATTTGGCTCCGAAACAAAAAAGAGTAAAACAAGGAAACATACTCCTATTCCAAAAAACTAAGTGCTGCATTCATCCAGCAAAATCATGTTGTCTGTGTTTTATGACTATAAGGGTGTGATCTTGACTGGATTACTTACACAAAGGAGTTACAAAATCGCAAGACTTGATGGTAAGGTTACGGGAAGCTATCAAAGGAAAGATACGGAGTTTGCTCTCGAAAGGCGCGTTGCTGCTAGTGGACAATGAACCGGCACAACCAGCAGCAGAAACACTCACTTTTGTGTACCAATGTGGATACGAATTTTTACCCTACCTATCATATTAACCTGATCTAGTTCCATCTGATTATTTCATCTTTCCAAATATAAAGAAACGTTTGTGGAGTAGGCGTTTTACGGATGATGAGGTGGTCATTAATGTGGCGGAAACCTGGAGTTCCACCAACTCCGTAGACTTTTATACGGATAGCATAAGAGCACTGATCCATAAACATAAAAATATAAGGCAATACGAGGTAAAATGTAAAGGACGCATCCGTGGATTAAACTGCAGATTCCTAGCACGCATCTATTATGATGAGGGTAATAACTTCTCGGTTTCCTCTCATATTTTGCACTCACGTTTGATTGAAAAAAAAAAATAAATAAATAAATAAATAAATAAATAAATAAAAAGTAATAATAAAAATTGTGTAGCTTTTCTCTCTTGCCTTTCATTTCTTTAACAATTTCAACCAGTTTGTATGCGTGCATGATCACAGTTTGTTAGTGGATTTCCTTACTCAATACAATTTACTATTAAAAAACAGCAAACACTTTAGTTAAGTTTACTTATAAATTACGTTTGCAGTTGCTTTCCAAAATTTCGAATTGTACATAATAACTACATGTAGATAATTTTACAATATATACTTGATCCTTTACACAGTTCAAGATCTTAACACTTTTGTTTACGTTCTCAAATCTGCTAGTTAGTTTTATTTACAATCTGCTTATTATATATGCAATTTGTACATGTACCTACCTGCAATTTTCTTTTGTAAATGACTAAATAATTTGTAATTACTGCAGAACTTTAGTTCTACAAGAAATTATAAAATTTCCAGAGATTATAATAATGGAAGTAGTTAATAACGTAATCTACTTACGATATTGGGATGTTTTAGAGTCTGTAACAGACTAATTTCTAAAGGAACTCTTTTTCCTAAAACAGGATCATCAACCCAGGATTCCTGGTATACTTTTTTCTTTTCAATACACTTTGTGATAACCTACAACAAGAGATAGTCATGTTACTGATCAGCGAATGATCTAAGTTGACAATGTTTCTATCAACAACATATATTATTTATACATAAATAACAACAATAAATAGATAGACACTCAGATATTTGGGGAATATTACTTATTTAATCAGTGGTACAAGTTACAAGTGGTTCATTCACATTGAAACTTAGTTATCATACCACGCACTTTTTTGAAAATCCTACCTATTATTATGAAGATTTTGGAAAAACAGGCAATGTAGCATTACCTGGAAATGCATATGTAATATAGGTCGAATGGAAGGCACATAATTTTATACAGAAACATGTAGTTTTACGTGATTTTTTTTTTTTTTAAATAAGCAAACAGGCTATAGAAGTGAACCATACATCGCCTGTTGTGTGCACATGTATGTCATACTGAGCATATAAGTGGGATTTTGAAAACAAGCTGAACTACACATGTTTTAGGTAATGTACACTTTGTTCAAAATGATTGTCGCATATATATAAAACTGTCTTCTTGTAAGAATATAATTTGATAGTGATTTTGAAGGGTACTTTTAATACTGACACTATATGTACAATCGAAAATGTATATTTGTGGTAAATTTCACAGGAAAAAAAATATAAATACGAAAATTAGAATGAGTAAAACAAAATGTTGCTAAATGGACAAGAAAGATTTATTTTCGTTTTATTGTTCTTATTTACTGCTCTTTTGACATGAAATTTACCACATACATATCTTTGCCGATTATACACATCCTAACATTATAAGAAATACCGGGCGAATTCGTTATCAAATTATATTCCTACTACAACATATTTATAGACATGCGACAATAATTTTGGATATTGATGTACATGTGAGGTACAGATATGACATTTCCCCAGTGTAATTACTTCTCCCATGCACTGTACATTGCCTGTGTGGCCAACATGTAAAAGGCATGATTCCGGCAAATGCGTACAATGGTTAAAGTATGGCATGTAGAGGTGCGGAATATAGCGTTCTCAAGAACGAAAAGGTCTTTCTAATTTATTATGGAGAGGAAATGTAACATGCACTATACACGGCCTATAACATGGAGAGGCATGTTCCCGGGAAAATGGGTACAAACGATGAAAGAGGATACTTACAGGTGCTATATACAGCTTTTCAAAGAAGGAAAGATCATTTCCATGCAGACTGTTCTCCTACGGAGAGGAGTTGTAAACAGTATTGTACATTGCCTGTATGCAAGAAACTTCTGCAATATTCTTGATACGAATGAGATTTAAAGATATTTTGCTGCAAACTTTTTTATAGTTTCAAGTTTTTTTAAAGTCTGATTCTGTATTGCGACAATATTAGTTGTTAGATCAACGGGAGACTAGAGCCGGCAGCCCCCTATGACGCTCCTGTTTAACGTACGTAAACAGTGTTAATATTACTGGAATCCACGATATTAATATTTGACCGACTGAGTGCGAAATTAGTGGGGCTGCAGCAACCGCTGGTTACGCCCTTCCTTACAGGCGGTAATCATGTCTTTTAGAGTTCACGTTCTTTTTCTGTGTGTACCTTGTTCAGGCAATAAGCATGCGAAAGGGTTTTTTATTTTTTCATTTTTTAAAGAAGAAAAGGGTATTTCTGCTAAAACAGCCGAGGCACAGGCAATGTTCATGGGTACCTTACTATCTGTTTCAGGCGTAAAACAGTGTGCCAATTTTAAAGGTTTTTCAGGTGCATGTATGACACCTGAAAAACCTTTAAAATTGGCATACTGAATGGGTAGGTAGGGTACAAGTACAATACAAATGATTGAAAGATTGACTTTTAACGTTCCTTTTTCAGAGCCGAGCTATATGATACGCGGGACATACTACTTAAATTTCGATCTGAACTACAACTAATACCATATTACTCTTACTATCCTGCTTAAAAAGAATCCGGAAAGCAGATAATAACGGTGATACGTATTGACAGGCACTAAAGGCAATCAATTTCCTGATAATATAATGTCTACATCTGAATTATCACATATAGAACTATATTTCAATTTATTTAATAGAATAATTCCGAATATTAAATGACATTTTTAAAGGATTTTACTATTCTTAACGAAGTGCCATGATTACTGGATTTTATATGTTCAGTGGAAAAAGCTGCATATATAATTGAAGATACCTCTAAAACAAAATTTTCATAAGAATTGTAGACATGTTGTTTACATTAAAAAGCGCACTAGAAACATCAACCGACGATAAAAATTTAAATAAGGAATTCTGTGATATCCTTCATATGATATTGGTTGATGTATTAAATCGAACATGGGCAATAGGCTCACTATTAGACTACAAATTTGGCTAAAATCAACAGCGATGATTAGTGAATTAACTTGCTAGATGAATAGTGGTTGACTGATGATCAACTGGCAAAGCAACTCTGTAGACGTTGCCGCACTTCTACAGTTTACCTAAAGTGCAAGAAGCTGGAGATATTTAATATCAGACAGAAAACACGCCACTTATCTGGAAGCCAAATGATTAACTGGAAACGTTATTACGAAACATCAATAAATTTAAGTATACTATAAGTAGTCAAAAATAAAAAGTAGATCTATGCTCCCTAGTGAATATGAATTAGCTAGAACTGGTGTCTGTTGACGTAGTCGATATATTCAAACTCATACCTTTGAATTTAACAAATGAATGCACACTCTACTGATTGAGAGACAATAGGTTTACTGTTCTTAAGTGAATTAATAAAATAATTTGAATTGTCTACAAACAATTTTTTACCTTTTAAACCCAAAATTTAGAAACCAATAGAGAGGGTTAGTTATGGGTAATTCTTCACAATTTTAGCGAATATTATTATGAACCATTATGGAAGTAAAATTCTACAAAAAGATCTATTGAAATTTGTTAAGCACTACAGATTTACAGACGATAAATTTATATTTGAGAAGTATAAGATATTCTAGATTAACTCAGTGTCTCATATCTGAAAATCAAATTTAACATGGAACTGGAAAAGGAAAATAATTTATTTTAGAGTTAAAAATCAATATACATCTTGTGCGTACCATTATCCAAATCAGCACATTCGTGTAAAATAAAATTTAATGTTTGAACAATCTTTTTTTTAAGGATATAAGAGTGCTTTGTTAAAATAATATGTTGAAAATCAACTGAAATATTCAATCTGGTCACGAAAAAATACTATAATACGAAAAAAAAAAAAAAAATCACAATAAACTACAAAGTAAATCTACAGATAAATGTTTATCTTCCCTTATGGTTAAGGTTAACGCACAGACTCGAGAAAATACCGGACAAATACCATTTTAAAATTTATTTTCAATCATCTAAAAAGTGCGAAAAAAAGTACTTCACTGGGTACAAAAACTATTTTGTAGGCGACTTAGTCCATTATAGTGTCTACGAAGTAAGTTTGAATGTAGTAAGTCGCATATTCATGTCTAAAACAAATACAGGGATCAGAATTAGGAATGCATCAGAGATGCTGAAGGAAGTGAATCAGTTATCTTGAGATTGTCTAAAGAACTGAATGCTTCACAACGAAAGGATGTAAAGTACACAAGGACTCTTGAATTGTTGAAATGTGTATGAATTGTAAGAACTAATAACCCACAATAAATCTGGACAAAGGAAATGGCATACTTTTTTTTTTTTGGATAAATAATGTTTTTGTAAGTTGTTTCAGAAGAGTTTTGTATATAATATTCTTTTCCAAACTTTCAGGAAATTTTAGTGTCATTGTAGGACCACACAAAATTGCAAATGGACAGGAGTATCATTTAAGGATCAACTTACATTAAGAGGGCACAAGAAGACATTACATTCTGATTCTTCCGGCTCATGGGATTTGAAAAAGGTAGTAGGTGTTACCGAATCTATCAAACTATAGAAAAGCAATTGTGTGTAAAGATTAATGTTTCCTCTTTTTATTGTTACAAAATCATTTACGAACTTTGACATGTATCAATATTGTATAGCTACGTGGTCAGACGTGTGAGATGTTTAAGAAAATGCTAAGTCTAACATATTTCTTGTCTGCAAGTCACACTTGCGATAAATAGCATACGGATTTCAAAGTAATTACAGAACTTACCAGAAGTTTGTCTGAATTTCGATATGCCATCTTAACATATCCGAAAGCTCCTTTGCCTATTTGCTGCAACGTCGTGTATTTCTGCGAATAATCACCTGACATTTGGTCCTCTTCAGCGGAAGCAAAACTCTTAGATGGTGCGTTAGTTTGTTGTGCACAGCTACGAATAACCTGCAATGAAAAACAAAGTATATTCTAGAGTTATGTTTTGACGGAACTATTTGAATTACATTTAATAAAACAACTAGTTGATGATAATGCTATTATTTACTTATTATAATTAGTATGTAAACAAAATAGATTATTAATATTACAGAATTCTAAGTTTGTATTTGTTCTGAGAATAGGAACCTGCCACGGAACTCAAAAACAATACAAACCTGAAAATACATCATGTGTACTGTATCCACCCCACACTGCAAAAGGGGAGAAGTAATGACGTCATCGACATGGATCACCTGATATTACTTATCCCTTCTCCCTGCTACTGCGTACGGTTTGTGTTTATAAGTGTTATCTGCTTGAAAGGAAGCGTGTATGGGAATATATCACAGAATAGTCATTCACTTGGTGAGTAGTACGGTGTGAGATACTGGACAGTCGTTTGATTGGGCTATATATTCTTCCAGACAGTAAGGTGCACATAATTGATCTTCCTGCAAAAAGATATGTTGCCTGAATTATTGGATGCCACTGAACATTCGCCAACAAATGCGGTTCCATCATGACAGTGCACTGCCGCATTTTGCATGTGCTGCTCGAGATCATCCCAACCAAGCTTTAAGAGGCAGATAGATAAGCTGAGGTGGTTCAATTTCGTGACCTCCCGCTCACCTGACTTACAAAATGGATTGAAGGCACACGAAGAATCTAGTTTATGACACCCTATTCAGTACAAGGAAGTTCTGCTTGAGTGTGGAATGTCCGTAGCGGAAGCTAGTCAACAAGTGCCATGGATATTCGAGCATGCGTTCCAGGTACAGTGTATGCATTGACGTTTGTATATGTCATATCGACATAGAGCCACTTGTATATGTAGATTCGGAAACTATGCAAGTCACTAACTTCACAAACGTGTTTCCTTGAAGGTGATATCGGCAGAGCTAGGCTTTATCTTTCAGCAGACGTATGTGATTTTCATACTTGTTTTACGTGTAGCAGACAAACAGTATGTTTATAGACATGGGTTCCTGTTCTCAATGTGCCCTACTCAGTACCCACTACAAGCCCTAGAATTCTGTAACATGTATTATCTGTACAACGTTTCTTATAAAAGCACATCAGCTTTTGACTGAGCATTAGTTTTTACTTTTGAAGATAAAATATATTACATAATAGTTTTAAATAATAGAAAATTATTGAAATAATGCTTACCTGACCCAGAGAATTATCGACTGTGCTATTTACACTTGATGCAAGAGTAATGCTACAACAATTTCTACCAGCTTCCAGCTCATCAGCATCGCGTGTTACCCAAACACAATATACGATTTTCCCTGTCGATAAATCCACTCTGCGTATCTGATACGTAATATCTGAGGAAAAGAATTAGGGGAAAATTATTTCATTATTTATACCCGAAAAGTACAGATCAAGATTTTACGAAATACAAAATACAAGCAAGTATGGTTCTTATATTTACATGAACAAATTGAAATAATGATGGTTTGGTATTCATAGTATGTACGTTATTATCCATAAAACACATTAAAAGAAAGAACTAGATCTACAGATATTCGACACAAATGTATTTATTTTGCTCTGTAGGAACGGACAATATACAGCTTTACCCTGAAGACTACTTCGAATGGATACTACATATATTTAACACATTGCCTTTATAAAGCTGGAATGAAAGTGCTGGACTGAGCAGGGAATCCCAGCCGAGTCTCTACGTTGCCCAGTCTACTCCCGAACATTCGCATATACGTATATATATATTTCACTCTTGAGGTCGGTGCTAATATTTTCAGACTACATGGGTTATATCAGAGATCCGATTGTGCATATGAAACTCAATATCTATATTCGATTCTCGGCTCAGTCTCGCACTTTATTCATTTCTTGAATATTCATTGAGTTGGCACCTATGGAGAATATAGCGCAAAGGAAATCGGTAGATCCCCTCCCCCTCTCACTTCTTATATATTGCCTTCAGTTCATAACTTTCTTTTAACAGAGTGAAGAATACTAACCGAAGACAAGTTAAAGAGCTTCTGGAAGTTACTCTTATTAACAAAAGTTCACACTGAAATTCTAGCATTGATTACCCTATATAAATTTTCTCTGATGTGAGAATACTACGGTATCATTTATGGTTAGATTTAGAAACAATCATCAGGGTTCCTACTCCCTTTGCCCCCAAAAGTTCCAGGACAAATCACCAATTTACCAGGACTTCGCCACAGGAAGGTATAACAGGATTGCAACTGTAGGTTCAAAACTTACAACAGTGAAATGAAAAGTACAGTAGCTCATGCAGTGAATATTAATGCAAGTACAGTATTAATACACAATAATTAAATACACAACGCGGAGTGTATTTTCCCCCCTCCCAACTCCCCTTGAAGCCACCCACATCCAGCACATGTATTTTCATTATTTCTACATGCCATTTTAATTGTGTACTGAACAAATTTACAAACAACAAAAATCTATTTTTTGTACATGGCATCTTCATTACGTGATAGTGTGACAGGTATAATTAGGAGAATAAAAAGAATTATATTACAAGTTTCTGAACTGAGTATGAAGTTACGTGATTTCCTCATCAATAGACATAATTTCTTTTTCTTCCTTAGTGAGGCTGCTCTACGAACAGCATTTGACTTTGTCAATAAAGTAAAGCAAGACCTCTGCTCTGCTTATGTGCAAGCTGGTTTGCTTCAGTCTCCAAAGCTTCACTTGTTTCCTCAATTTTCCTTTCTTTCCCTGCAGCTGCTGTACATTTTCACTTACCTCTTTCTTCTTGTTTTATGAAATAGCATTCATATGAAATTTTACTGAAGAGTAAGTACTGTTGCGAAAATACACTGATTATGAAGGATTGATATTAGTACAAAGCACAGATTGTGGAGGATAGTGCTAATGAAGACAGCATCCAAGAATGAGTTGAGACTATGGATGAAAGAAGACAGAAGTTCTCCAAGCCAACCACCCTGTTGAAAGAAAGCCCACCAACACATGCAGGATCATGACAAATTATTATTCAGCACAAAAACAGGAAAAGCAAACAAAAATAGAAATCAATTAAAATCTTCATTATAATTATGAAAAATCTGATATTCAGTATTTCTGTAAATTTTAAAGGCAGAAATGCATTTTCAAGAACATTTCCAGGATGTTTCCAGAACAAAATCAATTCAAGGACATTTCCAGGTTTTCCAGGAATTCCAGGACGAGTGGTAACCCTGGATCATTTTTAATCGCTCGCCACCATCTCCATACCCATCCAGCGCTCTCTATTTCATTTTTTAAATACAGAATAAGGTTACCTTTTTAAGTGTAAATGCTTATTATGTGTCAAACTTGCTCTATTCGGAATAATACAATAAAGCACTAATACCAAACAATAATTACACACTAATGGTATCTAACATCTCGGCATTCTAAATATACTCAAATATAAACAAGTCTACATATATCATAATTTGGTTTATCTCTGATTTACTAAAACTAAGAAAACTGATATTCTTTTGTTCTATAGTATTTGCACTGATTTTATTTATTCTTTAATTTTCAAAGATTGAAGTTCCAACACTTTTCGGTGCTGCTTACGTTTCTTTATGGTTCTTTATTAAGATAATTATAGCTTTATAACCTAATTATCTTCTTTTTGCATCTACATTGGTTCTTTGAGGTTTTCTTCACACCTTCTGTGAGCAAAAAGTAAAAAGAAAAAAATAATCTTGATTTCTGTGAAATACGCACATTTCCCTGACTTCCAAGGTCACTGTGAACCCTGTTAATGACCTGACAAACATATCCATACCAAGCAAAATGTTTCTGATTTTATAATTACTTATGTTTAGGTACTGGAATTCTCACAAATCAAAGCAAAAACGATACGTAGCCCCCCAAGAATATATTCTATCTCCGGGTTGATCTATCACTTCTGGTTTCAATATTGGATCCCTGTAGTTTAAAATTCTATCGTACAGCGTGAAATGAAGCTTAGCGGTTTCATTTCTATTATGAAGCATTTGACGCATAACCTTTAGTTACTTCTGATTTTCGACATTAATAAGTGAAAATACACAAGTATACAGGCTGTTCAGTGTTTGGGTCTTCACCATACCAACAATATAGTTTCGTTGGGAAACGGATTCGAAGTGTTTTATGTTCCCTGATACAAATGTGCAAGTTCTCTGTGTCATTTTGCGTGCCACTACGTTCCATTCGAACAGCTCGCTAAACTGGAAATGTAGCTTTTCCATTTAACATAGGGCCCCTTATCAGTGTAGGGCTTAAGCGGCTAGTATAACTGGAAAAATTCCACCATTTTTGACTGAAAACCACCTATTTCCAACACCTTTTCTTTCTTTCAATTTTCTTGTATTTTTAATCATAACGGAGTTAGCTCATGGCCCCAGACTTTTGATACACTTTGTATAGCAAAATATGTTCACTTGTCACCTTCCCAACTCGGGCTCAATATCATAAAGCCTGCACTTTTTAGTAAGACAAGTATTACTTCCTACTATCTAACTTGGCAACCTAACATACGGAAAATTTACAACAAATCACGATCGGATTATTTTTTTTTTTTTTTTAAAGTGTTTAAAAAATACAACACAACTTCCTGATACTGCTTGGTGACGAAAACCGATCAGCAGGATTAACATTCAAACTAAAAGCTTGTTATAGAATTTCACTACTTATAACACTTTTCAAATTATATGTTACATGGCCTTGAGTGGGCTGCCAATCGCATTTACACGGTGTTGTCAATTTGTTGCAGGTGATAGTATATACTGACTTTTCGCACCACTTCGAACAATATCAAACGCGCTACTAGAAATATTGTATTCCTATACTAATTGCTATCTTTAGCAATTAGAAACATGAATTATGAACATGTGCGTGCAAACTGCATAATTCTATGCCAACTGGTTGTCATGATCTAGTTTTTTAAATGTTTTCATATAAAGCAATTGTGAAAATCTTTAGAATACGTTTCGTATAACTGCCAGTAGATTTTCATGAAAGCTCTTGTTAAATATTTTCCTCTGGTACGAAATCGAACCCGTAACCTATCACAGGATAGTAAACAAAATAACTTATTACTTGGGCTTCATTTGTCTGGACATGCATATGTAACTGTGTACTTTTAAACAATCATTTTCATACGTTGTACATATAATATGATAGATGTAGTGAAATTAAAAAAGTAAAAGATTCTAGTAGGTGTGTTTTTAAGTTAAGTACTGTTTTAAAATTTGGCCACTACAGCGCTGCGGTCGGCAACCCGCGCATACGCACTGTGTATCTACATCAGTTGGCAAGCCAAAGACGCCATTATGGAAACATTCGACTATGTTTAAGGGTGTGTGTGAGTAGTTAAAATGCCTGCACAGACTGAAAATCCCGTCAACTATAAAATACGAGCTGTAATTCGTTTTCTTTGCTAAAGGTACGAAAACGGCTGAAATTCATCGCGAGATTGGTGAAGTGCATGGAGAAAACATTATGAGCGATGGAATGGTACGGAAATGGGTTAAAGTTTTTAAAGAATGCACGAATATTCATAATAAGGAACGAAGTGGACGATCTTCTGTCATCACTGAAGATTCTGTACAGAAACTTGACGAGAAAGTGACAGGAGAACAGACGCTTTACAATTTCATCGTTATTTTATAAGTTTCCCGAAGTTTCAAGAAGTGTTCTCTATGAAATTGTGACCACGTCTGGGTGGTCAGCGCCACGACGACGATGTCAAAACGGATCGTGTTGAAGTGCTAGTCAAATTAGGCGGCAGACTTCTGTAAAGATAGTATTGAAAAGTTTGTTGTATGATACGATAAGTGCCTTAATATTGGTGGAAACTATGTAGAAAAGTAGATTAAGCTATACCTTTTATGTGAAAATAAAATCGTTACGAAAAAAGTATACCAGGGTGTCCACATAATTTGGCGAATAAAAATCCCTGACTTTCCATGACCAAAGTTCCAGATTTCCCTGAACATCGAATAATTTAAAAATAAGAAAAAAGAAAGAAACCCGCAGTCTCCACCTTCCCCATAGCTGGCCTTACTCTCTCTCCACTTCTGTTTCTTTCCTTTTACAAATTAGTTTAATCCAATTTACTTTAATCCAAAATAATGTAAATTTACGAACATATACATTACGCCGACACTATATTTACTATTTCATCAAATCAATAACTGAACAAAGGACCTAAATCGATTTTTCCCTGACTTTCCCTGATCGATTTGCTATTTCCCTGACTTTCACTGATACATTTTTACTTCGCTGACTTTCACTGACTTTCCAGAGTGTGGACACCCTGATATACTTTTTCTATTTCTAAACGGTATTTAAAAAACACGTCTCTTTTCTTTCGAAAAAAATTAAAATAAATATTTCTTTAACTGGTAAAGGCAGTGTGATGTTTTTCTTCGTGTTTCATGTTTGACTATTTCATCATTAATTTCCCGCTCCCTCTCTTCTCTACTTAAAATATGAGTTCATAACTGATGAACAAATGTGCAGGCATCTAAATGACATCATAAGTAATTGCACCGAAAATAAACGTAACTGCTTCGAGACGCGGAGAACTGATACAACTAGGCGGAAACGAGGCTTGTAAGAAAAGTAAGAAAGAAATACTCATCAGAGGAGGAAAAGCAAAACCGTAATTTCCCAAAACTAAGGCGGCAGCTTTAGAATTCATTCCGTTTGTGTGATTCATCTGTGCTGAAGCAAGGGAGTCCTCAGCGGGAAAGGACTCTCTAAATCAACGAAAAGACTAACCTCGTAATAAGAAGACTGGGGATGATGCTTTGCACAACATACCAGCGTGAAGTGCTTGTTATTACTGAAGATCGATAGTCAGACTAACTCCCGGTCGCTTAGCAGGCAAGTGTGTCACTTCGTTTCCTCTCTGTGAGCACACGATTAATGGGACATCGAAAATAGTAATAATTTTTGGTTACCTTGTAATATCTACTGTTTCTTACTTCCTCCATCACGCTAACGGCGAAGAAAGTACTCTCCCCTCTACGGTCCAGGGAAAGGAAGATTTCCATCTTGTCAAGCTATAAAATAGTTTCTGCTTGAAAATACTTAATTCTGTAAGTCGCTCAATTTTGAATAGAATTAATGGTTGTCACCATAAGACAGATTCCACAGTGCAGATAAAATATGAGACTTAAACAAATCATATTACAGCAAACACAAAAGGTTTCGAAGCATGCTTTCCTTAAAAATAGGTAAATAAATAAATAAACAAACAAAACGAAACAAATCGCACTTAAAAGTAATTCTGTTTAAGAAAATTACTTTTAACAAAAAATATATTCATTCATGATGAAAAAAAAAAAAAAAAAGCATGATAGAACGCTCTCATACAATCAATTTATATTGTAACGTTCTCCCTGTATAGGGATAGGTAGAGCTTGGTAGAGTAAAATTGTAGGTTTGAAATCTTTTCCCACTATTGGTTTATTATAAAAATCCACTATAAACAGTATTTTTACAGACATATTACAATGATGTAAATCTTAGTAAGGTTGGAATAGGTGCCCTTTCGACCTGACGGTTTCTTCGTGTAGGACACACTTTGCTCCACTGCAAGTCAAGCCGGGCTATGATCAGGGTTTGAAAAAACCCGGGTATTTTTGAAAAAACCCAACCCACCTGGGCCCATGTGGGTTTTTTCGGGTATTTTCGGGTTTTATTGGTTTTTTCGGGTTTAATTGGGTTTTTTCGAAATATTTCAATCTCTTCGGGGTAAAAATGTTAAAATATGATTTACATTTCATGAGTGTCATTGTCACAACTTGCAACAACTTTCTATTCACTGCTGTTTTGAAAAAATTCCGCCATTTTGAAATTTTATATTGGATCGCCGAAAAAATCTATACAACAAATTTAGAATGTCTTGTGCTTCTACCCTCAAAATATCAACTTAAAAAGTCCGAAAATTGCCCCTTGTAGCATGGATACCCGCTATTTTGAAAAATGGACACCATTTTGAAATTTTATGCCGCCAAAATATATACAGCTAATTTAGTCTCTCGTGCTTCTACTTTGAAAATTTCAACTTGAAAGACCTAAAATTGCGCTTTGTAGCGTGGATATCAGCAACGGCGCAAATTTGTCTTCAACATTGGGGGGACGGGTAAGACGGTATATATATATATATATATGCGATGTACAAAATATTTATGAAGGCGAAAAACAATGCTGAGGATGATTACCCATGTCGGTCCCGGCGTCCTCCACAGGGGGCATAAAATATGACGACATTATTATTGCTTTATAACTTTAAAATCCGACCGGCAACATTGAAAACTGTTTACAAGGGATGATCCAAATGATCATTCCCTGTAAACAGTTTTCAATGTTGCCAGTCTGATTTTAAAGTTGTAAAGCAATAACAATATAGTCATATTTTATGTCCCCTGTGTGGGACTCCGGGACAACATTGGTAGGGGAGCAGAGTTGTCTTCAACATTGGGAGGCGGTCAGATTTGAGGCTTATTCTGGGAGGTATCAATTTCATCCCACTTTCCTTTGTGACAGTTGGACACAAATCATCACATTTCTTCCTAAAAGACACATTTCTAATCGGATTATTGAGGGGGACAGTTCCAAGATTGTAGGGGATATGTCCCCATCATCCCCCCAGGATTTTCGCCAGTGGATATCAGCTATTTTTTTTTTTTTAAAAAAAGCGCGCCATTTTGTAATTTTACGTTGGTATGCTGCCAAAATCTAAACAGAAAATTTAGAGTGTCTCTGGTTTGTATCCTGAAAATTTAAAAGACCGAAAGTTGAACACTGTGTGGTAAAGGCAGACAAATTAACAAATGTAGATCGAGTCATCCTAGGAGCCTCAGTGACGTTCGCCAAATATGAATACCAAATAGCTATTAATTTAAAACAAAGACATAATTCATCAAAATGTCTTAAATATTTTTCAACGTTAAATAAATGGTCTTATTGTTGAAGTTCACTTTCGATGCTTTGTGTATTCAATTACGGGAATTACCCGAGCACTTGTTGCAAGACCGTTCTTTTCCGAAAATTAATTTAAAACAATTAACAAAGATAGGCCTATAATTCATATTTTATAAAGTAAATGTTTCAAAATGTCTAAAATGAAATGAAATATCCTCCAGCGTAAAATAAATAGATTTATTGTTAAAGTATTCACTTTCGATGCTTTGTGGGTTCAATTGCGGGAATTCAGGACGGGTTTTCCCTGAAAATGCAACTTGCATTACTGTACATCGAAACTTCCATTAATACTGAAGTTTGAATGCAGCACTTGAAATAGTAAGCGTTACGTGGTCTGCGGAGCTCCGAGCATTAAGCTTCTTAATTTCAACAAGAATTTTTACGTTATTGCTAGTGTTGATTCTACAGAATGCTTATTTGAAGGCTAGCAATAAATGACTGAATTTAACTGTTGTTGGAAAACCAAATTTTACTGAATACTTTTGTTACCATCAAAGATAAGAAATAATACTAATAGTTTTACTAATGTATTTACATATTTACTGTTAGTACCGACACCTATGACCTTAAACCCGTCAACGTATGAGGGATAACGTCCCTCGGCGGCGCCGAGTCAGGAAACACACTATTCACGGAAAGTCTTTTCTAAAAAGTATCGCTTATTTTACTTCAAATAGGCTATAAGCATAATCCGCACATTAATTTGTTCTACAATTATCTCAAGCTAAGGTGAGGTTTTTTATTTATTTATTTATTTATTTATTCAGTGCATTTAGGGCTTTATAAAGGTCTTATGTTGAATATTGTTGTCTATCTTAACATCTTAACATGAAAGCATATAATTCGCCCAAAGAAAGTTTAAAATCTGATAAAAATAACTTTCAATGTGATCACCTTAGTTGTACCAATAATACACTAGCAAAAAAGTCAAAAACCCAGGTGGGTTTTAAGATGGGTTTTTTCAGGTGGGTCCAACCCGAAAAAACCCACCGGGTTTTTTCGGGCTGGGCCCACTTGGGCAAACCCTGGCTATGATTAGGATTCTCACACTGCTCCACTGCAAGCTAGGAGGGGAAGGAACCGTTAACTCCACTCAGTGGCATATTTAGGGGAGTGGATTTGGGGCTCAATCCCCCCCCCCTTCCCCGAAATCCACGTACAACAATAATCCTTCTTACCATTTCTAAGGAAAAATATAAGTGCTTATTTACGTGTTGTGCATAATCTCTCTCCCCGAAACAAAATCCTAAATACGCCATTGGCTCCACTACAAGCCCACAAAAGGGATTTGACCAATCGAGATTGGTGACTGACCGTCGAATCCTATCAGTTATATAGCACTTCAGGTGAAACGGTGGCGCTGCTGTTCACTCATCATTATGTGATCCGTGGTGTCGCTGTGGTCTCCGTGGTCTGCAATTTGTAATACTCCAACGTAAGCTATAGTAATACCCCATCGTAAGGTGCATGTGGTGGTTGTTTATAAACAGGAGCACATGTAGAATGTTTGTAAACCCAAGCACGTGGTACATTACAATATATTCTTCAACTCTCACGTAAATGAAGTGATTGCATATGAGAATCCCCTCATAGTTTACTCTTTTACTTATGCATATATAGAAATTTTTAAAGCAATTTTCATGGAAAGAGAATTTTTGCTTTTTGGTACAATTTAATTTATTTTTATTTTTTACTTTTAAATATGATTTGTTTTATAATGTTCATTCTTTAAAAAAGAAAACAGGTTTTTAAAAATGTTTTTATTTATTTTTTAAATGATTTTAGAACATGTTAACCCCTGTGTACTAGATAATCCCTCTTTTCTCAAGAATAAAGCTGATCGCATACGAAAAGCTGATATCGATCTTTAAAATCAAACAAGAGATTTAACTTAAAAATAAATAAGTATACAAAAATACATAAAAAGTCATAATGGGATACTCTACTATCACCTGACTTAGTTAATGATAAAAAAATTGATTATTGAAACGTACGAAATGAGTTAAATTAAGGTTGCAAGATTTAAGGACATTGTGTTAAAGAAAAACATGTACAAAGTGTCAGTACTATATAACTAAGGGTCTATCACATATGTCCTAAACAATTCAGGCAACTCGTAAGAAGAAAGGAATGCATACAAGGAAGAAATAAATTTACTTACCAAGGCTTGCACCATCCTTGTGTTTCCCTAAACCAGCAAAACTGCCTTCACACATCCTTTCTTTTCGTCCTTTAACATCTCGCGAAAGAGGTGTTGATGTAATCACATCACTTTTAAGAGCACTTGAATCAACATCTGTCTTTTCGTCAACTTCAGAAACACTATATAAAGCGCAGTCTGCTTTCCGAAAATCTTCCTGTATTTGCACATTTAGTTGAGTTAAGCTTTCATTATATTTACTCAATGCAGGATTAATATTTTCTTTGTTAGGAATGCTAGAATCAGTTTCACTTTGTTTATTGCCTGTTTTCTGCAACGATTTCACTGTATTTGGAATAGAAGAATCAGAATGTTTTGAACTATCACAAAAAGCCAAATTTAAATGATTCAAGGAATCTGTAATTTCTATTACAGACGAGGAGTTACTGTTTGCCAAGTCTTCCTGGAGAGGTTTCAACGGGAAATCGGAAATATTTTCAGCATTCAGTCTATGGCACATATCTTCCATTGCCTGCACCGCAGGAAATTCAGGATCATTTTCCCCAAATACTGGAGCTGGTACTTCTTCAGTACCTGCAGGAACGTCCTCTAAAATATCTGGAATAATCTTGGTTATTATCTGTCATTAAAGAAATCAAACAAAAGTATTAATCTACTAGATTACATAAACTAAATAACAATTTTATTAATTAACTGTAATTCGTTCAAAATTACTGAACTGAGTATGCCCTTTTATGTACTTGTAACACAGATAAAGAAAGGAACATTCTACAAAGTAAGATCCAAACTTCCCTCGGCTCTGTTTATCAAGTTTTAAAATCTCTACAGGTGCCTCGAAACAAACAGTTACCGAAAATCTGAGAATAACAAGTACGAACAGTTAGGATTTTAATATATATAATACACAACTTTAATACTACGGTTCTACATTTTCTGTATTATCTATATCTAAATTTGTTTTTATTCATAAATTTGCATTTGTACTTCCTGATTTCGTTAAACACGAATTCGGCTAGAGTGACAATCGCTGCAATATAAAGTGCAAATTAATGGCTTTTCATGTTTGTTGAATGGCTGAATCTACTCGTTCCTCAATGTAGTATATAGAATACAAAGACAGTGGTCAAATCATTAAATCAACTTTAGAAAGTCTATTGACTTCATTTATCTGTAAATTGCTTAAAATTAAGAAGGAACAATTAACAACATACGTTTTACCATTACGTAATTTGATCTGAATTAGAAAGTAACATTTATCTATTTCGTTGTGGCAATATAGAGATGGATTGCATTTTGGGGAAGTTTTTCTGCTTCTTGGTGGAATTATCTGGAAGCTGAAAAGCAAGTGCAAAAGGTACTTTTCTTAATATATATATATATTTATGCTGAGTCGTACTGGCCCAATGCGACCAACTGCAACCGTACCACTCAATGCAAAAACGCCTAGTTAGTACTTAGCATGAGCTAGGTTTATGCCATGTAAGTTTGATTAAAGGGCAGTATCCTACAGGGATAAATGGCTCAAATGTACGCCAAAAATGGAATATTCTGTGAGTTCCTCAAGCTAGGAAGATGAAACTCGGTATAGAACTCCTCATTACGAATAAGTGGACATAGGGCCATGGTGGTTCAATGATAGTGTTCACCTCTGGTGCATGAGGTCCCTAACTTGATTCCAGATTGTGTCAAGTCAAGTAGGCTTTGTGGTAGACAACCATTGTATGCGTGGGTTTTTGTGAAGTTCTCCCGTTTTCTCTCCCCTTCTTTATTTCACCATTTTATTCATTCTCATCGTCGCAGTTTCCGTTAGCGCATGTCAGACGTAAAACTAAAATTTCATTTACTTTTTTAGTGATTCAATAAGGACGTACGAGGCCTATATCGCAGCTAATACTGCACGTAGAGCTTTCGAACAAAACATTGAATTACCAAATCGTATGTGCAGAATGCAATAAATATAGTAGCGAGACCAGTGGCGTCTCGTGAATACTTCCAACGGGGGGCAACTTCAAAATTTGAAATGGAAAGTGGTATAACTGTCGGAATCGTTTGAAAGGACATTAAATGTCATGCAACTTTTAGAGAACAAACTTTGTCATATCTTTTCCCATTTAGCCGCTAGAGGCGTTGTTGCAGATTTGTATTTGACTACCCGTAGCAGACCTTTATCTCAGCTAATAATGCACAAACAGCCGTCAAACTAACAATTGAACTACCAAATCCTATTGTGTAGAATCATAGCCGTCTTTAGGAAGGCCCCGGCCTTCGGTGTGGCAACGCTGTTCCCCACACCACTCGACGTCCATCGCGAGCAATACCAGGACAAATCTTTTTCTGCAGCTTGTTTTTTTTTCACTGCCTTTTGTCAACTTTTTGTGATAGTTTTGTCCAATAAACAAATGGAATATTCTTGTTGAATGTAATAAGCAAGATACTAATATAGCGAAGGCTACCTAAGTTAGTAATAAGTAATCAAAGAGTGATTGACTAATACAATATACGTAATTAGTAAGATACGTTTACATTAGTAAGATAAGTACAAGGATCATGACAACAAATGACTAAAATAATATAAAATCCATTCATAAAATAAGATTACAAAATATATTAAAAGATGTAAGTCAAAGCAAGAAAGGGTAAATGAACAATAGGATAGGCTTATATAACTAAATTGACAAATTAAATTGAAGTTTAGCGTCCTTTCCAGCACTGAGGCTATCTGTATGAGTAACGATGATATATGCATAAATTCCTATTCTAGTATTATATACGTTTACATAAGTATTCATAAAAGATACGCGCACGAAGGTAGGGGCAGGGGGCCCAGTGCCCCCTGGTTCACGAAAATTTGTATTATAACAACTTAAACTTCTTAAAGGGCCGCGATGGCTCAGTGGTTGAGCGTTCATCTCTGTTGTTTGGGGTTCCAGGTTCGATCTCAGCTCGCACCAAGTGAACTTTGTGATGGACAAACACCGTGTGCGTGGGTTTCCTCGGGGTTCTCCCGTTTCCTCCTATTTTCTTCATTCCACCATTTCACTCATTTCAAATCATCACCGTTTCCTTTAGCCTAACCAGCATTATCGTGGGACGTAAAACTCAAAGATTTCATTTTAAATTTCTTAAGGTTTTCTAAAAAAAAAAAAAAAAAAAAAATACCAAACGTAATATAGCAACCAGGAAGATGTCCTCTAGAAAATTTTCTTCGGGCGCCGATGTTCTTAAGTACACAGTGCATTTACAAATTTGGTAGAATTGCCAAAATTTTAGGTCTATTGGAGGCCGTACTCATGCTGAAAAGATGTCTAACTTCCTTCTATTTCTTTCTTTTACAACAGCTTGCTTCATTAATTTTGAATAGTTATTTAAAAAAATATTACACAAACAATATTTCCTACCAATTTTTAACTGTCCTGGTGGCATGGATTTACAATAATATTATACAATCAAGTATGTTATTGTCTCTGCTTATCTCTAATACACTTAAGCGATGCAAGACTAATTTCTGATTATTATTTGAAACTAACTTGTTTTCATATTCTTTAGATATTGACACCTGCATAATTGCAAATAGATGTTTGCATACTCTTATAATAAAATCTGACGGTACCGACAATTTGCTTCG
Source organism: Thermobia domestica (assembly GCF_964235325.1). Classification (NCBI taxonomy): domain Eukaryota; kingdom Metazoa; phylum Arthropoda; class Insecta; order Zygentoma; family Lepismatidae; genus Thermobia; species Thermobia domestica. Next base: position 225,197,808 of record NC_137457.1, on the reverse strand, counting down.
ATTTACCTTAGTGGAACATTCCTCTTTATGCATCAAAATATCATTACACGTATCACAGTTAAGTTTGTGTGCTGTCTTGAAACACATATGTACAGCCACATACGTACAGAAATGCAGAATCATCTAATGTAACACTGTTCAAATAGTCTTTGTTTAGAATCTCAAGAAAAACTATTAATATAATCTTTACTGTTTACAAATTCGTAATGATCATCCAATATTTCGCTTGAGAATGGAACGCTTTGGAAATCGGAAACTCTTTACATATTCTTCCTCCTTAATTGTTTTAGTGTAATTACGTTGATACCCAGGCATAATACATTTATCTGGCATTCTGTCCTCTAATTCCCATAAATGTGACACTTTACAGCATCTAAATACCAACGCCCTTTACTGACAGTGTGCGATTGTCACCATTTACCGAAAGGTAAATTTTCCAGCCGATAGGACGTTCGCGCTGCGTTGCCAAGTTTCTATGGCGGGGCCTTCCTAGAGATAGCTATGGTAGAATGCAATAAAAGATAGTCGCGACACCAGTGGCGTATCGTGAATATTTCCAACGAGGGTTATCTGCAAAATTTGACATGGAAACAGGGGTTGGTTGTGCCTCCATTGAAACAAGCGCACAATGGGAGAAACGTCGAGAGGAAACACCTTGGCATATTTCTTCCTCGTTGGCAGCATCACGGTCGCATTACTAGGTGAAAGTCAGATGGTGCGAGGGTCCTCCCATCTGACTTCATCAACAAAACAAACAGAGAAAAAGAGTATTTAGCGGCAGACCATATACAGGGTAGGAGATAAATGAGGACAAATTGCGAAAATAGAACATAGAAAATGTCTGGAAAAGCCACGTTAATTTCGAAACAAGTAGAGAGATTGAAGTCGAATGTTGGACATGAGGAATATGTGTAGGGCTCCACTGAATAGGCATAATGCGAATCATGGGGGACATCCGAAAAGCCATCATGTTGGAATTAGCGCAAGAAGAATATACGGGAAAGGAGTCATGTGGCATATGGCTCTTGAAATCAATAGTGGCCAATAAAGTTTGAGATCTCTGTAACAGGAGGTGTTCCACGCTATCGTAATGTATCAATACTGTCGTGAAGGTGACGTGAATGAGGAACTAGAGACCCTGTAGTGAGTTTCATGAGCACGTTGTATGCACTAGGAGTATAAAGAGATAGAACCGAATCTTGGAATATCAAGAATATTTGCAACATGTAACGGAATGAGTGGTTCCACTGGGTGAATGGATGCGCATTCATGACACCTGTCGACTACTGCTTCAATTTCAATACCAGCGACAGCTATGACGAGTCCGATTGTCCATTTTTATCGTTTTCCAAATGTGCCCACTGTTGTCTCCATTTTTGTCTCAACCACACAATCATTCTTAAGGTCTATAACAATTGCAATTAAACAGACGTCTCGAACTGTATTGGCCACTATTGATGTCAATAGACGGTGTACGTCAAGAGCCATGTCACATGACCCCTTTCCCATATATTCTTCTTACGCTTTTCAATGTCCCCCATGATTCACATTACGCCTATTCAGTGGGGTTCTACATGCATTTCTCATATCCAACATTTGACCTCAATCCCTCTACTCGTTTTAAAATTAACATGACAATTCTGACTTTTCTACGTTCTATCTTCGCACTTTGCCCTCATTTATCTCCCATCCTGTATATAGTTTGCCACTAAACACCCTCTATTTCACTGTTCCTTTCGATGATGAATCCAGTGCTAGCAATCATTCTCAGAAATTGAATTCACAAAATCGGAATAGTCCCTTGTTAGAATGAATGTTAGAACATAGTACCTAGCCCAAGCAAGATTTTTATCATGCCACTGTGATTAAAGAATGTATCCTAAGGGGGTTCAAATTTAACGCCAAAATTAAAGTGTTTCATAGGGTTTTTATAATCACACTTTCAATGAAATGCAGATCTTAAAGGAGAGGAGCTTCAAAATATTTTCCATACTTATATCTCCGCGCAAAGAAAGGGTATTTCATTTTGTTTTAAGTTTTGAAAGCATGGATCCTAAACATATGAGTCTCCCTCCTCTCCCACAAATCACAGTAAACTTATAAGTGCGATAATAACAGACTTTCTTGAACCGCGGAAACTACGAGAGAAGCATTTATGAACTATTTCAACAACGCTGGAATTGTACCATGGCAAAATAATTATGCTTTACTACAAGTATCGAAGGAAGAAATCGACAAACGTCCACTGGACTTTTTTTTTTTTTTTTTAAAGGAAAAGGTTGTAATAATAAAGAACGAACTATCCATGCCCTTTACAAAGAAAGATTACTCCAAATTCCCTAACAAAGTACCGTAGCCTGTTGTGCCTATTCCAGTGTATCGAAACGCCACCCACGGAGGTGTTTCTTTAGGAGTTCAAACAAATGGTAGTCGGAAGGGGCTAAATCAGGGCTATACAGAGGATGGTAAAGAATTTCCCAACTGAAAGTCATGTGTGAACGGGTCCACTGGACTGCATTTGGTCACGGATTATCGTGCAGTAACATCCCCTCTCTTAGTGCCCCATTTCGTTTCTGTAGTATAACTACTTTCAGCCTGTCCATAGTTTGGCAGTATGTGTCCACAGGAATGCTTGTATCCTTTCCAGAAATACAACATGAATAACATCCTGATGGTTCCAAAACAAAGTAGACGTTGTTTTCTTAGTAGACATCTTGAATTTCTTGGCCCCCGGTAATGACGGATGTTTCCATGTCATACTCTGACGTTTTGATTCAGGTGTAATAGGGGTATGGGGTCCATCGGTCGTTTAATGCCAGAAGGAATTAATTTCCTTCATGGTCATATCGTGTAAAATGGGTCAGGGAAATGTCCATTTAAAGATGTTTTTGGCACCAGTCGCACACACTTTCGTGAAGCCAGGATGGTCATGAACGATACTACTCACTGAACCATACGAGATTTGCAACGCATCTGCAATGTCATGCAACCTTACCCTTTTGTCTTCACGAATCATCGCATCAAAGTCACACACTTCTGTCGGTGATGAACGTTACTTGTTTTGTACTTCTATTATTACCTTTGTCCTTCTGCCACCTGCGAATGCGTTGAACCACATACACACTTATTTCTGTGACGTAATACTCTAATCATAGACTACCACCAATTCTCAATGAATGTTAGAAGGTTCCTGACCTTTGATCCACATAAAACGAATAACATAAGCATCTCCTGTTTGGAGTAATGTTCAGCCGATGTGCTACCTTTAAATTGCTGTAAATACCAGAGGGGTTTACGTAAAAGGTTGTAATTGCAGTCAGACTTATCTCACTTTGGTATATGCAACATACAAAAGAACCTCACAGTTTAAGAGAAAAATTCACCTTGATTTTTCGATACTCCTTTGTAGATCACATTTCAACACCCCCCCCAAAAAAAAAGATTAGATAATAATAATAATAATAATAATAATAATAATAATAATAATAATAATAAAAATGAAAACACCCACATGGGACCAGGTGTGCTTTTTTTTTCAATTATTTTAATTGTTTGTTTCAAACTCTGAAGAGAATGCTTCTCAAACTTAGATCGCTGAATTACTGCTTTGTGAAAAATTGCTTGCACTGATTCAAGAAATTCGCTCCGAGTCTAATAATAATGTGCCTACCACCTGTAAATACAGTACTTGCGGCAAAATAGTTTACATTGTTACCTTAAGTTTACTCCTCTATACATACCTCACCAACCAATTCATTCTGAGGATATCCGAACATCATATGCGTGAAATGATGATTACAAGCTTCAATTACTCCAGCCTCATTCAATACTAACAATCCACTGATGTTAGCGAACACCTATAATGGTAAGTTATTAAAATTACTGGTAAAATTATTAAAATTAATGGTAAATTATATTATACAATTTATAATCAAAATATGTTACGATAGTGACTGCATACTAAAATTATGCAACTCGTGAGCTTCTTTTACTTCAGAACTCTCAGATAAAACTTCTGAAAGTTATATGGTATCTCATCCTTCATTTGTTATATGTAGTGTTGTAAAAAAACGTTTTTTTTCTGTGAAGTTTTTTTTCAATAAAAAACATCGTTCTTTTTCATGTTTTTTTTCAAATGTCTGTTTTTTTTCTGGCAACTATTATTTATTGATTTATGTTGCAGATTATTGAAATAATCAACAGAACTTGAGTCGAAGCCCTCGTAATTTACAAATCGTTTGTTTCTTTGTACCTATACGAGCAAAATTGTGAGATTATTCCTTTCGGTCCCAGGTCATTTTTGGCGTTTTCCTACATTTCCAGTTAGTGACTTATTGCTCAAAAACTATTCATTTGATTGATATGGTTAAGGCCTTGTTTGTTTAGAAAATAGATGTGGCTATTTTTTGGTGTACGTTGCATTGCAGTGTTGAAAACAGGTGGGAAATTATTGAGGGAAATGTAGGAATGAAAATTTACAAAAAATTCCCTAACCGAAATTCAAAATTTTTTGTATCTAGCACCACTGCTGCTATATGGGTTCAAGTCACTCAAACAAATCTTTGGTGTGTTGACAAGGTACAGTGAAATCCTGAAGTCGCTGGCTTCCATTCAAAGAGGGAAAGAAAAAATTCTGTCATACACATGAAATTTTGACACTTTTTACGCCTCAGAAGCAAAAATCAAATATGCCGGAATACAGCTTCTCTCATTATCCTATTGAAACTTTTTATGGTGCGTTCTGTAGGGCAAAGAGGAAGCTTTCAGGTAGTGGTACGTTTGTTTCAATGTAGTCAGTAAGAGGGTAATAATAGAGGGGAAAAGGGAAATTTTCCGAATTTTTCACCTAATAGCGGGAATTAATTGTTTTGGCTGGAAACGCTGCCATCAGACAGACGAAACTACCTGAAAATAAACCGTAGTACTCCAAGAATATATCCTACAAGTATCATGGCGATATATAACAAAGTAAGCATGAAATTTTAAAAAAAATCTCATTCTATCCAGAAATTCACCATTTTCTTACCATTTCCAGAACATGGTTTATTATAAACCTCAACTGTACTTCCCCTAATTATTCTAGTGAAACTTTTTATGGTGAGCTGTGTAGACTAAGGATGAGGCTGTTAGACACTGTACATTTGTTCGAATGTAGCCAACAAGAAGGAAATAATAGACGTAAAAAAGGGAATTTTTTCCCCAAATTTGCCCCTAAAATCTGGAATTAAAATTTTCTGTAGCTGGCAACACTACTATCAGACACACACAAACTATCTTAAAATAAGCTTTGCTATCCATCTAATATATCCTACAAGTATTGTGACGATATCTAATAAAGTAAGCATGTCAGTAAAAAATATCTCATTCTACCTTTAAAAAAATCACAGTTATCTTTCCAATTAGAGAACAAGGTCCACTGTAAACCTCAACTGTACTTCCCCTAATTATCCTATTGAAACTTTCTATAGTGCGTTGTGTAGAGCAAAGACGAGACTTCCAGATACGGGTACGTTTGTTCCGATATGGCCAACAAGTGGGAAATAATATAGACAAAACATATAATTTTTCCAAAATTTCCCCCTAAAATCTGGAATTAAAATTTTCTGTAGCTTGTAATACTGCTACCAGACAGACGCAAACTATCTTAAATTAAACTTTGGTACACCACTAATATATCCTACAAGTATTATGGCGATATTTAAGGAACAAAGCTTCTAATTGCCGAAAATATATTACGGTAAACAGAAAAGTAAGGAAAAACTAGAAAAATCAAGGGTTAGAACCTAAATACGAATTTTACGTGCGCTCCCTAATTACCCCATTGTAACGATGTGTACTTTCGTTTGTTAAGTAAGGACAAATGTTCGATTGGCGTAAATTGACTTGCACTCGGACATATAGGTGCGGATTTATAAACAAAAATTTCTAATTTTTTGCCCAAATATAGGAGAATTTTAATTTCCCTAATTGACAACACTGCGCGCAGGCCCGTCCAATTGATGTCAAGAGTTAGGTATCCATCTGAGGTATCTACCTGGCAAGTCTTAAGGATGTCTTTCTACAACGAAGGAAGCTACAGGGAAAAAGAGTAAAGGGAATTCGAAATTAGAAAATTCTCGAATTTTTTACTGGGGTGAAATTTGAGAAGGAAATTCGACACCAGAAGAAAAAGAAATTAATATGATAAACTATAGTCCAACCATGTTTTGCAAGAATAATATCCCGATATCTTAATTAGTGTCCACACAGGAGCGGATTAAACAAGTGACACACCCGTGTGTGCCACTTTGGCCACCTAGGCCTAGTGTACATTTGATTACATTTTTTTTGACTACTAACCCGTGTTGTTGTTGTAGTTAAAGTCTCGACTAATAGTAATATCGTTGTTGTAAACAATAACTTTATAAGGAAAATTTTCTCTCCTTTTTACATCTTAGTTCCAACACTGTTGGTGAGAAATGCAGGGTGTTTCAAAATGAATATCGGGGTTTTAACTCTTCGTAGTACTTATTACATTTTACGTACAATTGTAAGCAATGCATCAAGTAAAAGAGCACCTCAAACAGTCTTTGCTACAAGTGTTCAATGTGAGATTCATTCGTCGCACGGCACACATCCAGTCGATAGGCGAGAAAGGCCCATAAACTTTCCGCCATATGGCACAAAACACATTCAATTTAGGGGAGTTTCGCTTCAAGTGTACCATCTCCTGAGGATTTGCTGACGGCCAGATGCAAACATTATGAGTGTTCACATTAGCTCTTAGGTGAAATGTCGATTTATCACTGAAGACGACACGATCCAGAATATCTTCATTGTTATGCAGGAATATTTCACTTGCGAAATTGGCACGTAAACCGTAGTCTGTAGGCTTTAGACCTGTAGCAACTGCAAACGATAAAGACGTAGTTGAAAGCGTCTCCTTAATATTCTTTACACAGACGGTTGCACTGTACAGATTCAGTCTTTATTAAAACACAAAAAGCTTTCTGCTCTCTAGTCTACATTTTTTGCTACTTGCTCTTTCTAACGGCAGACAGAAGAAACAATGCATGTACATGCGTGCGTACAAAACTGTTTGAGTTGCTCTTTCATTTGATATAATATTTATAATTGTAAGTTAATTGTAATAGATACTACAAAGTTTCAAAACCCTAATATTAATTTTGAAACACCCTGCATTACTTCAAATTGAGTCATCCTATATTCATGTCTTGTATATACATATCATCAGGGCCGGCCCTAGTCAATTTGTCGCCTCGTGCAATGGCATAATTTGCCGCCTCCCCCTTTCTCCAGTATATTACTCCAGCATGAACAACAAAGGCGAAGGTAAGTGCAGTCGCACTGAGAAAGGCTTAATTACTTACTAAAAATGCAATTCCGTTGTGTCTGTTTTTTTCTTTAAATATTAATCTATTATGTTAGTGAAAGATAAAGCAAACACACCTGCAGAGGAAAGATGGTAATCCTTTTTATAGAATTCACTATCGAGCTTCAATCTCAATGTATCAGTTTGCAATTCCAGTGCAACTAGCTCTCTTATCTTTATTTCTGGATTTTTCTTCTACATCTTCAAAAATTTTTTTTTTAAAAACTTGTTTCTATCTTCAATGATAAGGAACTCGTTTTTGACAAAAACAAGACTACTTTCATATCAAAACTGTGATAACTTACTAAATGGAACAGATATTTATTACTATTCGAGAATTGAATTATTGCATTTGACAACAATCAAGCAATCTGTGCTCGGATTTATTCGACCATTTGCTTTAGCATTGTCCATGTGGCCTTAAACTAATGCAATCTAAACATAATTTATGAATGTAGTATTCAAATAGAAGGTCAGCTTAATAAATGTAACTACCATCATCATGAAGTCTGTTTCCAACAAGAAATATTTAATTTAAATAATATACTTGTGACAGATTTTGCCGGACCATCCAAGCTTGCCGTTCCATGCAAATGCACGTGTTGCATATATGCAGTGGCGTATTTAGGAGGGGGGGCTTCCGGGCTTAAGCCCACCCCGAAATCTTACGTACTGTAGTAAAGTATATGAAATATCTTGCAGAATTTTCACATTTTAATCAAAGCCTCCCCCCGAAAGTTAGCAAAGCCCCTCCCGAAACAAAATCGTAAATGCGCCACTGCATATATGGTAGAGCCGGCTCTGCATATCATATATATCTAGTCGACAAATTATTTATATATGACATTTAGAAATATACTATTAGGCAAATTAGTATTAGTTTTTACCTTTAGACAAGTTATTGGAATTTTATACTGTTTGTGACATTATTTTCGTACTTATTAAAGGCCTGCTTTCACAAAAAAACAAAATTTCATTTCTACTTTTATTTCTTAGTTGATATTGATGAAAACTGCTGAAACCCGAATTGTTAATAGGTATGGTATTCACGTAAATTGTAAAATATTTGTAGCGTATCAGTATCTAGCGTTTAATTTATGTTGCATTTTACGGTGATTACACCAACATAAAAATATTTAATACTTAAATAGACGTAAGATGCATTACAAATGACTATTTGAAAAAAAACGAAATTTAGAAAAAAAACGAGAGGCAATGTTTTTTTTTCTAAAAAAAACGTACATTTCTGAAAAAATACGAACCGTTTTTTTTCTATTTACAACACTAGTTATATGGTATCTCATCCTTTAATATTAATGAAAGTAAACAATATTACATTAAGTATTTGCTTATGAACATTGTAGGATGCTGAATATAATTAATATACTATTCTTAATTTGTGTATCTTGTTAATCAAACATTCTACAATTTCTACGTGCGTTGATGTTTTCTTCAGTAATACTTGTTCCTAATTACGTAATTAACAGTTCGTCGGACTGGATACACAAGATATTATTTTACTGGTTTCACTCCTGAGATATGGAAAATATGGTAAAATTTGATATATTCCTTAAAATGGTGTATTTGTGAAAACCATGTAAAAGAATTTTTGATCTACTTGGCTTCCAAACTTTAAAACAATAATTTTTGTTAGATGCAATCACAATAAGTTCTAGGAATTAAATAATTTTAAGTAGTGTTGCAAACTTAACCAGTATTTACCATATCTTCAGAACGGTTTGGGAAATTAAGTTGCTGTAAACGGCATTGTGATTTCCACATCTATTGAAAACTATTTATGTAACTGGATGAGGTACTTATCTAAGCAGTTTTTCCAAAAAAGATCTTTTAAAAAGTCAAACTTTCAATCTTTTGTATTTTGTTCGTATTTATTCGAAATCCGTCATATTATGATCATAATATCAGACACTAAAATACTTTAGATGTACATTGCCTCAGGAAATAAGTTATAACCTGGCGTAGTGCCATTTTAATCAATACAATTTTATGTTGGACTGGCAACACTATTACCCTTGTAGTATTACAAAATGTCAAACATTTCCCTGTCGATATTTGCATGGTACAACATTTTAGCGTTATTTGTCTATTAGTTTAAAACTTACAAGGGTTGTTACGATAAATGGTCCACCTTATATACGAAGGCTGGTCAAAAAAGAAAGAAAAAAACCGCACAATCCTCTGTAGCTCGGTACTTACTAATTTATTCGAACCCTTGGAATTGGAAACATGTCAGATGTCTAAACTGGCAATGGTTAGGTGGTGACAGCAGCACTATGCTGCTAGTGGTGGTGATGTATCCGGGCAAACTCCGTACTATGTAACAAGAAGTAGAATGGCAGTATGTAGTGAACTGAGCCAACGGTAATAGTGTAAAACGAGCAATCTTTTTGATTTCTTAACAGGGTAAATTGTTTGGTTATGTAGTACGAGCGTGAAGAAAGTGGCATATGTGTTGAGTAAATCATGAGATGCAGTGTCGAAAATGATGACCGCTACAAAACTCTCAGTAATCAGCGAAGAGTAACAGTGATCGGAAGAAAACTCTCACTGACAGGTCCCGCCGAACATTAAAGCAGATAGTCACTCAATCATCGTGCGACTGTGATACAAGTGGTGAAAGAGCTTAAACAACACTTCTCACAGACTGTATCGATAATCCAAGTCCGCTGAGTTACATGACATACGAAGTCAGATTGCACGGGCTAAACCGTTTACCGGGTACCAATAACGCTTGAGCACGACGCCAATAGTGCCGCTAACATTGTAACCCCCATAGCAGAACATGCCGCGATCTGCGATGTGATCGCAGAAAATTTGCCGCGCCTGTACAGAAAAATTGCCAGATGAAAGAAAATATAGCCAATAGAAAAGTGTAAAACTTGACTGCTATGTGTAGATATCTTAAATGCACGGACGACTCGCATAAATATAGTTTGAACTGTTTTTTACGTCGCGTAAAGCGTATTTTTAACAATCACAAGTGTTTCTTCTGAAAAAAAAAAAGAAAAAAAAACTTTACTAAAGCTCATCACAGGAAGACAAAGAAAGTTCTGCGATCGGGCATGTAACATGGACTACTAATGACTGGAGGCGTGTGATATGATCGAATGAGTCATCGTTCACTTTATTTCAAACTAACGACCATGAGAATGTGCGGCAAACGCCCAGAGAAACGTATGATCCGCAGTGTTTCCGCTCAAACGTGAAACATGGTGCCTGCTCTGTGATGATGATGGCCGCAATATTCTGGTTTTCAATGGGTCCTTTGCTGACGCTTACTGGTTGTCACTGCCGGTAATTATGCGTCATTTTAGACCTATCCTATGGTCCAGATATTGTTTCCCAGCAATCACTCCGCATTCCAGGATGAGAATAAACTCATTGTCATAAAGCTGGACTTAAGGCGTAGTTTGAGGAACGTTAGGATGAATACTTCCTCTTGTCCACCTAATACCCGGACATGAACAAAATTGAACACCTCTTGTTCGTTTTGGAGAACGAATCCGATGCACATATCTGCCTCCATTCTCTCTCAAGTAAATGAATGATGCGCTGCATTAAGAATGATGTAATATTCTAATATTCCACTTGCCACCATTCACGTCCTCTATACTTCATCCCACGTGGTATCAGAGCTGTACCGACGGAGAAAGGGGATCCAAATTCATAATAATATGATAATTTTCATTTTCAGATATTTCCATTAAATTAACATACATATATGAAGGTTTTATTTAAAAGATACAGAATGGAAGTTAAACTACATCATGAAAATAAAACAAAAAGACACAACACGGAAATTTAGTGTTAATAAAAGCTGATTGTATTTCGGTAATGGCTTGGTGTATTATCATGCCATTTTGAGACCTGTAAATGAAAAGGCTTAATATATTTTTTCTCGCAAAGAAGTGTCGCATAAACAATGCAATAACCTAATTATTATAATTATTTACTTTCTTAAATATAAAACTGATAATTAGAGAATACTGTTAGTTATTAACTTACTATCATCTGCATTTGTGACCGGTTCTAGACGTTAGATTAGATGGCTATTACAAATAACGATCTACGACTTTTCAAAGATGATTATGTTTATAGATGCGTATTCAAATGAATAAGACGAAAGTAATGTAAACGCATCTATTAACATCAATTAATTGTGGGTTTTCTCGGGGTTCTCCCGTTTCTTTCCACTTTCTTCATTCCACCATTTCATTCATTTCTCATAATCACCGTCTCCTTTAGCCTAACCGGCATAACCGTGGGACGTAAAACTCAAAGATTTCATTTCATTTTCAATTAATTACGTGAGTTCATAGACCAAATTTTGTATGAATTTTAATCGAATACAACCACAGCCTAAATCATCGGCCGACCATTGATCGAATTGGTATTTTATACAGTATAGTAGGCAACCACCTGGCCAATTTAGAAACAAATTGAATTACGACTGGGCAGTTGTAACCTAAGTCGGATGTAAGTAAGAGAGAGAGAGAGAGAGAGAAACACACAGAGAGAGAGAGAGAGAGAGAATTTATCTATAAATATATACTTTGTGCAATTTGTTCTTTGAGAGGAAAGAATAAACATACTTACCCAAATAGTAACACTAAATAAAATATTTCCATTTGCATTTTCTACTTCATTGTCATCCAACTTCTCTTTTAACTTTAAAGAAAGAGGAAATGAAGTACCATCTTTAGTTCTACCGGTCGCTTTCTGCTTGTAAACATTCTATTTAAGAAAGAAAGGAATTGATATAAGATTATGTAACATACAACTGATAGTTCGAAATATAATATAAAAATAACTACCACTGGAAGGCAATCAGACATAGATAATTGATGTAGACAGGGTCGGATCCAGGATTTTCTGAGAGGTAGTGCACCATAAGTACCAAAATAATCAGTCTCATTGAAACTCTTCAAAGTGACATGTGACAATATTCTTTACCCCTACAACGCTGATGCATAAAACGAGAGATGGAGTATTTTAAAGAGGGTTGTATGTGCTATGCAGGAAAAAACGTTCTCTCCTCATGGCTTCTCCTTTCTTCCCTACTTGATAAATGTTATATTGCTTTTGCAATACTCCTCTTTCTTTTAAGCCCTAAACAGAAGCATGATGTTTCGGAAAGTTTCGGAAAGTGTTACATTTTCAGTGCTAGCTTTTCATTTTCAGGGTGTCTACTAAATGTTAATTTTCAAATTCCAGGTTTTACCAAAGTTTTCAAGGTTTATTTTTCCTTTTTTTCCAGGTTTATCCAGTAAAGTGACATTTATTGTAACACGTATAAGTTAATGCAATTTTATATAGTTCTTAACAAAAACTTGTTATAATTAGAGAATGCATATGGCAAGTGATAGTTTCTTTAAGTGACAAGATCAAAAGAAAAAGCTGAGTGAAATGTAGGTTCTCAAAACATTTTACAAAAGAAAATGTTTAATTAAAATATCCCCTACCAGAAGGCCGGTTTAGAAGAATGTACAGTAGCTTTAAATATTCTAATGTAGGAATACTATACAGGGGTGAACCTTAATTAAACAGACAAACTTCGGGAAATGATTCTCGGCACCCAAACAAGAAAAAATCCTCTTTAACTCTTCTCCAGGGTGCATAGTTTCCGAGCTAAAAGGTGCCGAATAAGACTTCCTTAAAAAGATATTAAGCTGCACTCTCTATGTTGGATAGGTTTGGAAATATAGGCCTCGGAAGTTCATTTTTCCACACTTTCGGCACCTTGTAGCTCCAAAACTATGTACCGTGGAGAAAAGTTAGAGGATTTTTTTCTTGTTTCGGGCTCGGGAATCGCCTCCCGAAGTTTATCGGTTTAAGTAAGGTTCACCCTGTACAATAGTAAATTTCCGTCAAAAACATTACTTCAAATAAACTAATATTATAGTAGTAGCACGTGAGTGTTGATGAACAATGACAAAAATGGCGGGAAAATAGCTTACTCACCGCTAAGTTATAGGATAAAATATCACAAGAGTATTTTACTACAAGCACTCTCCTTTAAAGTACTCTTGTGGTATTTTATGCTAAGTACTGGTAGGACTTAGCGGTGAGTAAGCTATTTTCCCGCCATTTTTGTCAAACTAGTATTAGTTTAGAAGTAAAAGAAAAAAAAAAGATCATATATAATACAAATTCTTAACGCAAAGTAGCCCATATTGTTAAACGTTACTGAACATTCTTCTTGGATGGGGACTGGCCATCAATTATATTTTATTTAAAAATGTATTGTAACATGGAAGTTTAAAAAACTGAAAATGTTATGGAACCACGCACATTATATGAACAAATATCTTCTATATATATAAAAGAGAACGCACAAAATCCTTTGTCCGCTCATCACGCTAATACGGCTGAACCGATTTCTTTCATTTTTGGGGGGTTGTTAGGATTTGGACCCTAGATGGTTTTTATCATATCACTTTAATTTTCAATTACCAGTGTCTTGAGATAATTGACCAATCAGGTGTCAATACGTACAAAAAATCCTTTGTCCGCTCATCACGCTAATACGGCTGAACCGATTTCTTTCATTTTTGGGGGGTTGTTAGGATGTGGACCCTAGATGTTTTTTATCATATCACTTTAATTTTCAATTACCAGTGTCTTGAGATAATTGACCATTCAGGTGTCCATACGTACAAATCCTTTGTTATTAGTTCATCATAGGTATAAAAATAAACGTATTTATATGCAACCCGCATGACCCTGTGACTCGGCGGGTTAACATAACTGACAGGCGCTATAAATCACTTGAAAGCGAAAAAGTAAAAATTATCTAAGTAACAAAGTTTATTGCGTTCCGGGATGACCGCAGCGAAGCGGGGCGGGTTGGGGTGACCGCAGCGAAGCGGGGCGGGTTAACATAAATGACAGGCGATATAATGTTAACATTAGTGCAATCTTCTATGGTTTTTATCATATCACTTGAAAGCGAAAAAGTAAAAATTATCTAAGTAACAAAGTTTATTGCGTTCCGGGGTGACCGCAGCGAAGCGGGGTGAACGCTGCTAGTAGAAAATAACTTTCACAGTGAACAGTTTTTGACATTTAACTTCTAGAGTTCAACATAGGGATGTAAAATACCTGGGTATTTATTTCAGCGGGTAAATACCCTGGGTAAATACCCGGGTATTTACCCAAAATGGGTATTTTAGTGGGTATTTTATGTTTCAATTAGCAATAAATGGATTTTATCGTTGTCAATGAAAAATATAATGGTCATTTGTATCACCTGCAACAGGAGCACTAAATAACCATCTAATTAATCATTTTTTCTAGTAATTAAAGATTGAATTTGATATTTATTAAGTAATACAGTCGGATTTCCTACCTACTCACCATATTTTTTTTCTACTTACACTAAATTTCCTTCTATTACCCTTGGCGGAAAATAATTATCCATTCTACCCTGTGAATTTTTTACCTTGGTGTGCCCCTGAGGGGTCCAATCAACTACGCGGTAGAATTTGGTAGTGGATCAAACCAACACGAAAATTTAAAATTTATGACAGAACGTAACGATGACTAAAGAAAGTGAAGCCAGTTGTCACTAAACCAGTCATACACTATTATTAAGTATTCTGCCTGCCAGCAGCTCCTGATATTAATAACATGGAAGTTAAGTTCTTCCTTAGGTTTGCTTCTCATGAAACTATCTCCATTTTTCTCAATCTGGCTCATCTTCTTTTATCTTACAATACATTCTCCAGTTTTTCAAATCACCGATGAACACACTAACTAAAGCATTTAAGTAACAGCAGGATCTCTATTACTAAATAAATAAGTTTTCTTTTGGTTTACCAAATTTATTAATGGCGAAAAATGAATTATTAATAATTGCTTTCCTATTTTAAAGATCTAAAGTTTACAACAATTTTATTATACTTATATATTGTTAACATTAATTTTTTTGAATAGTAATGATGAAAAGAACCTTTTTAATAATTAAAAAAAACTGAATTAATATTACAGATACGGCTGGTTACTTTCTTCACGCAAAATTATGTTATTTTTGGTATTTTATCTATAGACAATGAGATATACTGGATAGTAGAGTATGCAAAAATTGGACCAATAAGTTTAAGTTTTATACCTGGTTTACGGAATTAATAAATTAATCTGTTTAAGAAACTACACTGTAACAACGAAGTTGTCGATATAGTTATACCATAGTAAAAAAACTCGACTTTAGTAACTAATAACCTTGAAAATACTTAGAAACTTTAAAAAAAATACACATTTATCGATTACGAAAGTTGCAGAATAATCAAGGTAATTAAATTTAATAAATTGGTCGATTAAATTATTTACTAAATATGCGAAGTTGTTGAAAGAAAATTATCCATAAAATACGGAATAACATCTCGTAGAACACTTAGGTCACTAATTCCTGATTTTTAGAAGTGTTCACTAAATGGAGTTTAACACTACGAATGATGGTTTGTGAAAGAATTTGTTTGAATAGCATGTTTAAAATATTAATGTGATAAACAACATTAAGCTGTATAGTAACTCAGTAATATTTATACTTTTGGAGTACTATAAAACGACCACAAATTTTACCGTCCTACTCATAATCAACCGTAAGATCAGGGTCGGAATCATCACATAATTCTTCAATATCAACATCACTATTACTCGCTTCTTCATTTCCTTCTGTCACCCATTTCTCTGTATTCTCTTCCAATGTCTCTGGTGTTTGGTTGTGTTCCATGGCAACCGGTGGTGACTTGTTCTTTGATGATCCTGGTCCTGAGTGTTGCATCCGTAAAACTTCAGGCAATCTCTTATTTAAAAGCTTCCAGTTATAAGATGGATATGTTAGTTTTCCTGTCCTTTCCAATGATAAACGATTTATTGTTTTACTAAATGTAGAGAGAGTTTTTTCTGTGCCAGCAGATGTAATCGGAGCACAAATGATTCGAATGCCAACATCAGCTAATTCAGTGATGTCTCGAAACCCTCTCCACCAAAGTAGTGAGCTCATTTGTTCCACTCCATCCCACAAAAACATTCTTGCCCAATTTCCTTCCCTGCCCCTATAGTCAGTCAAATGTGATCTCAGTAAAACATAATTCAATCCCATTTGTTTTCCAACTTCACAAACGAAGTTTACTCCATCCAGCAATTCTTCAGCGGTCAATTTGCAGCCGTGGAAAGTGGGATTGAGGAGATCTGCAGCCAGATGAATTGGATCCAAGCCGGGTTCACTTCTTTGTTTAAATTTTTCCATCACTGATTGCTCTTCTGTTTTCGAAAGGATTGATGGTGGTAACTGTTCTGTCAGAGTTGGATGAAGACTGGAATTTTGAGGTCAAAGTGTATATCTGATACTTATTTTATTCGAAGCAATTAATCAAATTCACATAGGTTTCAAAATGGCTACAAGGTTTTCAATACAAATCCAGAATACATCATCAAGAAGTATTTTCTTGAGTTCTGAAGGTAATAACGATTCTTCACTCACGCGAGCGTCTGAAGCCCGGTTTTATTGACAAGCACAGTTTGGAGGCATTGTAAATTATTTCCTCATCTTGTTTTTTCAGGCAGCTTTAAAAAAATTATAACACTTTTCTCCCTTGAATTTTGTGTAAATAGTGCTTGCAGGTGATGGCTATGTTTGATTGTTTTAACAACATCAATTACACTTCCCAGTAATGTCTTTACCGATGGAAATCCGATGATATCAGAACAAAGCAAATGGAGAAGATGAACAAGACAACCCAAAGATACTATACTAGGATACTTCTGTTTTACTAATTTAAAAGCTGCTCTCATGTTGGACGAGTTGTCTTCTATGATTATTAAAAATTTTTCAAGGCTATGTTTTAACAGAACATTCATAATTTCTTCAGACAAGTAATGTGCATCATGTTTATTTTCTTTCGACAACGCGAAATCAACAAAATCAGGTTCAGGTTTTAAAATGACGAAATAACTGATAGATTAATTTCTGAAGTTACTCCAACCGTCACACTGTAAATATAGGTTTCTTGATTCCTCTAACTTCATTTTAACTTCCTCTTGCATTTGACTATGTTGAGCGTCCCAGTAACTCGTAGCCAGGCGATACCTTGATGGCAGAGAATACGAAGGACGAATTTCCTTTTTAAAAAATTTAATCCACAAAGGGTGATCAACAAGTGACAGGGGACACCCACTAACGAAGATCACTTTGGCAATGCTTTCTTTCAACGCTTCCTATAAGACTTCATTAAGGTTCCATACGACGGCATTTGTTTTAAGAAACATCAATATGAAGATTCTATCAAAAATCCGAAATAGTAACGTTGAACCTAAGAAGCCATAAAAAGTCAAGAAAAGCCTGTATATTTGATGGAAATTGATGTATTTTTTTTTCGTATAATAAATGCGACTATACTTACTATATCAAACTCACTTTCTCCTTTCATTAAAATTACTCCAAAATGTTCTTTTAAGTTTGAAACTAGTAGACATGAGATACCATCTTTTCATGATTAACTTGAACCTCTATAATGTTCGACTCGGAAAGATTTTGATAATTTTGGTCATCTTTATTCAATTAGTTGTAGCCTCTGATATGTGATGCTTTAGATACATGATCCAGCTTTCGTTTATCTTTTATTTGAATGACGGTTTTGTCTGTGAAATATTTATGAGAATTTTAAATTTCAAAATTGTACATGTCGGGAAAAACTGTTGGATTGAAGGAGTCTCAAAACATGTGAAAATACACAATAACTTGATAAAGTTCTTGAGAATCGGCGGCGTATAGCAGACTTTAGATTTAAAACTGGGGCTGTTTCCCAAGGATTTACCAAAGAGGGTTTATATACGTTTCTATGTTTGAACAACCTAAGGCTTGAAGTCATACTACGATTTCTTAATTGTTTAAGTCTTGGCGAAACTAATCCAAGTTTGAAAGTCGCTCACACCTCGGTGAAGAAAGGCCATAGGTGGATAAGTATATTAAAATAGCCCAAGAACAATCTTCAGAGGACAAGAGGGTGGTAATATAGGTACCCCAGGAGACATTAATTTCTCACGTTTCAACTCTGACTCTGATTTGTTCATGAGCAATGACGTAAAGTCGAAAAAAACTTAATTATTTCTCAAGATTGGCTTGATCGATGTTGCTCAAACTTAGATGCATGTCTAGGTGTACACGAGGGCTTCGTCTGAAAATTGTAACAGCTCATCCCCAATATTTCCCCTTTTCAAAACACTCGATTCAATATTTTGATTTCTTTACCTATAAAGTTCTTCGAGAAAAATATATAAAAATAGATTTTAGATGTCGTTGTAACCTAGAATAACATATAATATCCAAAATTGTATCGCGGGTGGGCCATGGTCAAAATTGTCTGCAAACCCGCACCGCACATGAACGGGGCCAATTGGTTATTATTTTGCATATAGTGAATGAATGAGAAAACACGCTCGACAGACCCCAAAATATTGGAAAAGGTCACCGGTATGGTTAACAATCCTTAAATTTTAAAATAACTGAATTTCTGGAAAATACCCATTTTTTGGGTAGGTAAATACAAAAGGGGTAAATACCCGGGTAAATACCCATTTTTTATTTACCTACCCACTGGGTATTTACCCGACCCACATCTCTAGTTCAACATCCCTTTTAACTTTTTCGCCTGTTCTTCCAACGCATCTACTTCTGCTTCGGCGTCAGTTAGTATTCTTTTCTTCTTTAGTTCCAACTCTTTTATTTTCTTCTTAATATCATTCTTTTCTCTTGCTGCTCTGTCTTCTTTTTCACCACGGTCTTTCAGATATTAATTTCTTCTGCTTGATGCATTCCTCACATACTGGATCATACTCTTTGTGATATTCATATTACGTATGTCAAAGCAACACGCACAGCATCCAACACACTTCTCTGGGCAATCAAGCACTCCTCTTGGAGATTTTCAACAATGCACTCTTTGTTAATGGGGAAACTCCTTTCCACTGCTGCGTTGATATGGAAAAGTACACATATATTATGCATGAATGTTTCAAACGCATTGGAGACACCTTCTTTACTTAACAGATCATGGAGAAAAACTTCTAATCTGTCACTTTTGTAACTGAAATTTGACAGTTTTCGTACTGTGTCTTGGTCTGAACAAAATTTTAAATATTCCAAATTCACTATATCAGCATTTACAGGTGTTATTTGCTCCTTCTCGACAAATGTCTCCAGGGCGAGTGTGATAGGCGAGCGCACGGCGTATAGGACGCACCCCAAATTTTACCGACAATTTCCAGGGGGAAAAAGTGCGTCTTATACGCCGGCAAATACGGTATACATGCTACATTTAAGTATCATGGAAGCAGTGCTTACTGACAACGCTGCAGTGTTTCATAGCAAAAAGTTTTTATCTAAAATGCAGGAGTACAATATTAAAGTTCATCATACAACACCTTACCATCCCATGAGTAACATCACAGAACACTCTAATAAAATTCTTTTATCTACCCTTAGGTTATTATGTCGCCAGTCACATAATAAATGGACCGAAAACCTGACGCAAGCAGTTCTATTAGATAACTATTCCATCGTTGAAAGTCTTGGTGTTTCACCAGCAAGTTTTTATCTCAACATTCATTTTTCTCGTCCCATTTTTAAGCATTTTGGTTAACAGGTATCCGAAGATTTTGATAAGGAAGATGGGATTATTTGCTCGAATAAACTACTAATGGCGGATCACCGACGAAAAGCCATCATTGAAAAAAGGAACGCACGATGGAACGACAGCCAGCAACAACGACGACGTATAAGACAAGGAAGTTTAATTTTTCTAAAACAGCGCAACATTAGTAGTCTATTAAAAGGTGAAATCTCAAAGTTTTTTATTTGTACCGAGGACCCCTTTTATGTGTTAAAGTTATCAATGACCGTGTTGTTGAATTTGTTGACCCCTCAACAGGTGAATATTTAGGACTTAATTCCATAGATAGGACGAAACTATGGGAACCTACCCCTGAAACCCGTGAAATTTGGATGGCCTTGGCATATCGCCAATTACCAGAAGATCTTTTGCATGACCTTAATTTGTCACCCGTTAATGAAACTCAAGAATCAGTCTTTTTTCCCCTAGTGGAGAAATCAACTTGTCTAAACCCGAAAACAACACGTGTGACGAGAATAATTCAAATCTTTTACTGGTCAACAATTTGTCAACCACCCGTTTGTTATCTCTTTATTTAGGAGATCCTTGGTTACATTATTACTTCAATTCACCATATTGGGAGCCTACATGTGTTCCATAGATCGCACCCAACCTTACCGGTGGACTACAACTGCGAAGAAGTTATGAAGAGAGAAGAAATTAAAACAGATGTTAAGTGAGGTTCACTTTATTTTAGAAAAAAAGGGAAAGAACTACGCATTCCTTTTAATATTTCTTTTAACGGTCAGGTGATACACATGTATTCATTTTTCTTTCTTCTTGCTTTTAGCTTGTAACTGTTCAGCAAGGAGCAGGTATTACTTTTATTTTTTAATTTTTTTTTTATAAGGTACTCGCCAGACTTCAGAACCATCTGTGTCTATACCTAAGCAAACAGTACAGCTGATCGATCCTCTTCCATTTGCTTTATTCAGTGTCGTACCTCACACGGTTAAATATTAGTATCGCAAACCTTATTAATAATTTACTTTTAGTTTAATGTCATTTTTTTCAGATGTTTTAATTTAGGATTTTTAGTAAATATCAACGTATTCTACATACGTAGGGAAGTTGCATTTATCGAAAAGCAATTTGAGCTAGTAGCGCAGCTCCGTATCTCTAGCTAGTGGGAAGATATTTTGGCCTTAATATATTTCATTAAGTGTTTTAAATTTTAAAATTCCTTTTAGAATCCCTTCCCACTTTCCAAATTCTTAAATATGTTATTACATATGGTTCACAATTAATGTTTTTCTTTTTAGAATTAAAAAAAAATGTATCGAGATGCCCAGGATGAGAAAATTTTTAGTTGTTAATTATATATACATTGTATATTTGTAATTGAAACCTAGTATGTAATCTCAAGCGTAGAATATGAAACTTCAATATCGTTTTCTTTATAGTAACCCGTAACTAAGCATGTGTATTCTTAGGTTAAATTTTTTCAGTATATTTTATCTTCTAGTAATATTCCAGTGTATATTTTAGTGTTTATGAATCGTAATTATATCATGTGTACTTATATGATAATATGTCGTAATGTTTTTTTAAACCAATTTTGAGCAAGTTATAGTCACAGTATGTCCCAAAACTATTTGGAATTTATTAGCAAAATTGCTAACACTATGGAGGATTTTTAGAAATCAACATGGCCAAAGATTTGGAATATAACTCTAGGTTTCAGCCATACCACCAGTGATGGATGACTTTTTTCAAAAGTCGACATGGATCATTAATTATTTATGAGGTTTCAGCCGTCTTAGAAATATCGATATAGATCCCGAAAAATAGCCTTATTTTCTTTCTTTCCAACAGCATGAAGCCAGAACGATTTATGAAAATTACTTTCTTTAAATTATTTAATAAAACCGTTTTCAATATTTTGTAGCGAAGATGCCTAAGAAAGTTTAACTGTCGTGGTATGACAAAACTGTTTAGTAGGGAATTTAATTTTGATGTTTCAGGCCGACCAGAAAGTTGTAATGTCGTTGACTATATTATCGCATTTGCATCCTATGTTTCTCTTTTAATAGGTCTCATGTATTTTGTCTTGCAGAGACATAATTTTACGATGCTACGAGAGCATTTTTTTGTGTTTACACATCTTTTTCTAGGTGGAAGACGTATGTTATGTTCCAGGGAACATTTGTGTATTTTACTGAGTATTAAAGGGTTTATATTTCAGTTATGTATAGAAACATTTTTCTAAGTGCCTATCGTTGCAGGCCTTTTCCCGTTTCTAGCTTTGCATCGCAGGTGTCGATAGCATATTTTGTACGTAAGTACGCGTAGTATTACATATTTTTCTCATCTATGGTTTTGGTCAATTCATGGCGTAATGACCGTTTATTTTCAGGAATGTTTGAACTAGTGAGTCAACTTCCTTGATTCAGACCTTCGAAAAACTTGGATCAACACTATATAGTTTTCAACGCTTTATTAATAATTTATTTTGCAGACAATGCCCACATGTTCTGGTAACCCTACATCTTTACGTTTTTTGGAAGTGATTAACAATTATTATTCTAGGCCTAAGCTAATAATAACTTTGTTTCAGAATGAATCATTTGTTGTATTGAGCATTATTGAATTAAAGTCTCGATTTTCACATGGCGAGCAGATGTCACATTGATCTTATGGCGTACCGAATTTTCTTCATACATGTCAACGAAATCACAATCTTCTTTTCTTGATGTACAGAATCATGCTTGTTTGTTGGAATTATTATGAACGTCAGTTTTGACACTTAAGTTTATTTTTTTGATTATCGGAAAAACGATTTTTCGTTCTTTTTCGCTAAACAAAACAAGGCACTATTAAAAAAAAGGACATACAGGTGAAAACCTTATTTTGTTTGAATATTGTCAGTCTATAATGTGTTTACATTTTTATTCATTTTACTTTTTTAATGATTTTCATATTTTTCAAACATATTACAGTAATATTGAAACGTTGACAATAATTTTAATATTTTAATACGATTAACATGTTTGCTATTTGTATATTTATTCACATTTTAATGTTTTAAGTACAGATATAAATATATTCTAAAGGAGAAATTTACTAACTTTTATTGCAATGTTTGATAATTTTTTAAGACGATATTTTCATGAATAGTTATTGAGTGTGTATATTATACCAAACAAAGTGATCGAAACGGAACGTATTTACGAAAAGTATTTAAAAAAGGAAAAAAAGGGAAACAACAATTTAAATAACCCTATAAACGCTTTCTGCGAACTTTCAGTGAAAAGAAAAATATTATACAGGTGTTTAACCCATACCTCGTTTCTCCCACCAGTGTATTAAAAAAATCTTCCTTCATCTCCTTAGCAACTCAACGTTGGAAAGCCACATGGGACGTTCTCCACAGAATGATAGAATGTACTTCTATTTACGAAGAGACAAGAGATAAGAAAATTCAACTAGAGAAGACATTTAAAAGAATTTTATTTCTTCATGGAACATTTGGACTGGACACTACTCATGCAGGAACCTCATCATGTTGTAGTGAGTGAACAGGTCATCTTACTCTTTTAAATAGCCCTTTTACAGGTGAAAAACCCATTGAACGCTTATGCACGCTAATCCCACACTATATCACAGTGTTGCCAACTAACTGATTTTAAAATTTTGGTGAAAAAACTGATTTTATTCAAATCTCATTAAACGGCCAGGAGATCTCAACCTGTCTACGCAGACACTTGACAGGTCGTTCCGCACGCCAGACGCCAGACGCCAATCTATAACCGCCACCATGTTATAGAAGTATTTTTTGTGGACGCTCTGTATATGTCGTAAAGACAGTGATTATTTTTTCGATTTATACTTTATTTTGCGACGCAAATAAGTTCTTTCTTCGATGGGAATTGCTTTTTTCCCCACGCAACTGGACAAAGAAGTATTTCATTGTTTTTTCATATATATATTTAAAATTGCTTTGTGGTGAGAACTCAGTGAGCGACGAAACTATTCAGTGTTTCTCCCTGACTTATTAATATGAACAGTATTCTACAGTTATTTGGAACTGAATTAAGTGCTTTCTTTAATCGTTTATGGAAATACTGCGATTTGGGGCACATCAGGTGCAGAAGCGACTGAATGGCACCAGCCACATCGCTTTTCCAGTTAGTTATCTGTACTTTCACACGCCCGAGTTATCGCAATGTCTCGTGCGTCGTGGCCAGTGGACTAAAATTAACATAAATTCTTTTCCATATTCTGTTTGCATGTATCTACAGGTGATTTAACCTGAGTGTTTTTGAGAATGAACTTCCAACATTGACGAATGCACCAACGCAGTTCGTATCTCGAACCTTTTGGTTCGGGGAGTGTGACTCTAAGTTTCGAGGCAGTAACCACGCACGTCGCGTTAAGCATCAAGTATAATATTGTGCTAAGGGACATAAGCTATTAGCCGGTGAAGGACGTTTTCTTACGACTAGCCCCAATCAATAAGTCCCAGATTCATAGACCTAGTGCGATAAAATTATAAACGCGCCCTCCAACATTAGCATTCCACTTTGGAGACTGCGTAATTTAGCTGAAGACTTGTGTCGACTCTTCAGGACTATTTGGACTAGCAACTAGATTACTACGAGGGATTATCCTGGCAACACTTCCCCAAGTGCTAATCCCCCAAGTGCGTCAATGGTGTGAGAAAAGCATTTATAATGAAATCTCAATTATAACCTTCTATATATAAATCAAAGTGATAAAGGGCTACCGTATAGTGAAAAGTAAAGTGCGATTTTGATAATTGAAATAATTATATATATTCGGTGTTAAGAGTTGTGATCGTTTCTCTTCGTTATTTTTCTTTTTAATAGTATTCTAATAAATAAGTATAGTGTCATTTAACCCAGAGTGGTTTCGTTGTGCGTGTGAGTGATGTTGGTGTGCGTTATGGTCTGGATCGTCCGTGAGGTTTTCGAGACGAGACATCCGAACCTCTCGGTGCCTAATGCTCATCTCATCATTGAGACCGACAAGCAATTTGGAAACAATTTTGTAATCCCCTCTTGGAGAGGTCCTTCAACGTCCTACCCAGGTAAGTCCAGGTCTCAGAATACTTATTGGCAGGACCACGGAGGACACTGGAGGACAGACTACGATCAGACGATTACAAATAATTGGTACCCGAACAGTGACCCGATACTCTAGACGGTTACACACACACACACACACACACACACACACACACACACACACACACACACACACACACACACACACACACACACACACACACACACACACACACACACACACACACACACACACACACACACACACACACACACACACACATATATATATTTATATATATATATATATATATATATATATATATATCTTTTAGAAGGGATAAAAAGGGTAGGAGTTACAATTGTTATATTAAGATGGCACGTATCTCGAAATGTGTAAAGATCAGACATGAAGCTTTATTATTTAGTCTTTTAATTTAAATAAATTGAAGACGTGTTTCAGCGTTTTTTTTTTGTTTTTTTTTTCTTTTTAAATGTTCCCTTAGGAAAGACAAAGGCGGGATGAATGTAGGAGTAACTGTTATAACAAGATGACCATATCTCGAATTTTCTTGAGATTAAAAACATATTAGGGGTACGAAACTTAGTATATAAACTCCTTATTCACAACAAAAGTGCATATGCCACAGCATTTATAGCGATTAGACAGATGACAAAGTTCTTCTCATGTTCGTACGTCAATAAAAAATGTGGGTTTGAAGAATATAAGAGAATTTGACAGTAAAACTGTACCACTTATAGAAGTGAAGGCATATTGTATGTTCTCGTTTAGGAGGTGATTCCAGACACCAAAGTATAATACAGAAAGTATACACCATCCTGGGTACACAAATGTTTCCTTTCGAAGTTATAGGCTGCCGAAAATATGAAAAAATAAACTTTAAAGGTACATAGCTCCAAAACTATGGGACCTACCGTAGTCTAGTAAAGACTTTACTTAGGAACAAGTATGTACCGTATCCAAATATCCAAGTTTCAGAATCCTGTGGTACTTCCGTAACAATTTTTATAGAGGTAGTTGGTAAGTACGTCAAATTACATGCCCGTAGCCAAACTCTCTCTATAAAAATTGTTGCGAAAGTACTACGGGATTCTGAAACATGGATATTTGGATACGGTACATACTTGTTCCTAAGTGAAGTCTTTACCTGACTACGGTAGGCTCCATAATTTTGGAGCTATGTACCTTTAAAGTTTATTTTTTCGTGTTTTCGCTAACCTATAACTTCGAAAGGAAACATTTGTGCCCCCAGGATGATCTATACTTTTGGTTTTATTTTGGTGTCAGGAATCACTTTCCAAACGCTGTCGGTGATGCTTTTGAACACCCTATATATATATATATATATATATATATATAGTTATCACGGGGAAAATCATGAGTAGAAATCAAACTCAGCTATAACAAATTATTAATTATAGAACTGCCTTATGGATTATATATACTTACTGCAGGTTTGAGCACATGAATATATCACTCATACGAAAATACTATAGGACATAAAGAAAACAATCTGTGCAAAATTGATGAGCGAGGCTAATACTTGTTCCCGATTAATATCGAGCTGCATAGTGATTTGTAGGTTTGCTCACGCTTTCCATATATAATTTTTAGTGAAACAAACAATTTAGACTTTAAAAAAAAGAGCAATTAGAGAGATGAAGAAGATGATAATCTTTCTTCAGCAGAATGCAGATCACTCCCTCCAATACCGAATGTTTGAGAAAATCCGTGTTCGATTTGAAAATGAAGAACAAGAAGTAAAATTTCAAAGGAAATATCTATTTATGATACTCTTACTAACATATTCCACAATTGCTTCCAAATATTTTGTTAGCTTGCGAATTTCTTCAATAGTGTTTTCTCTCTACGAAGATAGTGAGATATTTTTCGACAGCTTTCGAAGAACAAAACTTTTTGCAACTCTTTAACTTTCTTCGTACTAGAACAGATGAAAATATGAAGATATGAAGAATATCGTGGGTGTGGAAAAATTGCTCATTTTAACTTCAAAGCTTGAATCGTCGCTTGTGCAACATGCGTTCCAGAGTTACAATAGTTAACGCTTTTTCGAAGCCGGGTGTTTTTCGTGAATTTCCACTAGTTTCACATACTGCTCACAGTACTTGCTTATCGTAGTGCTTCGATAGGTAGAGAAAGCCCAAAGGAAATTATTCCCTGAAATCCCACCAAAGAGACAGCCCTATAGTAAATATGTTTCATTATTTCTGACTTTTGTGGCGTACAAGAAAGAAAGAAAGAAAGAAAGAAAGAAAAAAGAGAAAAAACACGAAGATTTGGTCAAACTTATTTTCCATCGAATAATACGACACTTAAGTATCGAGCATATAAATAAATCCAGGTTTTACTTTAATGGCGAAATACAAATGATTTGTGCATTCTTGAACAAAGACATGTGCAGAGTCAATGCCAGAAAGCTATCCAGTGGGGGGTTTATCGCCCAAGAAGTTACCATTTCGAAATCTGCCAAATCATTTCTGCGCTATATTGAGAGCTGGACCACGGTTCAACGTATGTCCTGAATGTTTTATTTCATTACGGTTTCAACATTCACTCCTTTCCGAAACTCTTACAACATAGCACAAACATAAATTTTCGTTCTACATTCTGAAAAAATTCTCTCGGGCACAAATCGACTTCATTCAATAGCATGTGCCGCTAAAATGACTCATTACGTCGCACCTATCCATCGGTATAAAATTATGGCCGTGAACATTAGTCGTGCCCGGCGGTTATGTTTGGACCAACTATGAAAATCTGAAACCAACTTTTGCAAAGTTGTTGGTAAATTACAAATGTAAGTATTTCGTCTTTAAATTTCAATGTACGCAATATCACTGTATTCTTTTGATTTCTGTGAGTCAGGGAGACAAATGATAGGCATCTTTCAGTTTCAAACCAAGAAATTCTAATACATTGCCACAAATTTTACACCTAAGAATTAGAACACACTCAAGACAGGATAAGAATAACTCCCGTTGACGTACCTTTTCTATAATTTCTCCTTCTTCAGGAACAATAATGGCGGGAATAAGATTAAAAATGCTAGCTCCAGTTAGTTCTTCAGGTTCATACTGGAATGTCACAGATGCACTGTGATCAGCTGATATTATAATGCCATCTTTATCAATTAATATCTGTAAAATAAACATAGCTTTTAATACTTTAGGAATCTATTAACGGAAAAAATTACAAAGAATCACCACTAAATACATATTTACCCATATTACTCTTCCTAGCATCTTGTAAAATATTCAATTCCATTACCAAATATATAATTTCATTCATACTTAAGCCTCCGAATGTCTATGAAATTTTAAAATAAAGAAAAAATATATAATTAAAGAGTATATCCTCACAGTCTTATATACTTTCTTGCAAAATAATACTACACATGGCACACGATGAAACAAAGGACACACTATATGAAACGAGTTGCATTCAGAAAAGATAGATATATAGATAGATAGATAGATAGAGAGAGAGAGAGAGAGAGAGAAAACTAATGTCTTAAATTCAGAACGAAAATGCAATATTTTGCCACACAAACATGCATATAAATGTTAAGTGTTAAAAGACTGGTTTTGAAACAGAACGATATTGGAAGCTAAAGTAGTGGCAAGAGTACTTGGGGTCTCACAAATGACACGAAAATGCGTTTTAGTTCATGAACAAGAACAAAGAACAGCGCTGGTGAAACTTAATCAGATAAAAAAATGTGTACACACTAGAACGAACTAATTAAGGATGTCCAGCCCCTTCATTAATTCGTAATTAATTTATTTTTCAGAGTTGTTCTGTTTGGTAAATATGATCTTAATTTGTCAATTTATACAATAACTTCGGAAAGACGAGTTATCAGCCAATCCTGAACGTATTTTTTAATTAATGTATTTTTTAGGGGTCTACCATCATATATGGGTACACAAATTTTTCTGAAAGTCAATGGACATTACAACGGTAGATTATTGGAGCTATATTTGCAGCTGAACGTACTGAAAACAAACAAACAAAAAATCAAATTTTCCAGAAAAAAAAAGACGTGGAGAAAAACTTTAAAAGAAAGCAAAAAAGCCTTTTCGCGAGTCCTTTCACCTTTACTTTCCATATTTTCTTCACAACTACCTCAACCTCGGTTTTCTTTGCATCTTCCTATTTCCACGTTCTTCATCCTTTCATATTATAGCTGTTATAGCTACATGTTCCTCTACAGTGATTTCCTGTGGAACCTGTTCCCCCATCTAAGATATTTGTGCTGCCTTTGATCAAGTAGCATCTTCCGTTGTAACATTTTAGCACCACATTCAATATACACTGACACACAATCGCATTTCTATGTCCAGGATTATTTTTCTTTTCTTCACTCTGATGATGAGTTCAGCAGTCCTGAGACCTAAGTGCTTTATTGATTTTCTTAAGAATGTTTCTGTCCATCACTAATCATGAAAGAGTGTATATTATATCTATATATATAAAACAGCCAGGATATCAAATTGGTCATATATATATATATGGCAAATTAAGAGAAACAGCAAATTAAACATACCTTTGCTTTCGATCTAGTTCCTGTGGTATGCAATGTATGTATTCCAGCACTTTGGAAGTGCATGGACACATCGTCAGAGAAAAGTGTTTGGTTGTGACTAAGCACTAGTGCACTGTGGTTTTTATCATTTTATCACAACGGAAACTCTTGCATTTCATAACCTCTTTGAGCGATCCGAGAGTCATTGGAGGTCGACATCTGGAGAATAAAGCAAGTGTGTGGGACACAAATTTGATATCCTGGATTGTGGGCATCGTTAAAAAAGAAATATGTCGGGCGTTGTCATGAACCAACAAAATCTTTAACACCTCGTCCTCGTCATTTACTTTTGAGCGCAGTGAATGTGATTCTGGAGCAGATTTGCCTAAGAAGCACTGGTGGCATGTAGTAGCTCATTGGTAAAGCACTCATTCCATAGCCGCGGATTCCCTGGTTCGATCCCCGCTCCTGACAAGTGCGCTTTGTGACGGACAAATGTGTGTGTGGGTTTTCATGGGGTTCTCCCACTTTCTTCATTTCAATGGTTCGATCATCATCATCATCGTCTCTCTGAGCCTCGGAACAGGATTGTGGAATGATAAAAAAAAAACAGTACTGGAGCCATTCCATGTGAAATCAACCAAATTAAAATAAATAAATAAATAAATAAAAACTCGTCGTCTCAGAATTTGATGAAACTTGGTGTATGTGCAGGCCCTTATGAGAGATAATCATACACCAAATTTTAGCCATATACTCCTTGTAGTTCCAGAATACAGGGTGGTAAAAAATGGACTAATTTGATGCTTTTTGTAGAACCTCGTTAGCTTTAATTGGCCATACAGGGCTCATAATGGTCTGGTTTCTTGTAAATAATTGAAAAGTGACAACAGCACACGAAAGAGACCAAAATCTCATCATGTCCCCTTTTTTTCCTTTGTCAATTTCTCCATCACCTCTCTCTCTGTTTGTTGTTTTGTTTAATCTTTTCTTCTTTACTTCTTCTTTGCTTCCTTCTTTCTTAGGTTTTCTAAGTATGCTTTGTAGTTACGGTACGCAGACTTAGCAGATGTAAGAAGCTTCTGAGTAAGTGGAACCAGTTCTGGCCTATTTCCGAATTTCTTCATCCCAGACATTATATTTAACTTAGCACTGAGCAGGGTTGGCAAAAACCATGTTTTTTATTAAAAAAACCAAAAAAAAACCGTTTTTTGGTTTAAACCAGGTTTTTTTGGTTTAAACCAGGTTTTTATGGTTTAAATGATTTGCTCTATATATTCGTATCATATATGTACAGAAATAAGTTTGTTTCGCCTTGATGTTATTATGCGACAACCGGGTTATGCTGGAAGGGGTCACATAAGCTTAAAGCGGAATATAAACCGCTTCTCGAGTTACATCCGAGAGAAATTGTCCTCCATTTGAACTCAGAACCAGGACTAATTGGCCACAAATGCGATACGTCTGCCGATTCACTCACGAAGGAATCCTGATTTAAAAACAAACAAACAAACAAACGTTGTACTGATCTTTACATGCTTCTTAATATAACTGTCAAGAGTCATTTCAGAAGGACAAAAAGATAAACAGTTGCATAAGTGAAATCATTACACAGAATTTCATATGAACAATTTCAAAGTATTACGGAGTACAGAAGAACTAATTTAGTTCAAGTTAGTTAACAACGACTTTTATTGGTCCAAATTAAAGAAATACACCGACTTAATCTGCATATCAATAAGAAAAGTGAATAAAGATACGAATTATTTGAGTCCACTTTGGCTCAAACTCATTTATACATAGATAGATACCAAAGATACTTATTTCACTAAATGCCTCTTGTGGGGTCTGTATGACCCCCCCCACACACACAAAAAGTACGGTTTTTTCGATGTATTTTATCAATAGTAAACATTGAAACGAAACAATATTTAAAGTTTTCTTCGATTGCAATTACATAACAATAATAACAACTACAAAAAATCTCAAAATAAACATTTATAAACGTAAAAAAAAGTTGCTTTTGTAGTATAATCTTTTTGAGTAATGAATGGCGAATTTAGGTCTGAATATAATACAAATAATATACGGGAGTGAAATGTGATAACCCACAAATGTGTGTTCATCAAGATTTTACAAACACTTACACTTTTACGAATTTTTTTTGTTTTTTGGTTTAAACCAGATGGTTTTTTTGAAAAAACCAGCTGGTTTAAACCTTGGTTTAAACCATGGTTTAAACCACCTTGGTTTAAACCAGCCAACCCTGGCACTGAGAGTTCTGAAAGCCATGAAATATTCAAATTCATCACCTACTCTTAAGAAGAACATATTATACAAGCATAACAGAAGACGAACATGATAAACCACACAAACACACAACGTTCAGCGGAGCGTTAACTATTACGAGAGAAAACTAAAACACTATTATGATAGAAGAACAGACACAGAAGGGTTCTCAACCCCACCTTGAAGGCTTAAGCATCCACCAACCAGCCACTGTGCTTGAGAAAGAATAAAAAGCTGAAGTCAGAATAAAGCTGACTGTTTCACATGTGGCAGCAAGTATTGAAGCTTTAAGAAGAGTAATGAGTAACAAGTTTTTGCCTTTTTCCATTTATTTTTATCTTTTTCTTAGAAAACTGCCAATGCAAAACATATATCGCACGAAAAAGTCACTTTACCTCCCAAAAAAGTAACTTTTAGTGCCAAATTTGAAAAAAAGTAACCTCTAGTGACCAACTTGAAAAAAAGTAACTTTTAGTTATATATATATATATATAAAGTGACTCGCTATGAGCCCTGGTCATATCTCCCGTAAATATGGAGCTTGATAGAAAAATAATATATCATTTTGAAGAGGAAAGAATAAGCTACTAGATATGTCAGGAATACTTATCTAAAAATCAAATATTTTCTAGGAAATCCCATTAAAATTTTGGATCAGTGATATCTCAGAAAGTACCCACTTGATATCCTTGAAATTGGGTACCAAGGTAGCCTCATATGTACAGCATGAGTGTGCCAAATGTCAACTTGGGCCAAGAATGGGCTTGGAGTTTACAATGATTTTCGTGTGACCATGTCGGGAGAGACATCTGGGGTGTCAATGTGGTAATCTGCCAATTTGTCAGTATTGGCGTGGCGTGCCAAGGTGTAACTGACCTAGAAGTAATGTTTTACTGGTGCAATCTGTAATTCAGTAGTCCTGTGGGGATTTCTGGAACATTCCATTGTCAATCGTAGCACATTGCATTGACCTAAATATGTGAACAGTCTGGAAGGTTCTTGAATCATCTGGAACATTCTGAAAAATTCCCGAATCGTCAGGAACACACTAAAAAGTTCTAGAACCTTCTGGAAGTAGAGGACATTGACACTGCATGCCAGTAAGCTCTTAGCTCTTGAGTGGACAACTAATCTCGCTGAAGTGTCTTTATAGAGTTCAAACATAGCTAGTGAGATCAAAGTGACTATACAGCAGATTTCCGTATGTCAGTAGAGGATAGTCCCGTGACCCAGGTGCAGCATTACCTATAACTATGTGCATTCAAAAGCAGCATTGCTGCTTAGGTGATTCCACTATGTCAGCATTGCCACATTTCTACTGTGCCAATCCAGCTGGCAGTCATAGCAGTAACGTGAGGGTTAGACTTCGCCCGGAGGCTGGCAGAACTGGCTCAACAACTCAAAGCTCAGTGTCTGAGCAAGGGCATTTGATGCAGCTCGACAGATTTCTAGAACCCGTAAATTTCACCCTGTGGTTCCTGTGTCTCAAAGAAAGGTCGCAATGAGGCAATATTCTTTTAAACCAGACTTTACGGAAGAGTTAGTAATTGCAGTAGATGACTCACAAGTTGACACTATCATTGATAAAATCATGGGCTTTGTTACCGGTACCTATGGTGGCCTCTGGTGGCTTGCTTGTGTTCTGCAGTGAGACACATGAAACAGCAAAGTTGTGTCTTCTGAGACATCATGGACTAGCACCTTCCTTCGTATATCCAGATATACCAGATGTGCTCTCACTGCCTGCCTGCTTGTGATATCACCTCTTGTTGATCCCGTAACTGCAACTGGCCATACATACACGGTCAGCAACAAAGAGATGGAAGAAGCCAGTCGACTGTTTTAAAACAAGCAACACTGACAATTGATCACTTCCAGTAGGTCAGTAATAGCGAAATATTTCTTACTCCTTACTTCACCAGTATTGACAAATTGGCAAGTGTCACATTGACATCCCAGATGTCTCTCCCGACACGGTCACACGAAAATCATTGTGGACTCCAGGTCCATTCTTGACCCAAGTTGACATTTGGCACACTTATGCCGAACATATGGGGCTACCTTGGTACCCAATTTCAAGGAAATCAAATGGGCACTTTCTGAGATATCACTGATCCGAACTTTTAATGGGATTTCCCAGAAAATATTTGATTTTCAAATAAACGTTTCTGACATATATTGTACCCTATTTTTTCCTCTTCAAAATAATATATTATTTTTCTCTCTAGCTCGATATTTACGGGAGATATGACCAATTAAAGCTAACAAAATTCTACAAAACACATCAAATTTGTCCCTTTTTCACTACCTGTACTCTGAAGCTACAGGGGGTACAATATATGCTACAATTTGGTGCATGATCATCTACATGTACACCAAGTCCCATCAAAATCTGATACCATGAACTTTTGGGCTTGGTTGATTTCACATGGAATGGCCCACTCGTGACTATTACTCTCTTTTCCACGTAATGTTCCAAAATTACTTTATTTTAATGCGGTGGATGTAGCCAATAGGCGTCCATCTTTGCTCTTCTTTGTTTAGTGTTCCTGACGATGCTACCATCTGTTGATCATTCTTCCAACAACAACGGTAACTTCTGTCAACTTGTAATGAATTCAACTAATTTTTGGAGTTTTACCGCACTTTTAAGTTTGCACTGAATTTCCCTCGTGAACATCCTTCACTTTAATTTTTATTATATATATATAAAACCAAGGACAGGAGTATGAAGTACCTGTGGACTTCAGGTAGTAGAGTGGAGTGAAAGATATCCTGACATTTATTTGACGTGACTAATAGAAAATCCAAAAAGAAAGCTCGTTAAAATAGTCCAAGGTTATAAAATGTTTATGTAAAATATTATGTATGGATTATATCATTAACAGATTATTTATTAGTTTCATTTATACAGTAAGAAGCTGCAAATATTTAGCTTTAAATTAACGTATATTATATATATGTTTCATAAAAATCTCATTCCAGAGACTAAGTTTATTGTTAATATCCAAAACAAAACTACTTACCTGAGACACTCTTCTCTGCACTGGCTCCATAACTGCAAGACAACGTTGACTTTCTTGTTCCCTTTCCAGTTTCTTCATCCACAGAGAAACAGGTATCACCACTTCATCCTTTGTAACAATTTCTACCTAAAATAATAATTTGGCTATGAACACAGATAACACTATACTGTGAAATAGGTATCACCATTTCATTCTCCGTAACAATTTCTACCTGAAATAGTAGTTTGGCTGCGAATACAGCACACAAACACACTACTCAAGAATACTGAGAAAACAAAAGTTCAAATTGTTGCTCAGCAATAATAGAATGAGTACGTGAAATATTTTTGCACAAGTGAATACCTACGGTGTGAAGATTTGATTTGATTTTTCGAGTTTAGCGGCCCTTTCAGCAGCAAGGCTGTATGAGACCTGGACATATAGCTTAACCTCTGATTTGAACCACATGACTTCCCACCGGAAAACGAACCCCGGTCTCCCACGCAAAAGGTGCGTACGCTAACCACTTAGCCATGAGGGAGCTCTAAAATGTGAGGAGAATCGACAACTAGGATATATCTTCTCTCTCTTTAAGTGTCTTTTACGCCCCAATATCTAATCTCTCCCCCCTCCCCCACATGCTTGAAAGTGCAGAACGATTCTCTTCTTTTTGTCTCTCTCTCTCTCTCTCTCTCTGTGTGTGTGTGTGTGTGTATGGGGGGGTTGGGGGCAGGTATACAAGATAGATATATCAAATATATACACCACAAAAAACATATCGAACGAGAAAATGTTCAAATAATATTTTACAATTGTGAGATTGTATTGGAAAAGAAAGTAAATGAGTCAAATCAACAATTCTCAAACAAACTTTACTTTTCTTTGATAGATATTGATGAAACTTTGTACACTTCTCGGTACCACTGAAAAATGACAAACGCTGGTATTTCAGGTTGATACGTAAATTGTTTACAAAATTACGCCTCAAAGTTCCCAAAATTTAACAAAAATTGTATGAGTGACATTTGTGGCTGATCTAAAAGACCTAGGACTTCGGTTAAGGTATCATTTTAAAGCTTTAATATATATATATACTGGCTGAACTTGCGCTCTCTACACAGCGCATCATTCGCATATGAGCATAAATCTCCTCATTCCTCACAACATATGTACATGTCCCTTTACAGACACAAGTGAAAGACGTCTTGATAAAAAAAATCGGCAAGGGGTATCATAAAGGGGAGATTTTTTCGATTATTTTTTCTCAATATCTCGCACCGTTTGCAAGATTTGAGCCTACTTCCGGTTGGAGTTTCTAATTCATGTATGACCAATGTTTTCTTTCTTCCTGCATGCAGTATGTAATAAGCAAATACATTACATATACAACTAATTATAATGTCAGTTATATATGGTGTTCATTGGGCAAAACATTCAAAAAATAAAGATTTATCTTAGACTCGAGAAATTGTTATCCTTCCTTTTTCATTATTATTTGGCCATGAAACGAACGCCTGAGACATATACAACCCCAATATACAACACCGTGGTGTTGAAATGTATAACGCATAGGATATGATGCTTTAGTTTTTTTTTTTTAATTTCAACGCTTCGAGTGTACCCTAAAAAATGTAATAAAGAAATAATGGTCATGTTTTTTTTTAAAAAAATATATTCAATTAGAACTGGACAATCTACGCAAAATTTCCAATCGATCAGTGAAAATGTCATCTTTCTAGAGCCTGTAGTTTCCGAGATCTCATTGTCGAAAGGATTGACCACAAACATATAAACGTCCTCAACATATTTTCGAAGTTTAAAAGAACTCGGAAGATGGAAGCACAATTCACATGCACTGATTTTAGAGAAGGCTTCTTAAAATACAAAGGCTTTGAACAGTAATTTTATATCATTAACTTTATGAAAAAGATATAGTTAACTAATTTAGACTTTTTAAAGTACAAATACTTAAAAGGTTTTGTCTCTGTTAAACGTGAAATCACACATAACCGTAAATGAAAGATTTGAAAGCTCAAGTTACAGGTTGGAGCTCAGGCGCTTTTAATTGCTATTGTAGTATTTTAATAGATAGATATTCGGGCTGTTATGAATATACTCCCCAGTTTTATTTTGGGATCAGCATGGTATCATTTGTTAGATTCTTGTTATAAAATTGATGTAAGTAATATTTTTTCTGCTCTTCCAAAAATTGCAACAAGTATGCAAATGTTTAACGAACATGGCGGATTACCACACTATAAGGCATTACATATGTTTTCTATGTGAGAGCGAACACACCTTGCCAGACATATTCTTCAGACATATTCGAACATATCTAGATTTTGACACTAACATACTTGAGTTTATATAAAGCTGATCCTGGCATAGGGGCTGAATGGTATTTTGTTGCAATAGCTCGTGGAAAGGGGCTTTATGATCGGGTTGATGGCGCAGTCAAGAGGTTGGTAGCCAGAGCAAGTCTACAGTATTTATATTATAATAATACAACGGCAATCCAGAGGCAAATTTTACTGGACTGCATTTTACATCTGTCGGTCAAGGAGAGTTCACCGAGATAGCAACACTCCTACAAGATCTCTTCAATAAAGTACTAACAATTTCCGGGACAAAAATTTCACGCGTTCATTCTTGCAGGTTCAGACATTTCCAAACTTTTTGTGAAGGTATTTTCGTATTGCCTGTGAGTTCATTGCAACAGACTCTCAGCTGACAGTGCCCGACATACGTGTATACATAACTAGAATCCATAACAGGTGGAGGCTGGCGTATGTTTTAGGGAAAAAAGTGAAAGTGACGTCTCTCTATCTCTAACTTTGGCATATCCAGGGAAGCCAGATGCTCTTTGGCTTCACGCAGTGG
This sequence comes from Thermobia domestica, assembly GCF_964235325.1. NCBI lineage: Eukaryota > Metazoa > Arthropoda > Insecta > Zygentoma > Lepismatidae > Thermobia > Thermobia domestica. The sequence continues at coordinate 225,159,975 of NC_137457.1, read as the reverse complement.
CTTTACTATGCAAGGTGGATCCTGTGACCCCAACACATCGACTACACACCTCGTATAACAAGGATGTAATAGTTAACCGAAAAAGCCTTTCAAGATCACCAAACTAAGTTGTAAGCAGTATCCAGTACGTTTACAAGAGTACGTTTACAAATTACCGTATTTACTCGCGTAATTTTCGCACTTTTTTTAGACGAAAAAAGTTGTTTTGAAACAAGGGTGCGTAAATTATGCGGGGAAAAAATTAGCCGCATCAGTGAACATCATATAATTTTTTCCCCAGTCAAAATAACATGAAAATACCGGTACACATTTTCTTTGTAGCAAGAATTGAGAAAAAACTACTGATTCTAAATTTGTAGAAAAAAAATAAAAAATTGATTAAGAAGTCGTGTGGTTTCTTACTTTACAACAATGGCTTTGCTGCGTTGCCAATTGTTCATTAGCTACCGTAATTGACTCCAGGAAAAATGTTGTTTCACAAAAAGTTTCCGCGTGCGCAAATTAAGCGAGGAAAATAAAATATACAGAAAATGCCCTTCAAAACTGGGATGCGTAAATTATGCGAGGGCGAAAATTACGCGCCTATTTACGGTATATACTAGCATTTATATTTTCATAATTGTATTAATTAAAATTCTCTTAAATTTTATATTGGTGTTAACGGAAGAAAATACATATTAGTTTTACTTTAAATAATTGAAGGTCATCAAGAATATTTTTGTAGTTATACATCTAAGCTATTATAGATATACCACATTGACTTGACACCTAGTCTTCAGCTCCAAGCGCTACTATTCCACTCTCCTGGAATAGGTTGAAGGAATTCCACTTCCTTTCTCTCGCTTAGCAACAGCTCAACCCTTGTTGGCTCAACACGTAAGTGTGTGAGCTTTAGTTCGCATTTTTGCCATGGATCAAGACATTTTTGCAGCACAATAGAATTTGTATATCTTTACTTGATTAAATTGTATGATCTATTGCTTATATAATCTCAACTTGTTTGAGATGGTCAACTATAATGTGCGATAGACACCTACAACTCACTTGAATTATTATCTTTTATCTACCTTGATTTGGATCTAAGAGAACCGTAAGCGCATATTCATGGACTACAGTCTACTGCCTTAGGTTAATTCGTGAAAAGTTTAGTAAGAATCTAGCAGAATATCCGTTCTTCGTACGGGGAGAATACATTTCATTTTGGACGTAAAGGGATGAATTTGGATTTAAACAGCACTAGAAGTGTCACTGTTCGTCTCAGCGACCCCGAAAACTATGGATTCGACAGTAACATCGGTCATTTTCGATCATTTTTAAATCTCTCGTTCTTCCATAAGTTACACCGTCAAAGTGAAATGATAAAAACCATCCCATGCCCGAACCTCATCTATGATGAAACTTTGATCAAAATCGGTCGGGTGGTTCAAGAGTTATTAAGTCACAATCACTTTTATTTTTATATTAACAAATAAAAACTTTTTTATATTAAGAAATAAAAACGATTATGGACATTATTTTGCTCAGTCATGGTTGAAGAATGAAATTAAGTTGTGTTAGATGTGCAGGGTTAGAAAACTATAGTGTAATGAAGTATGAAAAAAGCATTTCGAAAACTACATTATAAGGATATACATTTCGGTAACCATTCGTTAGTCCCAGGACCTCCAAGAGGTAGAATACTTAATAATAACCATTTACGACACAGTATATTGTCACTCTCGTAAGGAAAGTTCAAACTTGCACAAAATGATTTATTCAGTCAATTTAGATTAACTTATTTTATTGAACAGTAAAAGGTTTAAAAATGGCAATATTCTGAAATCATTAAAATAAACAAAGAGAAGGACGGAAATTGGCCAGAGCCCTAAATTTGAAGGTATCACCCATCTATCACCTGGTGGAATTAAGAAAAGCCAAGAGCTTTAGTTAGGATGACTGGTCACCGGATTCGAACCCTGGACCTCACAAATTACAAGCCAAAATATTCACTAAATTCCAAACATAACACTACGATTAACGATTACGAAAAAAAATCATATATGTATAGGGGATTTACCACTTTTCCACTGAAGACAATCATTTCACCAGACGCGTCCAAATATTCTTCCGAAAATTCTATCTGTGTTCTTTGAGGATCAAATAAATCTTTCAACTTCAATTGGCATAGCTCTTCTGCAGAGTAGCCTAGGAGCTTACATGCCATGTCATTTACAACCAAGATCTAAAAGACAATAATAATAAGGTATTAAAAGTCATATATTAAATAATACACACTTTGATTTGATAAACTACGAAATTAATCCACAAATAATGTTCTACAAGCTGTGCATTATGACGAAATTTCGTCGTAAATTTATGAATTTTAAATTCTACTTAGTAGTTAATGGATAGCTGAAACAGTTTTCTACCTTCTTATTTGGATATTTTAACTAAGATGAATGTAAAGGCTTGAATATTGCCAAGAGGTGGCAACACGCTTCCCTTACCTTTTCAATATATTTTGTAAGAAGCGACAAAAAATCACAATAATTCAATTAACGAGATAAATATTCAAACTTCGTCTGAAGACAAAGTGAACATATATTCGAATAATTACAGCAATTTTTAATTATTCTTTTCATTATAGAGAGCATTTAATTGTACTTTTCAGAAACAAGATTCCAATAATGAAACCTTTTCAACAATGAAAGAAACAAGACAACAAATTGCACAAATTATTCTCTGATTAATGATTTAATTTGTTTCGGAGCAAAAATGCCTCTCTTGATTTTGACTGTCTTGTTGCGAATATTGTCCCTCTGTACCAAAATACACTGGAAAGATAGAGGAAATGCGTTACCATTTATTGATAATTGGTATTTCTTTACTTAGAAGTAGGACTTTCTCTTATATTTCTTACACGCGACTGATTTAGTTTTATATTTCCTAAAGTCTGTTTCTTCTTACTCAAACCACAAAGATATACCTTTTTAAATATGCACAAATTATCCAAATAAACTCTTTTCAAAGCAAACTACGGTAAGTTTCTTGGTGTGTATACTTTACAGTTGTTTCTTGTTTGCATAGAGTTTTTATTTTTTATTATTATTTTTTTATTTTTTAGCAGCAACTCAATGTGACACGTATTTTCTAAAAATGTTTCGAAGTCCAATTCTAAGATGGAAAGTGGTTCGTTACAAAGCAACTTACCGCTGAATTTCAGTTTTCTTTACTACATTAAGTAATAATAATAATAATAATAATAAAATAAAAATTAAAAAAACTGATTGTTGCAGAAACAAAGTAAGTGTAAAAAGTCTTCTGTGAACTACAGAATATTTTCCTTACTCATTTTACTTCCCCTGACTTTCTAGGCCAGTGTGAACCCTGTATTGCTATTTTCATCAACACCATCAGCCTATCTCCATCATGTTTATTGAACCAATAAACAGCGAGGCTCCATAATGTTTATTGGTTCCAATTTATACCTTCATAGCTTTCATTCGAAGAGTGGGGCCTGGAATTGTAATCCAATGTCCACTCTGAAGTCAACGAAAATAATTCTAATCCAAATTTACCATGTTCAAATTTATTCGAGCTCTAAATGCGATATTTATTTAGTACAGCTTCCATTATATATTGCACACTATACATAATGAACTATAATCAGCGTTCATCATCATCGTTATATGGAATATTTTCTGTGCCGACAACAGACTGTCGCGTATTAATACCTTTATTCAATCATTGATAACTGACATAATGCAGATGATTCATATCTGATGCCACTGAATATTTCAAAAGGATTCAGATATTCCAAAACATATTTACAGTCATTGTTATCTCCACTCCAATAGCTTTCTTCTATTATCTAGCATGTGCACTATTTGTAGCACTTATCAAACTAATTTCAATTATATTTCTCATTTCCATTAATGTCCTCCCCTTCGGAAGGAAGTTTTGTTATAACACTATCACTGCGTCCTCCTTCCTCTGGTCCCATCAGATGTTTAGTACCATCTTTGGCTACTGTTATGTCTTGGAAAGTTCGAAGTGCTCGTCACTATTATAACTGTCAATAAGAATTTGAAACTTCATTATAACAAAAATACTGCTCACCATGCATCGGGTGATATTACCAGTGCTTTTTCAGGGTTCCCACAAAAAAGTGAAGATCGATTTCCCTGACACGAATTCTTGTTTTCCTTGACACAAATTCTTGAATATAAATTGGAAGAATGGGGTAAGTTCTATCATACACTTTTTTAACGGCCTTCTCCATCCCCATAGCCATCCAACACACACCTTTAATTACCATTCACATATTTCAATACTGTTATGTTCAATGTAAGTAATTGTTATTTACACAAAATTTAACATACAGTAACACATACCTTGACATTGCAAATTACTTTTTTTTTTCTTTACTTGAAAAACAATAAAAAGCTGTCAAGAATATATTGCCAACTCTCTCTGAGCCTAATGCTATCAGTCCTAGTACTACCAACTCTGCGACATGTTAACCCTCGAATTTACAATTTTAAACGGAGTTTTGTTTTGCTTTCAGTTCTTGAATTTGTTCTTGTTCTTGTTTGTAACGTAATTCCATTTGTTTCTTCCTTCTTCCATTTCTTAACTTCAGCACTTAGTTTTCTACTTTCACCTTTGATTTTACTTTCCTCTGCATTCGTTTCTGTTTAAAGTATTCATCATATCATCTCCGAGCTGAACGAACTGAGAGAAGCATTCTTCGATCAATATAAACAGATTACACTCCTCCATAGTACATAATTGCATCATGCACCCGCCTCTGTGGTACCAGAGAATCTTCGATTTGGTTTTCTACAATAAGTATCTTATTGAGTGAGAACCCACCCTTCACTGAAACATTGCCGTGGGCCATATGTTTAAAATTAAACATATTTTCACAACATGCCACAAATCAAAATATTCTTGTTTCTTTGAGTTTGCCTTTGCAAAGAAGTCATCTAACCTGATGCTGTCCATTTTCTCTTCGCATTCTGAAGTCAACTCTAAGAGACCCCTGGATTTCAGTCCAGAAAGACATAAATTTACACTGCTTTTTTCAGGTACAGAATTGGATATTCTCTTATCCTCATGCAGTATGCAGGATGCGTTTCATCCTAGTTTGAGGAAGTTCTATATTGTTCTTTTGTAGCCTGGGGTCCAAAGCTGACAGAGCAGGTACTAGTTTGTACTTCAGATAGATCTTCTTAATTATGCCTAGCAAAGTTCCGACAGTCAAGCCTGAAAGCTAGTTTATCTTTATCTGATGCTTTCAGTTCCTTCAGTAGTTTTTCTGTCTTCAAACCAATGTTCACCTTTCTTATTTCTAGTAAATTTTCATTTGCAAATTCAAAGCAAGAAGCTTCACTACAACGACTCATTAGATTCCTTGAGAGAGATAGAAGTTCTGAGTAAAGGAAACAAATAAATGGCTCAAGACTCTGGAATTTCCTTTAATATGGTTCACACTGTGCTGCGACAGTTTTGAAGAAACATAATTTACACTTCACGAATTGTCTTGTACATTTACGTTCCCTGAGTTTCCATGAAATTTTACGCAAAATGCATGATTTCCCTGACATGTTTTCATTTCCCTGACATTCCCTGATTTACCAGAATGTGGGAACCCTGATTCTTGCCAGACGGATTTCTATAATTTCTCATTTCTTCGCATTAATGAAGGTCAGGATCGAACTAAATTTATTAGTACTGTCATTAGAAAAAGTAGGTATACACATTTTACATGTTTTATCTGTAACTTCCAAACAAATTGATGAATTGGGTTGTAATTTTTCAGTAGTATAGAAAATTAAATTGTCTATACATCAAAGAAACTGGAATTAAAATGGCAGTCTCGTTCTGAAATTATTGACAAAAGAACATGTAGAGTATATATTCCATCTTACTCATAATTGTACATAGTGTAGTATCGGAGAATGGTTTTAAGAAATGTGATGTATCCTTATAGTTCATGTAACTTCTATTCAATTTCATTCTTATATTTATGATTTGAAAATGCTGATAAAACAAGCAAATTCTCGACACAATTCAACATAGGATATAAGCGAAAACAAGGTAGGCGACAAATACATTAATTCATATAGTAGAATAATGCGACAATTAATTTTAAGAAATTCTGATATCGACTTTTACTTCGAATTCAAAATAAGCATAAATTAATATTATTATTTGTTTTCATGAAATAACAGATGGGTTGGGGAATAAATAAATAAAAACAAACTTTCGAGAATGTCTGTTAATACAGTATGCTTACTTTCTAATAGTTTCAAGGGAACATTTTATTTAACACATATTTATTTAAATAGATATTTCAACATTGCTCTACAATTCACGAATAGTCGAAATTAAAATTAGAGGTAAATCAATCAAAGGTGTCTTTTAAACATACGAAACTTGTGAAAATCATACCTGAGAAGTTTTTATATCAATCGTGAGTACAGCTTTATTAGGATTGAGTACCGCATTTGGAAAACAATTGTTAGCTGCAGCTCCACCACAGGAATTCACGAACGACCAAGAATCACTGAAACTAATTGGTTTGTGTCCAGGTTCAGGTGTGCAATTGAAAGAGCCTCGAGTATGGCCTGGTGCAAAACTGTAGCTATGCAAACCATTTCCTAAATTAAAAGAAATACGACTGAGAAAGAACCTAAAATGAATATTCAAAGTCCGCTGCGTACATTTTGCTTTACGGACTTCTCTAAACCTTAGTCATCTCAAAGCTTAACTCTTATCAACGCTTTAGTCCAGGACTTTCTGTAAGTAAAGATGGTAATTTTTTCTAACATTTTCACTGACTGACTGGAATATATGTCCCTTTTCAGTACTAAGACTACAAAAGACCAAACCTAATGTTTGAAGTGAAATAGCCTAAATACTACTCCTATTTTTATCTACACTTCCTTTTACTTATTCAATCCTTGTATTATACAGATATTCAAACCTCTAGTTGATTTCTGTTTTCCTTTTGCTACCTTCTACTCAAAATTCTTAATTGGAGATATTTATATATACGTACAGATTAAATGTATAAATGGTATATGGCCTTGATCCTCAAAGAACATACAAAATCAATGTGAATATATTCTCACGAATTATGTGTAAATGAACTCAAAATGTGAATGTATTGGGTGTGCATATCCAGTTCATGTTAACTTCGCTTTAGTAATTCAAAATAGAAATAACCCAAAGCCTCTTGGGTAAATCACGATGTTTTAAATATTTTAATAAAAACACTGTGCTTTGCTCACAGGTTTTGTATTATAAGGCGCATGTCAAAAATTAGTGCGATTAAAATACAAGTACATACTTTGGCTATTTTTCGACGTAGCCACCATGAACTACCAGACATTTCTGGTAGCGTGCCACAAGCTTCCCATGCCCACTGTAAAAATCTGTAAAAATCTGCCGCCTGAGAGTGCAGCCAGTCCAGAACTGATGTCTTGAGTATTTCACTTTCAGTTGAAGCGCTTCGATGCAAGCCACTTTTTCAGGCGAAGAAAAAGAAATAGCTTGGGGCAAGGTCGGGGCTGTAAGGGAGATGACTGAATAGTTTCCATCGAAATCTTTTCATTGCCTCAACAGTACGTGCAGTTATGTATAGGTGGATGTTGTCATAGATCAGAAGATTCTAGAGCGTAGTATTCCTCTAAGCCGATTTTGGATGGCACGTCGCAGATTATTCAGTGTTTGGCAATACACATTTTTGGTAGACAAGAATCACTTTTTTTTTTTTTTTCAGTCATGATTTTGTGAACTGATTAAGTTTGAATTTCTTCGCTTTAGGAGAGCAAGAATGCCGCCACTGCAGACTGTTGCTTCGACTCCCCCAACGGCGTACGAAATCCAGACTTCAAACTTCATCCTCCGTCACTATGTCACAAAAGAGGTTATGTTAAGATCATCCTCCCCTCATCGAGCCAAAAATCACACACAGCTGTCATTCTTTGCTCTTCGTGGGCGTCTGTCAGTATTTTTGGCACCCACCTCGCACATCATTTGTGATAACCCAGCTTGTCAGTCACAATTCGATAAACTATTTTCACAGACACTTCTAGAAATTCTTTGGTGAGTTCACTTATCGTGAACCAGAGACTGAATCGCACTTTCTTGTTAACGTGTACCACCAGATCGTCCGTCTAAACACTAGGCCCTTGCTACGCTCATCGTCCTGAACATTTGAACGCCCTTTCCGAACTTTCTGCACCACTACCTGACCTTCCCTTCACTCATTACTATCGGTCCGCAAATGACACAATTCTCGATGACTGTAAGCGCATTCTGTCACTTGGCGTTCAGAAATGACGCCAGATTTCACATTTAGCGAGAGTTTTATTACAGCAGTTATTTCACCTTCCTGCTACTCGCACTTACGCAACTCCACTCAGACGATTCTATAGCAGCTATTTCACCTTCCTGCTACTCGCACTTACGCAACTCCACTCAGACGATTCTATCTCTATTGCAATCATAGAATACTAGGGAATGCTCCTGTGCAACTTCTTCAGTGTTGCCAGCTCCAGAATTATCAGTCCTTTCTAACATGTGCCATGTATTTCTATTTTGGGTGTAAATGTAACCCTTTATCAATCAAAGCACGTGTAGGAACATTATTTTTTCTTATTACTAGTGTTGTAAAAAAACGGTTTTTTTTCTGTGAAGTTTTTTTTCAATAAAAAACATTGTTCTTTTTCATGTTTTTTTTCAAATGTCTGTTTTTTTTCTGGCAACTATTATTTATTGATTTATGTTGCAGATTATTGAAATAATCAACAGAACTTGAGTCGAAGCCCTCGTAACTTACAAATCGTTTGTTTCTTTGTACCTATACGAGCAAAATTGTGTGATTATTTCTTTCGGACCCAGGTCATTTTTGGCGTTTTCCTACATTTTCAGTTAGTGATTTATTGCTCAAAAACCATTCATTCGATTGACACGGTTAAGGAATTGTTTTTTAGAAAATGGATATGGCTATGTTTTGGTGTAAGTTGCATTGCAGTGTTCCCAACGGGTGGGAAATTATTGAGGTAAATGTAGGGGTGAAAATTTACAAAAAATTCCCTAACCGAAATTCATTTTTTTTTTTTTTATCTAGCACCACTGCTGTTATATGAGTTCAAGTCACCTAAACAAATTCTTTGGTGTGTTGACAAGGTACAGTGAAATCCTGAAGTCGCTGGCTTCCATTCAAAGAGGGAAAGAAAAAGTTCTCTGTCATTATACACATGAAATTTTGACACTTTTTACGCCTCAGAAGCAAAAATCAACAAATATGCCGGGGCTACAGTTTCTCTAATTATCCTATTGAAACTTTTTTTGGTGCGTTCTGTAGGGCAAAGAGGAAGCTTTCAGGTAGTGGTACGTTTGTTTCAATGTAGCCAGCAAGAGGGTAATAATAGAGGGGAAAAGGAAAATTTTTCGAATTTCACACCTAAAATCGGAAATTAATTGTTTTGGCTAGAAACACTGCCATCAGACAGACAAAAATTATCTGAAAATAAACCATACTACTTCAAGAATATATTCTACAAGTATCATGACGATATCTAACAAAGTAAGCACGAAATTTAAAAAAATACCTTATTCTAACCCAGAAATTCACCATTTTCTTACCATTTCCAGAACATGGTTTATTAAACCTCAACTGTACTTCTCCTAATTATTCTAGTGAAACTTTTTATGGTGAGCTGTGTAGGCTAAGGACAAAGGTTTTAGACACTGGTATGTTTGTTCGAGTGTAGCTAACAAGAGGGAAATAATAGAAACAAAAAGGGAATTTTTTCCAAAATTTGCCCCTAAAATCTGAAATTAAAATTTTCTGTAGCTTGCAACACTGCTATCAGACACACGTAAACTATCTTAAAATAAGCTTTGGTATCCCCCTGATATATCCTACAAGTATTGTGACGATATATAATAAAGTAAGCATGTCAATAAAAAATATCTCATTCTACCTTAAAAAAATCACAGTTATTTTTCTAATTAGAGAACAAGGTCTACTGTAAACCTCAACTGTACTTCCCCTAATTATCCTACTGAAACTTTCTATAGTGCGTTGTGTAGGGAAAAGACGAGAATTCCAGATACGTTTGTTCCGATGTAGCCAACAAGAGGGAAATAATAGAGACAAAACAGATAATTTTCCCAAAATTTCCCCCTAAAATCTGGAATTAAAAATTTTCTGTAGCTGGCAACACTACTACCAGACAAACACAAACTATCTTAAATTAAACATTAGTACACCACTAATATATCCTACAAGTATTATGGCGATATTTAAGGAACAAAGCTTCTAATTACCAAAAATATATTACGGTAAACAGAAAGCTAAAGAAAAACTAGAAAAATCAAGGTTTAGAACCTAAATACGAATTTTTCGTGCGCTCCTTAATTACCCCATTGTAACGATCTGTACTTGAGTTTGTTAAGTAAGGACAAATGTTCGATTGGCGTAAGTTGACTTGTGCTCGGACGTATAGGTACGGATTTATAAACAAAAATCTCGAATTTTTTGCCCAAATTTAGGTGAAGTTTTAATTTCCTTAGTTGGCAACACTACGCGCAGGCCCGTCCAATTGATGTCAACAGTTAGGTATCCATCCGAGGTATCTATCTGGTAAGTCTTAAGGAGGTTTCTACAACGAAGGAAGCTACCGGGAAAAAAGGAGTAAAGGAAATTCGAAATTAGAAAATTCTCGAATTTTTGACAGGTGAAATTTGAGAAGAAAATTCGACACCAGAAGAAAAAGAAATTAATATGATAAACTATTGTCCAACCATATTTGGCAAGAATAATATCCCGATATCTTAATTAGTGTCCACATAGGAGCGGATTAAAAAAGTGACACACCCGTGTGTGCCACTTTGGCCACCTAGGCCTAGTGTACATTTGATTACATTTTTTTTGACTACTAACCCGTGTTGTTGTTGTAGTTAAAGTCTCGACTAATAGTAATATCGTTGTTGTAAACAATAACTTTATAAGGAAAATTTTCTCTCCTTTTTACATCTTAGTTCCAACACTGTTGGTGAGAAATGCAGGGTGTTTCAAAATGAATATCGGGGTTTTAAGTCTTCGTAGTACTTATTACATTTTACGTACAATTATAAGCAATGCATCAAGTAAAAGAGCACCCCAGACAGTCTTTGCTACAAGTGTCCGATGTGAGATTCATTCGTCACATGGTACACATCTAGTCGATAGACGAGAAAGGCCCATAAACCTTCCGTCATATTTCACAAAACACATTCAATTTAGGGGAGTCTCGTTTCAAGTGTACCATCTCCTGAGGATTTGCTGACGGCCAGATGCAAACATTATGAGTGTTCACATTAGATCTTAGGTGAAATGTCGATTTATCACTGGAGACGACACGATCCAGAAGATCTTCATTGTTATGCAGCAATATTTCACTTGCGAAATTGGCACGTAAACCGTAGTCTGTAGGCTTTAGACCTGTAGCAACTGCAAACGATAAGGATGTAGTTGCAAGCGTCTCCTTAATATTCTTCACACAGACGGTTGCACTGTACAGATTCAGTCTTTATTAAAACACAAAAAGCTTTCTGCTCTCTATTCTCCATCTTTGCTACTTGCTCTTTCTAACGGCAGACAGAAGAAACAATGCATGTACATGCATGCGTACAAAACTGTTTGAGTTGCTCTTTCATTTGATATAATATTTATAATTGTAAGTTAATTATAATAGATACTACAAAGTTTCAAAACCCTAATATTAATTTTGAAACACCCTGCATTACTTCAAATTCAGTCATCCTATATTCATGTCTTGTATATACATATACAAGAAGTGCCATTATTATCAACTACTAACTTTCATCATCATACACACGGCGGGCCCTAGGCAATTTGTCGCCCCGTGCAATGACATAATTTGCCGCCTCCCCCTTTCTCCAGAAAGAACAAATTTTAAAAGTCATGATTTTTAAGTCATGAACAACGAAGGGGAGGGTAAGTGTAGTTGCACTCAGAAAGGCTTAAATACAAAAATGCAATCCCGTTGTGTCTGTTTTTTTTCTTTAAATATTAATCTATTATGTTAGTGAAAGATAAAGCAAACACACCTGCAGAAGAAAGATGGTAATACCTTTCATAGAATTCAATATCGAGCTTTAATCTCAATGTATCGGTTTGCAACTCCAATGCAACTAGTTCTTTTATCTTTATTTCTTGATTTTTCTTCTACATCTGTTAATATTATTTAAAAAAGTTGTTTCTATTTTCAATGATAAGGAACTTGTTTCTGACAAAAACAAGACTAGTTGTCATATCAAAACTGTGATAACTTACTAAATGGAACAGATATTCGCTACTATTCGAGAATTGAATTCTTGCATTTGAAAACAATCAAGCAATTTGTGCCCGGATTGATTCGACCATTTGCTTTAGCATTGTCCATGTAACCTTAAACTAATGCAACCTAAACATAATTTATGAATGTAGTATTCAAATAGGTTAGCTTAGTAAATGTAACTACCATCATCATGAAGTCTGTTTCCAACAAGAAATATTTAATTTAAATGTTATACTTATAACTAGAGACCGGATGTTAGGCAAAAAGCCTATTCTTTAATGTTAAAGATATGATCAAAAATAACGTTTTAAAGTTTATATCGGGGATTATAGTTTTGATTTAAGCCAACTTTATTTTGCCTATTTCGCCCCTCAGTGCCTAAATAATTGCTTTAGTGCCTAATGTTGCGTATTCTATGCATTTTCTTTGAAATAAGATTTAATTGGGAAATATATATATATAATTTATATACTGTAAATAACACAAGCACATGGTACATTACAATCTCTCTCTCTCTCTCTCTCTCTCTCTCTCTCTCCATATATATCTATCTATCTATCTATCTATATATATATATATATATATATATATATATATATATATGTATATATATATATATAATATGAAATACATATCAAGCTTCGTTCTTTACATATAGAATGAAAGAAGACATTAACAAACAGATATGTTGCTATATTCTTTGAACACTATCTATGACTCATCTATTTTTTAAATTGTATTGAGTACTTATCTTCATTATTTCGAGTTACATTTTAGTGCCTATTTCACTGCTTATTTTTTTTTAAATTTTAAGTGCCTATTTGCCTGCCTATTTTTCAAGTTTTTAATGCCTAAACATCCGGTCTCTACTTATAACAGATTTTGCCGGACCCTCCAAACTTGCCGCTCCATGCAAATGCACGTGTTACAGGTATGGTAGAGCCGGCTCTGCATATCATATATATCTAGTCGAGAAATTATTTATATATGATATTTAGAAAAATACTATTAGGCAAATTAGTATTAGTTTTTACCTTTACACAAGTTATTTGAATTTTATACTGTTTATGACATTATTTTCGTACATATTAAAGGCCTGCTTTCACGAAAAAACAAAATTTCATTTCTACTTTTATTTCTTAGTTGATATTGATGAAAACTGCTGAAACCCGAATTGTTAATAGGTATGGTATTCATGTAAATTGTAAAATATTTGTAGCGTATTAGTATCTAGCGTTTAATTTATGTCGCATTTTACGGTGATTACACCTACATAAAAATATTTCATACTTAAATAGACGTAAGATGCATTACAAATGACTATTTGAAAAAAAACGAAATTTAGAAAAAAAAAACGAGAGGCAATGTTTTTTTTTTCTAAAAAAAACGTACATTTCTGAAAAAATACGAACGGTTTTTTTTCTATTTACAACACTACTTATTACCATTATATTTCCATGTTACCTTTACTCCTGACTGACTAAGGTATACGTATACATCATACTGAATTTCGTAGTGGTTTTGATTTTGTGCAAGAAGTAATATTATTCAACATAGTTCCTTATACAAAAGTGCATATGTTATCAAGATTAATGTTTAACAACAACGATTCATTTAGATATATTTTACTCGACGAAAGTATTATATATACAGTTTGGCTATGACATAGGTTAGTTGGTTAATTGATTTGGAGTTAGTGTTCATCACCGCGGCCATGTAAGACGTGGACATATAACTTAACTGGGATAAAAACCACCTGCGCTTTGACTGAGAACTACGACTTCCAATGTTTATTATTTTTAAGAGGAAGCGGTATAGGAAGAAGAAAGAATAATTCAAGTCTGGACAATCTGAGGGTATTTACAGTAGTTTTTAAATATATTAATCATGTAACTATACTGCTTTCTCAAATTTTTCGTACTGTATTCAACTGAGAAAATATTTACGCGAACATCATATTTATATTGATTAGAAAACATTGTAAAATATTTTTTAAAAATGAGAGTTTTCATTGTTAAAAGTTTATAAAAATGGCAACGGAAACACTTGTTTCTACGCAGTGCACCAACGCAAGACAGAGATACAACCACAAGTATACTGAACATGTTAGTTTCATAGAAAAAAAATATACTGTGTAAAATAATATGCAAGTAAATAAAGTGTGAAAAACATTTTTATGTGACATTTACTGATTAGCGAAAACCTTCCAGGTTAACTCGGAACGTGCTTTTGATTCATTTCTTGGCGTGTCAGCTCACTACAAAATAAAAGTAAGTTTAATTAACTTAAAATAATTTAACTGTACCAGAATTAGTTCATTCTCACAATTTTAAGAAGAGATAATTGTACACTGAAATATTATTGTACTTCATTATTCGACAAGAACTTCTGCAAAATTGAATATACCACAATTTCTTCGATAAGAAGGAAAGGTTCTATAGTACGTGGTTGGATTCTTTGTATATGAACTATGCATCAGATAAAGCTCATGTTAGTGTATAGACTTAAAAAAAAAAAAAAAAAAAAAAAAAAAAAAAAAAAAAAAAAAAAAAAAAAGGATATTCATGTTAAATCAGAACCATGTCAGAAAGTGAATATTTAAGCAGCATTAATGTAGCAAATAGCAAATGTACACTTAATTATGTTACAACATTAATAAAATGTTTCAAAAACGGTAATTTATGTAGTATTATGTGGGAATTTATGTATTTTTTCATACTTGATAAATAGTTTAGGAAACAATTTAGAAACCCTATGCTTTATACAATGTCACAGTAAGTAATTATTTGATACAATGTAATTCTTTACTTCACACAACTAGCTGGCGTTAAGAATGCAGGAAGTCTTATTCTGTTTTATTTATTTTCAATTTATCTTCCCTTCCTTTGGAGTAATTCAACATTCCAAGTCACGGACTATATTATCGTAAACATTAATTTTGAAATATTAGAGTCATATACAAATTTGCCTGTATAATGTAATAATCACATTTCGATACTGTACATAACATAAATGATTATATTTTCTAAAGCTTCTTTGAAAATAAAAGTACTTGAAAATACAACACGAAGTTCATAATAGCAACAAAAATGAGGTTGTGGTCTCCTCTAGTTTTACTTTCAGATTTTCCTGTGCAATTACTAAATTTAGCTACAAGTACAGAAGCAGTTGAGTGTTAGATACCTCGAATACGGTCCATTTTCAATGGCAATCGAGGGAGAGGTGGTGTATCTGGATCAATTTCTCCTCGTCGTAAACGTGAAGAGTTCACACGTGGAAAACTTTGATTATGCTCAAAGGACGATCTCTTCTCATTTCGTAAGCCTAGTGCTTCCCCGCGTTTGTTCCTTCCAGACCTACAGTGGAATGAATAAACACATTTAGGATGCAAATGATGTAGTAATTCCAAAGCAGAAATTTAACATGGAAAATACTTTTTGAAATACTAATAACTTATAATAATTCATCTCCAATATGGCGGAAGAAAGAAAAAGGGTTTAGTTGAGAAGAACTTTTAAGAAGTTTGTAATACTTATCAATTTAAATGCTATATAACAATTTTATAGGCAAAACAACAACAAGTGAATCAACCACTTGAAATAAAAATTCACTATTTTATATACGAGCTGTGGCAATTACATAACGAGACTGCCCACCTCCTGTCGCTCAGATCGTGGGGGGGAAGTAGCTAATGATGTGTTGTTGATCTTGAACCTTCATGAACAGCCACTGTTTGTTTCATAATTCTGAAAGCTTTTCTTTCTCTTGCAGGCTTGCATGAAGAGGACAGTATTTTGTAGTAGTGCCAGAATCATGGTGAACAGTAAAGTTGAGCAGCGCATTAACATCAAATTTCTGGTGAAATTAAACAAAACACCGACGGAATGTAGTGCAATGTTAAAAGAGATGTATGGTAATAATGCTATGTCACGTGCGCGAGTTTTTGAAAGGCACAAACGATTTTCAGAAGGTAGGGAGGAGGTTGAAGAAGATGAACGACTTAGCCGCCCTTTGAGTTCAAGAACGGATGAAAATGTTCAAAAAATGAATGAACTTGTGCGGAAAGACAGACGTCTGAGCATTCGGATGACGAACATTAACAAAGAGACAGTAAGACAAATTTTGCATGACAATTTAAATGTGACAAACGTTTGTGCTAAAATTGTCCCGAAAAACCTCTCAGGAACAAAAAGGCATTCGAAAGACCATTTGCTGCGACGTCATAGAACGACTCAAAGCAGAACCAGACTTGCTAACACGTGTCATCACATGTGAAGAAACATGGATTTTCCAGTATGACCCCGAGACTAATCGTCAATCCATGCACTGGAAGACTCCCACATCACCAATAATGAAAAAAGCACGAATAAGCAAGTCGAAAGTGAAGGTAATGCTCATTGTTTTTTTTCGATAACAAAAGTCCATTATGACTGAATGGGTGCCTCAGGGTCAAACGGGAATCAGACCTACTGCAAAGAAGTCCGAATCAAGCTGACGGAAAGAATAAGGAAGAAGAGACCGGATTTGTGAAAGAACAATGCATCGATCCTCCACCCAGAAAATCCGCCTGCCCATAATGCCCTTTCTGTGAAGCAGTTTTTAGCAGCCAAGCGCATTCGTGCTCGACCATCCTCCGTATTCCCCAGACCTGGCTCCCTGTGAAACTTATCTATTCCCAAAAGTGAAAAGTGCATTGAAAGGAACACATTTTCAGTCTATGGAAGAGGTCAAACGAAAACCGGCAGAGCTGTTGAACAGGGTGGCATCTGATGACCTACAGCATTGCTTTGAACAATGGAAGGCGCGTATGCAGCGGTATATAGATAGAGGAGGAGAGTATATTGAAGGGGATAACAGTCAATTGTAACTTTCTTTGCAACACATCACATTTATAACACCAGCCTCATTATTTAATTGCCGCACCTCGTATAATGTTTATAATAAATTTTCACTGAACTCGAGCCCATTGGTGTATATGCTAATCAGGTGTTAATCTGTGCAGGCAATTTGCCAATTTAAAATTACTAATACTTGAATAAAGACGTAGCATTTTTGAGGTCTATATTGTTAAAAAAATTATAGCACTGACAGTCAATGCTCTGATCATATGCCAATCAGTTTAACGTATGCAATATGACTGTCAAACCTCTTTTACAAGATGTAGCTGTTTTATTATTATTGTAAGAGTCACATAAAAAGTTACAACAATGCAATAACTCATACTTGGCTCTCTTCGAATATATACTAGTGCATCAAATGTAATTATTCGCCATATCTACAACCTTCGGCTACACCTGTGGCAGAAGGCACATGGACAGCACGTGCATCTTTGTCGATGTTTCACAGGGACCACTCTACGGCACCAATGATGGTATCTCTCGTGTTGTAATGCTTCCAGCTAACTGGTTCTTTCATCTTGGCGAAGACATATATACAGGAAATACAGTGCATGTACGAAAAAAATACATCGCTAACTACACAAATCTTGCACAACATTAACTGCGACACTGCACAACATAATCATGAACTCGCTCCCAGGAAGTACCGCAACTTTACTCGAGTGTGGGACAAAAGTGATGTTGCACGAAACTGCAATTGTACAGAAGGTAATTCAGTTACATTGAGCAGAATTCAATGTGCAACTGTACCGTGCATGGGCAACGCATCGCCGTGAGATTGGAACGAGGCGAGCTACAGTATCTCGTTAGTCACGCAGTACAGCAATGTGGTCGAGCGCAGTCTGATGCCGTGGCACTTCCCGAAGCTAAGTTCAAGGCGTCGTCGTGCATCGTAGAAATGTGTAATGTGCATAGTTTTCGTTATGCCTTACGGTCGTTGGCAAGAGCAATGTGCATACCTTGAAATTGTGTCATATGGCTGAGAGAAAAAGGAACTGCAGGAGGCTGTATGAACATTATTGCGGGTGATAGATGGAAGTTTATTGTTACCCTTGATGAGGCATGGATTTATCTCTCAGATTGTGATAACATTCGTGCCATTACAGAGACCTGTTGACGCCAAGTGCCGAAGCACGTTCTTCTGCCAATGTGCAGAGTTTCCAAAAGGGTTAATGGTTGAGACCAGTTTCTCGTACAGGGGCAAACTGAGTCTCCGAAAGTGGAGCGAAACATCAAAATCAATGCTGCATACTACCAGACTTATGTCCTGATTGAAATGATCCAGCATGAACAACGTACCAGTATTGTACAGGCAAGACATGAACCAGGTTGAACTGCACGAAAATAAGGCATCCAGCCATACGACGAAAAAACGCTGGATCTCTATCGCTGTATGGATCAGGAAACTGGAATTTCGGCAATTCCCTTCTCTGGAATTTCGTCAACCTGTGGAAAGCCCGTAAAGTGAAGCGGGAAGCAATACCCATGATACAGCTGCAACGCAGTTTCCTGCGATGGAATCTCCGATGCCGGCAATTGTCAGTAGAAGTGGCCTGCAGATCGAACACAACCGGTGGTGGAAACACGACATTTTCTAGATAAATGCAACATTCAAATTCGACGGAATATAATAAATCAACCTCTGTAGGGTACATTGTCTGTCTTCCCATGACGTCCAGTATGGTGCAGGATTACTCCATGGATTTTGTATGTCACAAGGAGTATCAGTTTCAGAAACATCTTGCACGGAATGCAATGTCTGTGGACGAGGAGACACAGAATGTTTTCATTCATTAAACTACTACTTCAAGCGAGGTCCATACAAGCGAGCCGAGGTTTTATCCATAGTAACAAGAAGTTGTAACTTCTTTTCTCTAGTCGTCTGCCGTCATCGAATCCGGATCTCCCATGGGCATACGCTATAGCCACAAGGGAGCTCGTGACATGGGTGTGTGGCATACGTCTACTTTGGACATCCACCTCCAGCAGAGAAGAAAGGAAACCGAATTGTCCGGTTGTCAGTATGAAGTAGTCTTGGATATCATCTTTGACTTTCCGAAACACTTTCACTCGCAGTGCTATTGCTCGACGTGGGAACGTTTCGTTAACATATGCTTCACGTAGCTCCTGAAAACAAACATATGCACTCGGACTACACTATCACTGCAATTCTGGTCCAACTACGTTGTTTCATTTTCGTAAACCTTTCATTAGAGCTTTCAACTCTTATTAGGAAGCTTGAAATCTTCCCTTTTTCTACACTACACACTACAATATTTGATTGAATACTAGAAAATCGCTATCACAGATCATATTTGCTAATGTAAACTTCGGTTATCACCTACCAAATAGCTGTAGTTACCTGACGCACACCTTTCTGCAATATTACCACTACTTTTTATCTAGTTTATGTGTTTCAGATACATAGAGGTAATTTTGAACTTAAAAGTAAACAGCACTGTTAAACAATGGAAGCAGCAGAAATATTAACAAACCAATACACACAAGTTAATATGATTTTATTAGTCACGTTTAAACCATTGCAGGACAGAAACAATCTAAACTGTAAATTAATATAAATACACAGTTGAACTTGAAATCCAAGTAACGGAATAAACTCAATTTCAGATAATTCGAAATATCCGGGTTTTATATTTTCGGAATTTTAGAAAAGGCAAAAATAAATACCGATGAGATGAGAATCCCTATTGATAGATTTTAATTCCGTACTACCCACGAATTCAACCTTTCTTCTAGAATTTCAGGTTGACATACTCGGGACTGAAATTGGAATTCCGAGTGTTCTTGATACAAACCAAGACGTAATACTTAATCACACTGATCACAGAACATTATGGAGTTACTTTGTTATGCATATGCGACTTGAAACTTGCTTCAGTGTTATTATTCAAGTTACTTACCTTTTATATATTTATAGCCATTCTGCACCTTGATCGCAAGTGAAATAGAAGAACAGAATTAGTGATAAAGATGATGATGTTTTAAGACTGAAACTAATGATTTCATTTGAAAGTTCTATTACAATGATTTATACAGAGTAATAATTCATTCTTGTAATTAATAAGAATTTTAACGTTCTAATTTCAGAAACTTTTTTATCTTTCTTTCATTATTTATGACATTTTACTACTCAGTTTGATAAAAAAATTATTATTTTAATTTCGCCTTATTAATTATTAATACGGACATCTCATACAATACTGAACTCTGGATGATGTAAACTTATTACAATATCCAACCATCTCAAGAAATTGCGAGTAACTTCTCTGCAAGTTTTTATCAGTACCTAGGTAGAAGAAAAGGTAAAAATTTGAATCGAAGTTAAAAAAAGAAAAAGAAAGAAAGTAATTTAATGTATAGATAGTTGTATTTGTTTGTGCTTTTTAAATAACTATTAGCAGCCACAATTATTTTTTATCGAAGAGAAGTGAATATGAGAAGGGATGCCAGATGCTGTACACTCTCTTAATGCCAAATAAAATTACAGTTGCATACCGACTTATTTAAATTACCCATATGTTTTAATAAATAAGTTCGATTTTTACTTCAACGCTTCTTGACTAATAAAATAGCAAAATTTAATTTATATATACACACATACAAGGTGTTACGGGAATAAACTTACAAATTTCATATACGTAATCAGGACCTCAATAGAAGAAAGAAAATATATTATATACATATATATATATATGTATCTATGACTTAGTCTGAAAGGCCTAATTACAGAGAGGGGAATTACGGGAAACACTTTTATCTTGTATTAAGGTCCTGAACACGTACGCAAAGTTTATTAGTTGTTTTATTCAGTGTAGCCACTTTCCGATCGATACTAGTAATTACTTTTAATTGGCTTTATCTTCGTAATTAAGTGTTTGGTTGATTTTGAGTTTAACGTCCTTTTCAGCAGCGAGGCTATATGACACAGGATCTACTGATTAACGTGGAATCCGAACCCGTGTCTCCTACGCCAAAGGCGCGTAGGCTAACCCCTTAGCTACGAAGGAGATCTCGTAATTCTTTCTGAGCAAAGTTGCACAAGAACTTTTATCTTACACTGTAATCTTGAACACGTATGCGATGTTCGTTGATTTATTTCCGGAACACCTTGTATATTATTTACAAATCTTCTTACTAAAGATTAACAGATTTTTACATATTGCTTCTCTAGACTTGTGATGAATAACTGTAATAAAGTTTATCCAGTACAATTACAAATAACATTACAGCCCGACTTAAAAACTCATCATTTGTTTTTTTATCTTTATGGTTTAAAATAGTGGTATTTTTAGAATACACAAAATTAAATAGACTGCAAGAAAACAACACATCAATTACTGAACTCTCTAATGGGCTAAATCAATTGATTGATTGAATTCAGCAGTAAAGGTTCTTCAGTCGAATAGTTATCTTGTATTATCCAAAGAAGAATCTAACTCTTGAAAAATGCGTGCATTGCACTCCTTTTCTCTGTATGTGTAGAACACTTTCCCACGATTTTAAGTAGTAATGTATCACCTAATACGTTTTACAGGCTATTGTTAGTAAGAAAGTGAGTGGTTCCGTGTCCATTATTTAATCTGCACGAGATACGGTAATAAATTTAAACAATTTTTAAAAGTATACTTGATAAAAGCCCTTTGTCATTCTCTAATATTTAGCAATAGTTCTCGTGAATTACTTACCGGATTCGATCTAGTGGTGAAGGAAAGCATGGTGTACCAAACTTCTTTGGACTCCTATTATCTTTCCACTGCAGAGAATAAGTAACGTATAAAATTAATAAAATAAGACAAGCAAAACGTTAAATTAATAAAATAAAACAAATACAATCAATCGCATTTGTAAAAAAAAAAAAAAATAATTATTTTTACGAAATATAAAACTCATAAGATTTAATAGTTGAACTTACCTATTTTTTCTTTCTTCTCGTGTGCTACTCGAGATTACCATTTATTTGGCATACATGAATTCCCTGACTTTTCCAGGTTCTCCAGGTCACGATTTACGAATATTCAACTCTATATATAATGTAAAAAAGCAATATATTTTCCACCAACCAGAGATTCCTCATCTACTATTCATGTAAATATATACTGTATATACAGGGTTTAATGAATTATACCGACAAACTGTAAGAGGTGATTCCTCACATCAAAATAAGAGAAAATGTTCATATGGACCTATGGCGAAAAGTGCAGTTTCAGAGCTAGGGCTGTCCAAAATAGCGAAAAAGCAAAATTTCAATAGACCCTATTTCGAATTCCAGAAACTGTGGATGGTGGTTCTTATCAGCGTAGGAAACCACGCATACACAATCCAAAAGTGCATATTTCATCAATTGTCAATAGGTGTAAACGGTATTCCCTACAGGGTGTAATTCTTGGATATGTTTTCAATAGAGTTTTCAGATATACCCTGATTTCAAGAAGAGTCCAGAGTAGGCAGGAAGTAAACCTTGACAACAATGGACATCCAATGCTTCGGAGGAAAGGCGGAAGGAAGTGTTAGAAACCGGCAGCTCCATGTTTCTTTGTGTTCGGAATAACGTGTGATATGTATTTCGTCATGGTATACACCGTGTATTTCACGTTTTTTTACTTATAAGCGTAAAAGAAGACATCGCACCATGCGTTTTCCCGAGTACGAGAGACCGTGCTGTTGACGATCCTTAAAACTTCCGACACCGCGTCAAAGGATTCCGTGCTCACTGGTATCAAGGGTTATCGTTTGCCTATTTTGGACCAATCATAAAGTCAGAGTATATCTCAAAATTCGGTTGATGGCATGTCTAGGAATTTCACCCTGCAGGGAATATTCAGGTTTGTAGCTGAATATTTTGCTTAAGACTGTTTTCGAACATCCTGTGTTTTGTTGTATGAAAAATGAAGGAAACAACTGTTTCTCTTCCTTAAATAATCCTTTATACGTATACTTAATGAATTTCAAAAGTTGAGAAAGAAGCGTGGTAACTGAATCGAGAATCAAACCAGGCTCTTCTGCTTACCACTACGTTACCCATCCGTCCTTGACCAGATACATTTTTAAAGTTAACCATCCTGACCACATCAACTGTATCAAAATTCCTGTTTTGTTGAAACAATCCAGTGATTACATTATCACCTACAATGGTTGAATTAGAACCGTAGATATCATAGGTGTTTAATCAATAGGTAATGAATTATTCAAGCACGATTGGAATTGTGGCACAGTTCATGTGATCTGAACAACTACGCAAACCTCCAGGAAATATTTGGCTGGGTAGAGTAGTAATTAGTGCACCAACATGGTAAGCCAGCCAGGTTTCAATTTCCGATTCAATCGCTCGTTTTCACTTTTTGAATGTCATCCATCCTCAATCTGTATTAATCAAAGGAACATGTATTCAATCTTCGCACCCACACACATTTATGCTTTCTTAATTATATATATATATTAAATTCTTAGAAATAATCGGGACGACAAAGATTTTCTATGGAACAACAGAACATTCCCCGTCACTATTTCTTTGTGAATTTGTTTCCTGATAATATTACTATCTGATACTTAAATTTGTACGTTTCCTTCCCTTAATTTAATATTACGTATTAAAACATTCCTCTCATTTTATGAATACTGCTTAAGTGGTAACTCTACAATTATAACAGAAACTGAGTATTCTCCTAAGCATCAAAATAGCATATCCGAACGTACACATTTCAGCGGGAAACACCATTCATGTATCAGAACAAAGATTGGCAAAAACCTAGTTTTTTTTTTTTTTTTTTTTTTTTTTTATGTTTGTTTAAATAGATCTGCTTTATTTACTTAATATTGCATATGGATACTAAAAGCTTGTTTGGTATTAACGTCCTCATGAGACAACGGATTTATGAAGAATGGGACCTATAGCTTAAATAGACTGCCAGATGTCATGTTATTTCCCGTAAGTTTTCTGTTTTTCATTTTTCCTAAAAAACGATTTCTTCAGTTTTGTTTAATAAATGTAAGAAATCAGTCTTGGATATTTTAAAAATGTTCTTATACGATTTTTTTAAAATTAGAGAAACTGATTTCTCACGCACTCTTAACAACGCAAGATAGTGATATAACTTAGTATTCAGAGAGAAAATACGATAGGTTGCATTTTTATCTCTTATCTAGCCTGAACCCCACCCTTATGATTAAGAATAATTTGGTTTTTAGTATTTGTCAACATCGTTTCGATCATGTCGCAGTTTTGATTAATCGTGATATACTGATGTGAGGAACAACCCACTGTTAATAAAATCAGAACTTCAAGTGCTTCTGCAAATCCTTTAGAACGTATGAGAAAGGATATGGAACTGTTACGAGATGCAATCTTCATTAACATGTATTTGAAAGGCAACAAAGATTTGTGTAATATACTTGGTTGGCTGGATTTGAGTGTAGTCTCTTTCAGCACCAAAGTTATATGAGACAAGGACGTGTTGCTTGACGTGGAATGCAAGCCACATGATTTTTCACTGGGAACTAATATATATATATATATATATATATATATATATATATATTTTTTTTGGTGTGTGTGTTTTATGTGTTGCAATTATTATTATTATTATTATAATATTATTATTATTTAATGAAACTGCCCCAGTTTCCAGTGAAAATTATTGTGTGTGATGTGAAACCATGTATGTCTGTTACATGTAAATTTTCAGTATCGCATATCTAAAAACTGTAAGATTTTTCCTTTTTTCTCTCTGAAAAAACTGTCTACCCTAAGCTTCATGTGGAATACAAACCACAATTGAATACATGTTTCAGTAGTTTCGAAAATTTCGATTTTCAAGGAGGAAAGAAAGTGGACAATTTTTTTAATATTCACATTTCCGATGTTACATTTATTTCATCTTATTCTTCCAGTGAGAAAAAATAAAGCAGAAAATGTGAGGAAAGAATAGTGCAGAAATCAGAAAAAAAAGTCACTCAGTGGCATTCGAACCAAGTTCAACCCAACAAAAACGAGCAACTTAACGCGTATAGCTATGCAGACAACTATAAAACTACCCATGAGTTATGTCTAAAGAGAATGAATTTTCCTGCAGCCTACACTGTATTTCTTTTTACGGTAGAAGAGCAATTGTTTCCTGCCTTTGCCAAAGTACTATTTTGTTCTTAAAGTACTGTTACGTTAAGTGATAAAATAAGAACTGAATATTTCAAACAGCAAACTGCGAGTTCTCATAGAAAAGTTCTGTCATAGAGTCATAAAATAATACTCTGTGGTTTCGTTAGGTTCCCTGCTCAATCTGGTGTTGCCAAAGTACAGTTTCTAAGGGAAGAATTAAGATTTGGAGAAGTATACACAAAATGTCTAATATTCTCCGCAATTTCCAACACAAATACTTCAATACTTCGTTACGGTAGTATTAAATAAACTTGGACCGCCCAACTAGTAGTGTCCCGAGCCCAGTATAATCTGGTACTAAATGTATATGAAATAACTAGCGAGAAATATTCTGAATTATTAACTACTTACCAAATTAACATTTTTATTCACTAATTTTCTTTTAGGAGTAACATTAACATCGAGCGGTGGGATTCTGGAACTAGAAGAAAAAGTATTTTAGTGTTAAGCTTCGTAAAATAACAAAAAATAACTAATTTGAACATAGACAAAATAAAATTAGTTTTTAAGAAACGGTTTCTTGAAATTAAATTTCCCCACCACAAATTTAATTTGTATGACATATTCAAGAAAAAATGAATGAATTATACCAGAAAATATAAATGTAATTCACAATGCCTAATATTTATTCTTAAATGTAAAGCCTTGAAGAAACAAGAAAGAAAAAAAAAAAAAAAAAAACTGTTTAAAAGTACATATTCTCAAAATTATATATAAGTAGATTAATTCAGTGTTTTGACTTGAAATAAGTTATTTCAATCACCGACAGAAGATTCATATTAGTTTATTCTGCCTTACACACTGATGGAAATGCACTCGAGAACATTTCATACATACATTTTGAACGTAATTCGCACCACAATGTATGTGTCTAGAGGGCATGCTGCGAGTAGTTTCAAGGTAGGCTAGTTGGACAACACAAATGTACAGGGTGTCCGCGAAATCTCTATATCTGTAAGATATTTATTCTTTTAAAAAAGTTAAGGCACATGTGTGTATAAATTGTTACAAAATGAGTAGTAGTGCTCTTATCAACCATGAGCTTAGTACTTTCGCTACGGCATAAAGAGCTCCATGAAGGTAAAACAAGCCAGATGATGAAAGGTTACCAAATCATGATTTAATAGTCGGTGTATCTTTGCTACGGAACTGTTACAAACGTATCTCATTCTTAATTTATTATGATTAGTGACGTATGGAGCTCAAGTGTGTTACGACACCGCACATACATCTTCTAGAGGTGATTCCTGGGTAACGATGTTCTAACAGGGTTGCCAGGAGTTTTTCAAATCTATTTTCCCTGACAATTCCAGGTTTTCCAGGCAACACCTATCCAGGCATAATTCCTTCCTCCAAAAAAGAATGAATGGAAAGCCCTTCACAACATCCACCTACTTCTTGCCTTTTTTTTTCTTTCACTATAATAAATTACACTACCGTACTTAGGATTGCAGTCTATATAAATAATTTCTGTTATGGAACTTCACACTAAACAAATTACTACTGCATGTTTCCTTAGTTTCCACAGTTCTCTACCTTAGGGATGCTTTCAAGGTCTCAATTTCATGTTCCAAATTTTTGCATTCAATGGAAGTCACTAATGAAAGTTTTGCATTTTTTTTTTATTTTTTATTAATACCTAAAATTGTAATCTAATCAGCTACGCGCTTATTTTCCTTTTTCTTTAATTCGTTTGCAGTGGTTTCCGTCCTTTTATTTTGCATGTCTTCTTCATAACATGCATATGATCCACGTACGTACTGAAGCACTTCTGAGTCTACATCAATACCAAGAGGTCCTCCAGCACATTGTATAGTATCATGAACAACTCGTCAACTCACCAAAGGTTCTCCATGCATACCTAAGTATTTTCCACCAGCGTCTTCGTTAACTTAAAAACCCTTCTCAACAGAAGTATTTCCATGGGAAAGAACAATTAAAGTTTTAAAATTATGTCCCACAAATTAACGAATTCACTATTATCAAGTAGATTGCAATAAAAGACATCTAACCTACTTGTGTATACATTAAATGATTCGAATACCTTCTTCCATTTTTTTTTTTTTTTTTTTTTTTCTGAAACACACGGTTTGGAAAATTGATGTTTTACTTCTCCAGCTTTGGCAGCTACAACTATTCTTGTTATGAAGTTCCTCAAGAACATTATACATCTTCCCTTCGCATACACTTTGGTTAGTACAAATTTTCTTTGGAATACGACATGACAGATTTCGTACTATTTTGTATTTCAATGGGCATTTTTCAATAACTGCTTTCACATTCACTCAAAAAGAGGTAATTAGACCTCTTAAAAAATTAACACCACCAGCACACAAAATTCCCTGACATTGCCAGGTTTTCCCTGACAAATCAAATTCCCAATTATTTCCAAGTTTTTCAGATTTTCCAGGTCGCTGGCAAGCATGTCTAATCTGTAGTCCAGTCCTTACAGTGAGGATCCTGGTTTACGGGAAAGCTCTAGGTGTGTCTGCGATTGCAGTGGGTAACGGAGAGTATCAGTGGAGTATCAGGAAAAAAAAGTGTATCCCTAACTAGTGATAGGCAACGGAAAACCATAAAACCCTCCGTATGGCGATTCTTAAAACTGAATTACCCTAAATGGATAATGCAATAAACTCAGAACCTCATACTGTAAAAAGCAGTCACCTCCACGGATTTTGGGCGGAGCAAGAACTCGCTTAGTTATGGATAGACAATACAAATTGGAGAATGGAACGTCAGGATCGACACATAGTGGGTACATTAGAAAATCTGAAGGGTGGGACAGAACGACTGGAAGTGGATATAATGAGATCATAGAAGTAAAATGGTGGGAACAAGAATATTTCTGCTCAAGAGTTACGAGGAGCTGCTGAAAAATTTGTAGCCCAACCAGAAAGAGTACAGGAGGGTCTACAATGATAAAATTGCAATTTTTAAGAACATACCTCTATATGTACAAATACAAATTTTTATATTAATAAATTCTTATTGTGTTTTTCAGGTCTCTGAAGTGATCATGTGTGAAAACCAGTGAATTTCACGAAAATCCAGATCAGATCTGTCATCAAATTTCTGTTCCATCAAGGAAATTCACCGAAGCAAAATCATGATGAAATCACTGAAACACTACGTGATTTTCTTCCGTCGTATACAGTGGTGAAGAAGTAGGTAGCATAGTTTAAGCGTGGCGTTTTCTGCAGATGATGTTCCATGTGCAGGAAGACCAAAAACATTGACTGTCCCCGAAATCGTGGATGAAATTCATGACGTTATTCTTGAAAATCTCAAACTCTCAGCCAAACGGGTGGTAGAGTGTGCGCATTCCTCGGGAACGCCTCGGTACCATAATTCATAATGACTTGGGTATGAGCAAACTTCGGTAAAATGGGTTAACAAAACCTGTCACGCCAGTAGGTCAAGAGTGAACGAGGAACCCATTTTGAACGCAATTTCGACCAATTTCTGTCACGAATAGTAACCATGGGCGAAACATGGTTGTACAATTATGAGCTTAAAACAAAACAGTCAATGGAATGTCGGCACTCAGGTTTCCGTCGCCCCAAGAAGTTCAAGACACAGAAGTGGCCTAATAAAGTGTTTGAAACATTATTCTAGGATGAGGATGGAGTTGTACTTCTGAGTCATATATTTAATGCAAAGTATTACTCTGTATTACTGACAAAACTAGAAGACAAATTGAAAGCGCAACGCCACGGAAAATTGAAGAAAGGGTAAGATTCGTAAGTCCTAAATTTTAGGTCTTGTGTCATTTAGGTCTTATGCAATTTAGGATTTATGCCGTTTAGGACTAGTGCCGCGAAATGATTTTTAGGTCTTGTGCCTTTTTCATTCACCTGCTTTAGTTCTGAAATTCGCCACCACCACACGAAATTGCGACGACGCGGTAACTAGTTGGCAATGCTACGAACGTAGCAAATTCCAATGGTAACAGCTATATTTGTACTACTAAAATTATTATCTGTTCAGAAGTATACATGAATTACATTATATAACCTACTTCATTCTAAGGATTAATTATATATTTCTAATTAGTTAAGAAATTCGTTTTTTCAAATGGAGATACGAGAATCCCATAACAAATTTCTAAAAAAGAATTTAATAAAAATATTTAAACAGCATATTTTACCAGACTTTTCTGAAATCAAGCAAGCATTTAGAAGGACAATATACATACTCTGCGGAGTGTATTTTATTAAGAGTAGGACAAAAGCACAACTTTCCAAAGGTAGGACAAAAGTCCACCAAAGTTTGCTTAATTATGGCAAAAGTCTACTAGATATTTCACAAGTGAACATTAAATACCGACCATATACATTAAGAATGCAGACAGTTACTATAGTTCACAGTGTGTTTTTTAGAGAGTTGATATGTATAAGCAAAAAAAAAAAATCAACAAATAACGCTGAATTACTAATGTAGTACGCAACACAATGCGTTTGAAGAAACCAATACATAATCATTTAGGGATGTAGCCTGCAAACTTTTCCAGGGGAGTATATTTTTAAATTACGAAAGGTTCAATAAGACTATATATATATATATATATATATATATCATTATCATTATTATTATTATATTTTCAGTTTGTTACCTTTCTGAAACCTGGGTCTTGACAGAGAGTGAATTTAAAACTACAGCTTGTGGGAAAGGTATGAATATGAAATAGGAAACTGCTCATGAACGTCCATTTGTTTGACTGTCATCATCTGTACTCTTATATAAAAGAGTTAAGATAAGAGACTTTCTGGGCATACTATTACAAATAAAGTCGTTAAATTTTGATTAAAAAAAAAAAATTCTTACGCAAGCAGAATATAAGAAAGAATTTTGGGGAAATACGTATTGTAAAAAGGGTGGGGTAAGATTTTTTTTTTTTTTTTTTAAAGCGTATCTCACAAATCTCTGAAGCTAGTAAAATGAAACTTGACGTATTTATAAACTTTCCACTATAAAACAAACAAACAAAAAACTGAAAATTCAACACATAAAAGGGAAAGAACAGAGTACACTTTCTTTAATGTTCGAATTTTCCATTACTTATTCAGAAAATATTCATAATGTAAAGAATGGTTTGCTTAAGCTGGATTCGTGAAACTCGGTATTTCAACTAAAAGTAATAAAATATATGTTTTAGCGTCTTGAAAATTACATTTCTAAGAGAGAAGGAGGGTTAATTTCTATAATATTAAAATTTTCCACTGCTTAAAAGATTTGGGCAGAAAACTCATTTCCTTTATGTCTGGGTTCGTCCAGTTAAACAAATGAGAGTACAAAGTGGATGATTAATTACGTTCTTTTAATTATTTTAACATGTTGACGTAGTTTGTTTTTTAAAAAGGGTTTCTTTCATATTCTATTATAAATAGTACTAATTTGCTGTAATTATTAAACACAGAATAACCCTCACTTGGGGGGGGGGGGTAGAGTTTGTTTTCGGTGTTAAGCCATCATTTGCCATCCGTGATATAACCTTTGATTTTAACTTCACGTACAATCAAGGCTCACATCTAAAAATGTAGCATATTTGAAATATATTATTATTATTACTACTACTAATAATAATAGTTAATTCCAACAGTAACAGCTATGTTAGTTATATTAAAACTATTGTTAATAATGGTAACGAGTAAAGAGCAGTTAATTACGAGTATGACAACTATTTGCTACAGAAAGAGTTGAATATGATAAATACATGCGTAAAAATAATTTACTTCAAATCAACACAAGAAAGCAAAATTTATGACGAACTAAACAACAACGAAAATAAAAATGAAATGAAATCTTAAGTTTTACGTCCCACGGTTATGCCGGTTAGGCTAAAGGAGACGGTGATGATAAGAGATGAATGAAATGGTGGAATGAAGAAAGTGGAAGGAAACGGGAGAACCCGAGAAAACCCACGAGCACGGTGTTTGTCCACCACAAATAAACAACAACGAGGTTGTTGTTTAGTTATATACTAGAGTTATGTTACTAATACGAGGTCAATGATGTGGAAATAGAAAAAAAAAAAAAAAAAAAGAACAGACATTATGAAAGATCGGGGAATCACATTTGATAGGTAAAGATTTTGTCACCATACAAATGGTATCATGCAATCAGCAAGAAAGAACAATAGCCTTTATTTATTTATTTATTTATTTATTTCAGAACGATAGAATATGTATTTATACAAATTACTGTAAACTAGAATCTGGTTCTGTAATATGAAATAGTATATCTAAAAGTTTGACTAACATATTGACAGTATTCTTGGCACGGATGCAATAGTAGCGCCACAAGAGCTTTTTAGGTCCAGTGCCGTTTAGGTCTTGTGCCGCGAAATGATTTTTAGGTCTTATGCCGTTTAGAACTAGTGCCGTGTCCCCGTTCTTTTAGGAGTATGCCGCAATCCATCGAGCACTGTAAATACAACTAACACTGCATGATCTAAGGTTTCAATGTCTACATCCTCCTTATTTCCCAAATCTAGCTCTATCAAACCATTACTTATTCCCTAGTCAAATAACACGTGAAAGGACGCCATTTTAGATCTGACAAGGAGGTGATTAGAGCTACAGAAGGGTTACATTCATTAAACAAACAAACAAACAAAAAATGGAAATTCAACACATAAAAGAGAAAGAACAAAGGGTACACTTTCTTTAATGTTCGAATTCCCCATTACTTATTCAGAAAATATTTATAAAATAACGAACGATTTGCTTAAGCTGGATGCGTAAAACTCGGTATTTCAACTAAAAGTAATAAAATATATGTTTTAGCGTCTTGAAAATTACATTTCTAAGAAAGAAGGAGGGTTAATTTCTATAATATTAAAATTTCCCACTGCTTATGAGATTTGGGCAGAAAACTTTTCCTGTATGTCTGGGTTCGTCCAGTTAAACAAATGAGAGTACAAAGTGGATGATTAATTACGTTCTTTTAATTATTTTAACATGCTGACGTAGTTTATTTTTTTAAAAAGTGTTTCTTTCACATTCTATTATAAAGATTATTAATTTGCTGTAATTATTAAACACAGAATAACCTCACTTGGGGGGCCTAGAGTTTGTTTTAAATGTTAAGCCATCATTTGCCGTCCGTGACATAACCTTTGATTTTAACTTCACGTTAAATAAAGGCTCAGGTCTAAAAAATGTAGCATATTTGAAATATATTATTATTATGTCGCTTCCTCAGGTTGCGGATCGAGACGGCCTCTAGATATAGAGATTAGCTGCGAATATACTGAATAAGCAGTCGCGGACAGACGACTAGGAGTGGTCCTCCGGCTTGGGGGTTTGGGTAAGGTTAATCATCTCATTCTGTAAAAAAAGGCACTTGTTCAGAAACATTCACAAAAGCCTCGGACAAGGACTGATAACTTGGCACTACCTCAGCAAAAGAAAATGGACATGTGATTTGGAACATGGAATATTAGAAGTCTTTATAGGGCAGGCGCGTTAAAATCCGTAACGAGTGAGTGAAAGAAATACAGGATGGACCTAATAAGAGTTCAGGAAGTTAGGTGGGAAGGAAATAAAAATTACCAGCTAGGAACAGGGTTTTTCGTTCACAAACTAATATTACCAGCAATTAAACGGGTTGAATTTGTCACTGACAGATTTTCTTTTACTATTCTTAAGGGACGGTGGTATGATATTATTGTTTTAAATGTAATGCCCCAACTGAAAATAAGGATGACGATATAAAAGACAGTTTTTACGAAGTGGAACGGATATTTGACCAACTCCCGCGATACCATATGAAAATTCTATTAGGGGATTTCAATGCGAAGGTAGGACGAGAGGATATTTTCAAACCGATTATAAGGAACGAAAGTCTGCATAAGGAAAGTAATGACATCGGTGTTAGACTCGTGAACTTTGCAACATCCAAAAACCTAATCGCGAAGAGTACAAAATTCCCACATCGCGACGTTCATAAATACACTTGGACATCACCAGACGGAAAAACACATAATCAAATTGATCACGTTTTAGTAGATAGAATAAGGCAATCTAGAATAATTGATGTCCGGTCTTTAGAGGGGCTGATTGTGACACTTACCGTTGAATAAAGGTAATATTCAATGTCCGAAAACGGAGAGATTTAATTTAAAGAAATTAAAAGAGAGCCAGGTAAGAGAGGAATACCAGAATGAAGTTTCGAATAGATTCTCGGTTTTAGAAGATTCGGAGTGCACTAGTATTGAGGATACTTGGATTGAAATTAGATATAGTATTAAAAGTTCAGCAAAAGAAAAATTGGGACATGCGGAAATACGTAGGAACAAACCATGGTTCGATCAGGAATGCATTAAACTAGCACAGAAAACAGGCAAAATTACGCTGGCTACAAAATCCAAATGAAATAACTACACAAAATTTCGCAGATATCAGGCGGAAAACTTCCAAAACTTTCAGAACAAAGAAACGCGATTTTTTGAAAGCTAAAATTAAGAAACTTGAAGATGATAGTAAAAACAAAATATTCGGGGCATGTATAAGGGGATCAGCGAATTTAAGAAAGGCTATCAACCTCGTGCTTATATATTAAAAAAAGCTGACGGAACAGTTCTCACTAATACGACTAGCAACTTAAATAGATGGAAAGATTTCTTTGACGATTTGCTGAACACGCAGCCAAAAACTAGTGCGTGGAGAAAAGGAGATACACATCGCAGAACCGTATATTCCAGAACCCAACCGAATAAAAGTAGAAACCGCTATAAAGAAATTAAAGAAACACAAATCTCTGGGTGTAGATGAAATTACGGCTGAGTTAATTTTAGCTGGAGGCGAAAAATTGTGGAACAAAATACACAAACTCATTCTCCTTATCTGGAAAAAGGAAGAATTGCTACAAGAGTGGAAAGAATAAATCATTGTTTCAATTCACAAGAAAGGCGACAAAAGTAACTAATAATTATCGAGGCATTTCTGTTTTGTCAACATCCTATAAAATCCTTTCAAATATTCTATTAGCAAGATTGACCCCATACGCAGATGAAATTATTGGAGATTATCAGCGCGGATTTAGACGAAATCGATCAACTATCGACCAAATACATACCATTCGCCAAATACTCGAAAAAAAGTGGGAATACAATACTCCGGTACATCAACTATTTATTGATTTTAGAAAGGCGTACGACTCGGTTAGGAGAGAAACATTATACAACGTTCTTACGGAACTTGGAATATCGAGAAAGCTAATTAGATTAATTAAGATATGTTTAAATGAAACCCAAAGTAAAGTCCGGACAGGAAAATTTCTGTCCACGAGCTTTCACGTCGAAAATGGCCTGAAACAAGGAGATGCGTTTTCGCTATTATTATTTAACTGTCTGCTGGAATACGCTATAAGGAAAATCAAAGATAGCAACCAGGGCCTAGAGTTGAACGGTATTGACCAGGTTATGGCATATGCTGATGATGTAAATTTAATAGGGGATGATAGAAAAACAATAGAAAGAAGTGCACAGATCTTATTAAACGCTTGCATGGACATGGGTTTAGAAGTAAATGCAGAGAAAACTGAATACATGGAAGTGCATCGGGACCGTAATACGGCAAATTATGGATGCGTTAAAATATTAAATAATACTTTTGATAAAGTGGATTCTTTCAAATATTTAGGATCAATATTAACAGACGAAAATCATATATTCACGAAGAAATTAAATGCCGACTAAAAGCAGGGAATTCGTGTTACTATTCGGTTCAAAATTTCTTGTCGTCGCGAATTCTGTCGAGGAATTTGAAGCTTGAAATATATAAAACGATAATCATGCCTGTTCTATATGGTAGCGAAACGTGGTCGCTTACTCTGAGGGAAGAACATAGTCAGGAAAAGTGAGAACAAGATCCTGAGACGAATATTTGGACTCAAGAGGAACGGGAATGGGGAATGGCGGAAACTTCATAACGAGGAACTATATAGTTTATACGGCTTACCACAAGTATGTTATAAAATACAGGATTTTTCTATACAACAAAATCGTGAAGCCACGTGTCACAGCTTCGCCACACCTACTCTGCCCACTCCGAGCCACTAAGATCGCAATGTTCCGAGCCAACAATCATGGCGGAAACGAGAGTAGCCAATCAGACGTGCCGGCTCAGACGATGCTCGGTTGCTTTTGGCTTCATTGAGTTCATATGTTGAAGATACCTATAGGCAAATCCTCTATTTTATAACATCCTTGGCTTACCCAACATTGTTAGGGTCGTCAAGTCTAGGAGGCTTAGGTGGGCAGGTCATGTAGCTAGAATGGAAGAAAGTAGAAATGCTTTCAAAATCTTGACTGGAAGATCAATCGGAAAACGACCATTAGGAAGACCTAGGCGCAGATGGGAGGACAATATTAAGATGGATCTCGCAGAAATGGGAATACAAAGTAGAAACTGGATCCAATTGGCTAAAGATAGAAGTCAGTGGAGAACTGGCATTGAACCTCCGGGTTCCATAGGCCATAGAGAGTTATTATTATTACTACTACTAATAATAGTTAATTACAAAGATAACAGCTATGTTAATTATATTAAAACCATTGTTAATAATGGTAACGACTAAATAGTAGTTAATTACGAGTATGACAACTATTTGCTACGGAATGAGTAGAATATGATAAATAGGGGAGACCGGGGTAAAAGACAGGGGTTATAAGAGACACGGCCGAAAAATACCCTAAATATGAAATCGAAATTATAAAAAAATAAGTAATGAAACCATCAATACCTTTACTTTCGTACCCCACTTGTACTTATGAACATGAGGTTTTATATTGTTATCACTACTTATGAACATGAGGTTTTATATTGTTATCACACGATGCAAAAATACCTTCACTTTGAACTTACCACGAAAGTTCGTGACTGTTTTAAAATAATTTTTTATTGTGAAAAGTTAGTTACATATGTGGAAATGGCTGCTATGTATCTGTGACTAAGATTATGAAGATTGATGTGAAGTTTTGAAAAATGCTGAAACATTGCATTTCAGGTCAATTGAGCGCATGTCTCTCATTACCCCTTTTAAAAATATAGAAGAGGTAATAAGAAACAGCTGTCTCTTATTACCTCAGTTCAACTTTATGTTTATTTAGCGCATGTGACGAGTATAACCTGCTAATTTTTTGTATATAGAAAGTAAATAGGAAAATTCCTACTCTGGCAATCCAGTCAGAAGTCTGTGCATAGATAGTGGCATTGGAGAATATGCTTTGGATTAACTAATTTCATCACCAACTGGTGAAAGTTTGCGAGGAGAAATTGATCCAATCAGAGCAGAATCTTGCTTAGAAATGTATTACGCCGTGTACTACAATCTTGACTGGTATATTGGGAGGGTTATTGCTTTCCCAGATGAAGGACCGTGCAAGGTTAAATTTTTGAAAAAAGACTAAGCGGTTTCAATTGGCCTGCCTATGATGACATTCAAACAGTGACATCCAAATTTGTGTTTTATGGACCTATCAAACTGTATGGAAATGGAAATGGGCCATTCCAGATTTTCAGAGGATAACTTCAAAAAATTCGTTGTGTTTATAGCAAAGTGAAAAAGAACTTTTGAAACCAAAACAGAAAGCTTAAATATAACTATTCTTTTGGTAGCCCTAGGTGTTTGTAGGACTATTCTTAACACTAGTAAAACTCATGCCTATATGCCAACAGTTCCTTTTTGGTCTATACATTTTTCGTATGTTTATTTACGTGGTCCAGCCTAAGATAATTAATAAGGCCTACCTGCTATAACTATGTTACACTTAAGTTTAAATTAAATTTATGAGGTTTTTAAAATGTTAGCTTGGAGTTTACATAGGCTAGCATAACATTCCCAAACTCTCTTGCACATTTTTCATATGTTCGTTCGACTGTACATCGTAAAAGGCTTAATATTCATCTTACATATTTTTCGAAAATGTAGTTTTCTACATAGGCTACATTTTACACAAAATTTGATCAACAATAGGTTTACAACATTTTTCAATGTTCTCTTCGTGTATGATTACAATTTAATAGCTTTTTCAATCCATTTAAGTTAGCTAAAACTATTTTTCAAATGCGGTGATTTTTCTTCATTGAGAATTTTGGCACTTTTTAAGTTCATTTTCTACATTCTCCAGAAAATATCTTGTCAGCATTCTTTTTTATTTGGTAGTGTGATTTTTGTTTATGATTTATCTAGATTACGTAAAACTCAACTATACTTTGTTTTAATGGTTTTTGGTATTTAATACTCAGGTAACTAAATTTTCCGAACGAACTACTGAATTTCATTTTTTTTTTTTTTTAAATCTTGATATTTCCGGAACATACGTTACGTACATATTTCAGATCTGAAAAAAAAAAAAATGAATTGTTCAGAATTCTCTGAAGATGTTTCTTAAAACTCTTACTTATTTCCTATTCTATTTGCATGAGCAGTGAGAGCCTTGTCTCTTATTACCCCTTAGGGGTAATAAGACACACTAACTAACAAAATTTTTCGTTTTTTTTTTTTTTCATGAAAAAGCAACTGGAAAAATGTTTTAATCCATCAGCAGGTTTCTTGTTTTTTAGTACAATCACATACATTTTTTTCTAGTTCCTCAAGAAATCAATATAGTGCTAGATTTTTTTTGTCTCTTATTACCCCG
The DNA here is from genome assembly GCF_964235325.1 of Thermobia domestica. Lineage (NCBI taxonomy): Eukaryota > Metazoa > Arthropoda > Insecta > Zygentoma > Lepismatidae > Thermobia > Thermobia domestica. The sequence goes on along the minus strand of NC_137457.1, from coordinate 225,121,914 downwards.
GCCTCCCCTATATGTATAAAAATTACTTCAAATCAACACAAAGAAAGCAAAATTTTTGAAGTATACAAGTAAAACATAACATTATGTTACTAATACTAGGTCAATGGTGTGGAAATAGAAAAAAAAAAGAACATTATGAAAGATGTGGGAATCATATTTGATACGGTAGGTAGTTAATATTTTGTCACCACACAAATGCTATCATGTAATCAGCAAGAAAGACCAATAGGCTTTATTTACTTATTTATTTTTATTTCAGAACAATTGAATATGTATTTATACGAATTACTTGTAAGAACTAAGCTAGAATCTGGTTCTGTAATATGAAACAGTATATCTAACAGATTGACAGTATTCTTGGCACGGACGCGATGGTAGAGCCACAAGAGATTTTTAGGTCCAGTGCCATTTAGGACTAGTGCCGTGTCCCCTACAGAACAGTGGTGCGAGGAAGAATTTTTTTTTTTGGTAAAAACTGGAGCACCGTGCAAGAAAGTGTACTGAACTTCAGAACTTCAGGCGGAGTATACAGAATTTCATTATTCCACGTGTACTCCTGGGTTGGGCTATGAACTTCTCAGTAGCCCCTCGTATTAACTCAGATACGGAAAAGGAAGGCACCGGAATTCTTTTCAATTCGAGATGTTTTAAAGTTTGTGGGTTTCCCAAATCCTATTGGGTCACTCAATATCAAAAGAAGATATCGATGTAGCTGAACACATTTTTAGTTCATTGAATTGCTAATCCGTTCTAAGCAGAGTGTACATAAGTAGTATGCTTTGGAACCTGTAATATTGGAACTTGCACTCATATTTTGGAACCTTTAATATGTTTGAAAGCTCTGTCTGTTACTTATCTTTATGCAGAATACGGATGCCATATCAAATAAAACTACATTTTGATTTCATGAAAACAATATATGAGAATGTGGTAATGTCAACTGGTTTCAAGTATAACAAAATTTTCAATTGTTTATAAATCCTGTTCAATTGAGTTCTCCATTTGAGAGCGTGCAGTACTGTATGATACTTATCAATAATTACAAAATCAACTTTTTTGGGATTGACATTTAAAGAAAAATATTAAAAAAGAAATCCGAAAGAAACTTGGTCACATATTTTCCATCAGAAGATACAAGGTCTGTATGATAAGTAATGAGACTCGCCGCGCCGCGGCGCGCGTGTCGCTGGAGCGGGTTTGTCGGTGATGGAGGATGTAGGGGGGGGTCCGAGCAAAGCAACGCACCGCGCGTCAGTTGGCTCCGAGCCTTAGTGGAGCGCGGACAAGCCTTGGACAAAGCCCTTGTGAACATTCTTGTCACGGCGGAAAATCAACAAACATGGAGGGTTCCATCGAACAGCGTTATGCGATCAAATTTTGCGTTCGCCTGGGGAAAACGGCTACTCAGACGCTTTCTCTCATCACGGAGGCCTACAAAGAGGAAGCCCTATCCAAAGCCCAGGTGTTTCGTTGGCACAGTGCGTTCCGGAACGGCCGGGAAAGCGTTGAGGATCTGGAGAGGGCTGGACGCCCGACAACAGTGACTACGGACGAAACTGTGGCAAAAGTGAGGGATCTCCTGAACTCAGACCGTCGATTATCGTTGAGATTGATTGCTGATGAACTCGATATGAACCACACAACAGTGCACAAGATTGTGACGGAACAATTGGGAATGAGAAAAATCTGTGCGAAACTGGTGCCGCGAGTGTTGACTGACGAACAAAAGCAACGACGTGTTGATTGTTGTCAGGAACTGTTGAACCTCATGAACAGTGACCCTAACTTTGAAGATGACGTCATAACAGGTGACGAGTCGTGGGTGTTCCAGTACGACCCTGAAACGAAACGTCAAAGCGCGGAGTGGCACACTCCTGCGTCCCCGCGCCCCAAGAAGGCCAGAATGTCGAAGTCAAAGGTGAAAACAATGTTGATTGTTTTTTTTGACAATGTGGGGGTGGTCCACAAGGAGTTTGTACCCCAAGGACAAGCCGTCAACGCCGCCTTCTACAAACAAGTCCTTGAGAGACTGCACAGGAGCGTCAAGCGGAAAAGACCGGCGATCGCTAGCCGGTGGAAGTTGCATCACGACAATGCCCCTGCCCACACCGCCTTCTTAGTGACCTCCTTTTTGACCCGGATTGGGGTGGAAGTCCTTCCACAACCACCCTACAGCCCAGATGTGAGCCCGGCCGACTTCTTCCTCTTCCCGAAGCTGAAGCCACGCTTGAAAGGAACCCGTTTTGCAGACGTCACAGCCATCCAAGCAGCCGTGACCACATTTCTAAAGGACATGCCGGCTGCTGACTTCCAGGGGGCGTTTGCAGCGTGGAAACATCGATTGCAGAAGTGCATCGACGCAAGAGGAGAGTACTTCGAAAGCTTTTAAGTCCCTGTACAGATCAGATCAATAAAACAATGTTTCCAGACCTGGTCTCATTACTTATCATACAAACCCTGTATAATTCTAATCTGTATATTATTATCTGTCGAATAAAACAAAAAAGCAACAAAATATCTTGAATCGTTCCAGAGACTGAGGATTTTAATATTTTGCCGAAATTCGCACGTAAGAAAAGGCGCCATCTTCAGCGGCTTCTATCTCCGACCAGGGTTTTGGGACAAAGAAGTTTCTTACTTTGTCCTGAATTTAAACATCTGTTAAATTCAGTAACATCTAAGACCATCAAGGTAACCTCCCTGACTGAATTGATATAGATTATGCCAGAAGGAATATTTAAAAGAGCCCTTAGGGAAACGACAAGGAATCAGAAGAACTGGAACACACAGGGAAGCAGAAGAGCCAAGAGGAGACTTCATTCTCAGATCAGTGCACTTTATGCAAAAAAAAGTGATTTTGTCACTGGATGTGGCATCGGAAGAATAGAATCATTGTTGTTTGTAACAGGTACGGAATCGGTGTTATTGCTCCTCCTGTAGATAATATTGTTTTGAGTTTTAGCGGTTGGTGGCACTGATACTGTGTCCTGTGCTGTGGTTGGTTGTGTTGATGTCGCTGATTGGGTGTTCTGTATTCTTGACTGATCATGCTCTATGTTTGAATGTTGTAAGTAGGGATGTACCGATACCACTTTTTCACCGGTACCCGATACCGATACTAATGCTTTTGGACACATTTCTTATATATTAACAGGATTTTTCAGAATAATGAAATGATCAACTTTGTGACAGAGATATTAGATATAAGACCAAAATTTGACATACAAAGACAAGAAGCAGAATTTCATGTTAGGTTCCACACAAAAAATATATTTCCTCTAAATTTAATCCAGCTCACATAAAATGAATTAAAAAGCAGCAAATACTTATACAGGGTGTTAATGAACTATACCGACAAACTATAAGAGGTGATTCCTCACATCAGAATAAGAGGAAAAGTTCATATGGACCTATTACGAAAAGTGCATAATTTCAAAACCAAGGCTGTCCAAAATCGCGAAAAAGCTAAATTTCAACAGGCCCTATTTCGAATTCCAGAAACTGTGGATGGTCATTATCAGCGTAAAGGAAGTCACATACGCAATCCAAAAATGCATATTACATCAATTTTCGATGGATGTGCAGGGTATAATTCTCAAATATGCTCTCAATAGTTTTCAGATATGGCCTGATTTTACGGAGGGTCCAAAGTAGGCAGGAGATAAGCCATGACAACAATCGACATCCAGTGTTTCGGAGTGAAGTCGGGAATGTTAGGAACCGGCAGTTTTTTTTTTGTTTTGTTTTGTTCATTTGTTCGGAATAATGTGTGATGCGATGTATTTCGTCACGGTATATTTCACGTTTTGTTCACTTATAAGCGTGAAAGAAAACATTGTAGCAAGCTTTCTTCCGAGTACGAGACACCGTGCTGTTGACGATCCTCGACACTTCCGGCATCGTGCCAAAGTATTCCGTGATCACTGCTTTCAAGGCTTTGGACCAATCATAAAGTCAGAGCATACCTCAAAATTCGGTTGACGGCATGTCGGGAAATTTTACCCTGCAGAGAATACTCTGCACTCCCATTGAACATTAATAAAATATACATTTTTGGATTATGTATGGGTGACTTCCTTTATGCTGATAAGAACGACCACTCCACGATTTCTCGATTTCAAAATAAGGCCTCTTGAAATTTGGCTTTTTCGCGATTTTGGAAAGCCTAACTTTGAAACGATGGACTTTTCCCCACAGGTCCATAGGAACTTTCTGACTTACTTTAATGTGACGAATCACTCTTACAGTTTGTCGGTAAACTTAATTCTAAGAGTCAGTGATTGATATTTAGTGATAATGTACTTTGATAGTTACTTTGTATTTACTAGTCTCAATTACACACATATAATGCAAACGAATACTACCATTACAAATATTTATTATTTACAAAATTTACAAAATACTGAATCAGGTGTTGCTGTGTACACCATTAAAAAACGGGGTTAGTTGAACGAAGTCGAAAACGATAAAACTATTTAACTTTAGAACTAATTGTTTTTAACCAGTAAGTAAGAGAAAATAATGAAAAAGTGAGCATCTTTTAGGTTCCTTCCATAGCATTTTCTTCCGAATTGAAACCTCTGTATTGTTTGGGATTCAAGCTACGGGTCTGCTATCCTGACCAAGGGAGCGCGAAGGGGGAGGACAGTGTGGGACAACCCTGGCTCACGAAAATGTATAATATAGCAAACCACGTATATTAAATGCCAGACCATGGATGCCCCCTTCCCTAGAAAATCATCTTCGCGCGCCCATTATCCTTGAATGAGGACCTTTGGCTTTTCTTCACCACTATTTTGGCCAGGATTTGAAAAAGCCCCACCCACCTGGGCCCATATGCGTTTCTTCGGATATTTTCGGGTTGAGTTTTTTCGAAATATTTCAATGTCTTTGGGCTAAAAGTGTTAAAATGTGATTTATATTTCAAGATTATCATTGTCACCTTCCAACAATTTTCTACTCACTGCTGTTTTGAAAAAAATGCCGCCATTTTGAAATTTTACATTCGATTGCCGAGAAAATCTATACAGCAAATTTAGCGTAACTCGTGCTTCCACCGTCGAAATTTCAACTTAAAAGACTGAAAATTGAGCCTCGTAGGGTGGATACTCGCTGTTTTGAAAAAATGGCCGCCATTTTGATATTTTACGTTGGTATGCCGCCAAAATCTATACAGGAAATTTAGAGTATCTCGTGCTTGTACTCTGAAAATTTTAACTTAAACGCCCGAAGTTGTACCCTGTAATGTGTGTGGTAGAGGCAGACAAACGAGTTGAGTTGATTTTGTGTTTAACGTCCCTTTCAGCAGCGAGGCTATATGAGACGGGACCTACTGATTAACATGGAATCCGAACCACATGAGCTCCCTCCGGGAAGCAAACCTGGGTCTCCCACGCCGAAGACGCGTACACTACAGGCTTAGCCATGAACGAGCTCGGCAGACAAAGAACAAATTTAGATCAAGTCATCCAGAAGCCTGACTGACGTTCGCCAAATATGAATACCAAGAGGGGTCTATTAATTTAGAACCAAGATACAATTCATGTTATATGAAATAAATAAATGTTTCAAAATGCCTTATATGAAATTAACATCTTCCAGCGTAAATAAACCTCCCATATTTTCTCCATGAGGGGGACACCTCAGATTCCCCCTCAATTTTCCAACACAATGCAATGAACTGTAGTCTGGTTATGAACAAAAGTATAATAGGCCGCGGTGGCTCAGTGGTAGAGCGTTCACCTCTGGTGCATGGGGTCCCTAGTTCGATCTCAGCTCCCGCCAAGTGAGCTTTGTGGTGGACAAACACCTTGTGCGTGGGTTTTCTCGGGATTCTTAGGTTTCCTCCAACTTTCTTCATTCCGTCATTTCATTCATTTCTCATCATCACCGTCACCTTGAGCATAGCAGGCATAACCGTGAGACTAAAAGATTTCATTTTATTTAATTTTTTTTTTTTTTTTCAAGAATATAATAGGCGAAAGTTCACTAAGCACCAGCTACTTTTCTCTCTTCGTACCCTGCAATTAATTGTATGGACTGAAGATGCCTAAAAACTTAAGATGTGCTATAAAACTGCTTTAAAGGAAAACAATATGCAAATTATTTGAACCAGTGGTACAATCTACCTTCAATATTCTTCGCGCGTTTAGCAATATTTATTTACATGGTTGTATTTGCCAAAATTACGTCCGTCAGTTTAATCTGATTTTTCTCCTTGTGTCATGTGTAATTGCCAGGACCAGATTTACATTTTTCTAAGACCTGGACCAAAGCACAATTCTGTGACCTAGCCTCTGAAAAAGATTATAATTCTTGTTAACTTAAATCTAATGTGTTGCTGGAGAATGTAGAAACACTCAAAGCCATCATTTTCTTTTTCTTTTTAATGTTCCGGAAAGTATCCGAGTTTCCATAAAGTGCAATGGAAAAAGTAGCATTGCAGATTTCGCTTGCCATCAAGTCGAACAGGGTGGTTGTAATAACTTCCTCGAAACTGTTACCTGCAACAGCGTATGTTCATTCACTAATTACAGGATTTCCAGCCAATGTCAGGTTTTTTTTTTTTTTTTTTTTTTTCACTTTTCGAATAAGCTGATATTGATAGCAGAAATGGAACGGAGTTAAAATACGGGACATTTCCCTGTCACGACTAAATTTACGGGGACGCGGGACACTCGAGCCCAAAAACTGGACTGTTCCGTTTTTTATGGGACGTATGGCAGACTTAAGCTTAAAATAAATAGTTTTATTGTTGAAGTATTCATTTCTGATCCTTCTGCGTTTAATTTCCCGAGCACTTCTTTCATGGCATGTGTATCAAAACTTCCACTAGTACGGAAATTTGAGCTCAGCACTTGAAATAGTAAGCGGTACATAGTCTTCGGAACCCCGAGCATTAAGCTTCTTAAATCTGACAAGAATTTTTACGCTATTGCTGGTGTTGATTTTACAGAATAATTATTTGAAGAGTAGCAACAAATGACAGAACTAAACTGTTATTGTTGGAGAACCAAATTTTAGTTGAAGAAACTTGTGTTTTACAACAAAAGTAAGAAATAATACTAATAGTTTTACTAATGTATTTAGGTACTATTAGTACCAGCACCTATGACCTTAAACCCATCAAACTTATGAGCGATAACGTCCTTCGGTGTCGCCGAGTACACTATTCACGAAAAATATTTTCTAAAGTACAAAATTGCTTATTTTACTTCAAATAGCTATCAGCATAATCCATACATTAATTTGTTCTATAACTATCTCAAGCTAAGTTTTTTTTTTTTTTTTTTTTTTTTTTTAAATTCATTCAGTGCATTCAGAACTTTATAAAGGTCGTATGTTGAATGATGTAGTCTACCTTAACGTGAAGGCCTCTAATTCGCCCAAGGAAAGTCTAAAATCTGATAAAATCACTTACAATGTGATCACCTTAGTTGTACCAATAATATACTAACAAATAGGTCAAAAACCCAGGTGAGTTTTAAAGTGGGTCCAACCCTGATTTTGGCATCGAGGGACTAAAATCATCAGTTGAGTACAAGTAATGCAAATCTAAGGCGTACACATGCATAAAGAAATCGATTGTACAATTGATAACAATTTAAATCAACTTTTAAGTCTAAAAGAAACCGATGAAATATAAGTATCACTGTTAATATTAAACAAATTAAACATATTCGGAAATGTATCGGTAAATATCGGTATCCATTTGCTGACACCAATACTCCCAAAAGTGTCCGATATCACCGATACCGATATATCGGTACATCCCTAGTTATAAGTTGAATTGTACTGAATGTGGTCAAGTGTTGAACGTGTTTGCGAAATTTGTTAATAGTGGACGATTAGTATGTTTCTATGAGAACAAAAAGCTTCTTTGATAATGTGAATTTATCTTTATCGCAGTTTTTTTTTCTTTTTTTGTTACTAATTAATTTCATTATTAACGAGTGTTCTGGAATTTCTTCGAAACTCAGTAGGCACACTGTTTCGGATTGGTTTTGTTTATGCACAGGTGTGTGTCTTGAAACAATCGTTAAAATTCTAGTGACTTTATCGGAGATCCAGGACTAACAGTTGAGATGGACGAGAGTTTGTTCGGCAGACGGTTGGTCGAATACGCCGAAGTCATTTCTCTTATTTATGGAAAGGTTTGATGCTTTTTCTATTGGCGAGATGTATTTCATGTTTCTTCTCGTGCTCCATTGATTTATAATTAGTGGTGAGTGTTACTTTATTATTATTATTATTTTGCAGTTATTTTTTTGCTTACGTTAGATTTACAGTAGTGGTTTTATTATTTACTGTTCGTTTGGATGTTTTCTTTACTGGTTTTTGAGCGTGGAATTTTTTTTAGGGGGGGGGGGGGTAGCCAACACATTTAGATCCCAAAATTGATAATTCACCGTTTCACCTGAATTGATTTCTCGGAATAGACCCTAGTTACGTATCAGTTCCCAAGGATATTTCAATTATTCGTAGCAATTGAAGAGTAAATTCTTGGTGAGTGTTAGATCATATGGTAAGCAATAGCGAACTAGTTGTCGCTGTTGTGATGTACCTCAGGGTATTAATTTTACATTATACGGTGCATTACTGGTGCGAATTTGGATTACGATTGCTCATTAGTTAGTTTTCAAAACTTGCCCAGAATTATTTTTCGATTGCTCTGATTGATAGAATCGTTTTTTGGGAATTGATCTTTTAACTGCTTCGAGGAATCGGTTCCTATGAATGTTCTGCACAAAGCGCACTCTTACTCACAGTATTAAAAGACCTAAAACATGGACAAGCTCTAGCTGTAGTCCATGAAGATTAGAGGCACGCACAAATCATAGGGAATTGCGGGACAAGAAGCCCACTAAGACAGATTGTAAAAGTTTATCCACTAACAGAGACGTGCGGTATATAAAGACTATAAATATGATAGAAATAGGGCTGAACTTGATCATATGGGTCATGGCCATGCTGTGCTATGGTTGTGCCCTTGGGTTCGCCATACCGTACCAGATTGCCGTCGTCTGACGGTCTATCACACATTTCTCTCACACACATGAAGAAAACAGCTGGCTAAAACCAGCTTGAGCACAGGAAGGCAGGGAAAACGAAGCATTTTCCCAAGTTTTCAATATATTTGAAGTTTTAGCGCATCTTACAGCAACGAGGCTATACGACACGTGGAAATACAGCTCAACGTAAGATCCGAACCACATGAGCTCCCGACGGGAATCGAACCCAGATTTCCCACGCCAAAGGCGCGTATGCTCACTGCTTATTCACAGGGGAACTCAAAGAGTTTTCAAGAGACCCACGGGGTACCTTGCCGAGAGACATATAGGTACTTCAAAAAACGACCCATGGAATGTCTCCACAGCAATCGCAAACAGCCCTAGCCAATGATGTAAGGCACACTTTCTACACATAGAGTATAGCGTAGTTCTGCGATATTCTGATTGATGTAACTTTTACATTTATTAAGTTAACGCCATGATTATCTTTGCGTGCATAATTTCATACTCTTATCGTTATTACTAACTTTTTGACTATAACCAATTACAATTTTGGCTAACGTTTAGCAGAAGGTGCCCAGCAATTGTTTCTTTAACAAAAAAAACAAAAAAAAAAAAAATACAATTTCGGTAATTTTTGTTCACATTAGGTTAGTTTAGGTGACTTTGGATTAGTATAATTCAGGTTAGGTTAGTTTATGTTAGTGTAGGGGTCCAGCATAACTTTCCAAAAAAAAAAAAAAAATGATAAAATTTCGCTTATTTCTTCTTATATTATGTTAGCTCAGATTAGATTAGGTTAGTTTTGGTTACGTGTAACTACTTGCATCATCCATTTCTCCTGTAAATTTTGTGCTTTTTACGTGCTTCTGGACCCCTTCTGCTAAACATAACGCACATTTTTTATTTTCCAAATAGGGATAGTTGACTTGGAACTGCATGGTAATAGCATGAAAGTTCTGATGTATTAAGCCTTTAATAGTATTTTAATGCATTAAGGGGGCGCGGTGGCTCAGTGGTAGAGCGTTCACCTCCGGTGCTTGGGGTCCCTGGTTCGATCCCAGCTCGCGCTGTGTGGACTTTGTAGTGGACAAACACCGTGTTCGTGGGTTTTCTCGGGGTTCTTCCGTTTGCTCCCACTTTCTTCATTCCACAAATTCACTCATCTCTCATCATTGCCGTCTCTCTTAGTCTAACCGGCATTACCATGGGAGATTTCATTTCAATTTTTTTAATGCATTAAGGTGTATTTTATTAATGACATTGAATTTTTGAGATATTATTACACAAGAGCATATATATAAGGTACGATACCACGGCAGAGTGTATCAAATGAAGGATAGGGAGTGAGTTACCACATAACCCCTATAAGTGCACTGCCTTTTGCACAAATTAATTCCTAGTGCTTAAAACTATTGTAAGAACAAAGATACCATGTAAGATTTTGTTAAATAGTGACACATGTTTAACAAATAGTCACATTATAAAGTATAGCCAGTTAAATACATTTTACTTCTGAGGAAGCTGACATATAAGCCAACCGTGCAATAATCACATTATTTATTAAAATATACACAACGCAAAGCATAAAATGTTTCATTTCAATACCTGTCGTAAACGCCTTAAACAAAATAATAAATACGATAATTATTTGTCTTTCACGACGGTCACAACTTATTTAAGGTGTAAGTCTATGTAGGATAAATCTATGTCTAAAAAGGCACATATTAAATTATATCAATTTTTACGCACGATGTCCATCAAAATTATCTCGAAATTAGCTGCAAATTTCGCTTCCAAATGCCCCAACAATTAAATTCTGCTTTCCATACTTATTTTTAAAAAGTACCTAATTTCATATTTCACAGATATTACCTCCAATAACAAGGATAATTGGTCAAAAAATGTATTGTGTGCCATTGTCTTCCGAGTGTCAGTTGAAGTGTAACAATTCTGGCCCTGCATATCGTATTTGCCTGTCATCGTACACATATCTTCGATGTAGCAACACAGAGCACAAAGTAAACTCATTAGTATATACAAACGACGCACAATAATTGAAGTCAACTGTGATAAATATCAAAAAATGCAGGGATTAGAAGAATTTACACTTCTGCACTTTCGTATCATACCTCATCTTTCACTGAGAACAACTACCAGGATGCCCAATCAATACTTTAACTACGAATGGCAAAGAGCGCTCAAAGCAAACGCCAGTTTCATTTTCAAATTTCATAATCCTTCTAACAGGCATTTTACAAGAAACAAAGTTGTGTTATTTTCAGTACACTCACTTCCAATTTGTTTTTATTATAGAAAGTAAATATTTGATGCTGCTCAACTAAATATACTGTTACCTTCACTTACCTTTTTAAAACTTCCGCCATCCTTTCTCAGTTTATTCTTGTCAGAAACAACTGTTGTTGATTCTTTTGGATAGATGGCTCTGCACCCGAAAGTAGACCATAATATGTAATGGATTTCCCTCGACCCCATTTTTCATCAAGTAGTTGTTTCTAATATCTTAATTATTTATTGCGTACTTGCCTGTGGAAAAAATATCAGGGCGTGACGCAACGCAAACCAAGTAAAATAAATAGTATTAGCTATGCCTATAATCACAAATTGAAAAGCAGATTTTGCGTTTGTTGACGCAAATCGTTCCGGAAAAAGGTCTATAGGAGAGCCGGATTATTATTATTGCAGGACTCCCCTGGCCAAAAGTGCTTTCACCCCGACGTACTGTACAACATTTTAATATAATACAAAATTTTAAAAAAAGCATAATATATGCATGCCTTTATTTCAATGTTTTTATCTAAATTTTAATGAGCCTTCATTCTAAATCGGGGGTCTTATTCCGCACCAGCCATCTCAAAAATTGTAGACCATAACACAATGTAAACTTGAAAAAAAATATATATATATATATATAACCGTCCAAGTACTAATTTTCTAACTTATATTGTAGCCAAATACGCTACCCGGATCAAATTTATTCTTCCATTTTTTTTAAAAGTTGTAAATCGAGAAGACGAAGTATAGTAAAATAATATTTCTGGATCAACGTTATCAAATATTTATGATTATAGATGTGTCATATATAAAACATTTACCACAGCTTCAAACAACAGTGAACAGAAAACGAGGATGTGCTATAGTTACCTGTTTTCGCTAGTTACTTTAATTTCCAAGAAGTAAGCTGACGTCTTTCATCTCGGAAGACCATTCAGGCGCTCGTACCTCATTTCAGTAGACCCTAGTAAATGATAGCCAAAGATGCATTGCATTTTGCGATGCCACTTTTCGTTTGCATTGCAATTCTGTCATCTTGTGTAGCAAACTACGATGTGATAGCACTTTTTTAAAATACATATATCGGGTGTTCTAAAAATGGCGCCCACGGACCACAGAGCACTATTCTGCAGGTCAAAATAAAGCCAAAATGTATGGTGAAATGCCCTCCAGGGACTTCTTCAGCCGCTATGGGGAATAAAAATTTCACTATATGGCAACATCGCATATTAAGCTGGAACATTAGCATTACTCTACAAAGCCATCAAACAGTCACATCGATTGTTAAGGTAATAAATGGTGCTACTGTCAACGTCTTAACTATTATCTGGCAAGAATTGACGTAATTATTTGATGGATTGATAGATCTAATCTATGGTTCTTTATCGGCGACTAAGGAAACAGTTTCGTTACCATATACTTGTTTATACGGGTTGTTAATGAACTAAACCGACAAACTGTAAGAGGTGATTCCTCACATGAAAATAAGACAAAAAGTTTATATGTACTCCCATGCGCAAAAAAAAAAAAAAAAAAAAAAAAATTGCGCGTATACTGTAACTCACGATTTTCCGCATTTATTCCTTTTTTCCTTACGTTTATGGGTAAAATTGAGTTATTAGTATGTGGAGATAATAAAGAGCAATCCATCTAAGGAGATATGGTTATGAAAATTATTTCTTAAGAAAAAAGAACAAACACAACGTAGCCTCTGTGGTTAGGTGGATAGAGTGGCGGACTCGTAGATATTTTATTATTTTGACACCACATCGAATCCCATCCTATCCCATCCCATTTTTTTTTAACAAAACATTATTGAAAGTGTATAACTTTGATGTTAATAAGTACCGAAACAGTATAATAAGGAAATAAATTATTGATAGTATCCTTTAATCGACGTATTTATTCAGTATTAGAATACGTGTACTATTGGAAACAGTTATTGTTTTCAGTTTATGGTCTTGTGTGTTACCTGCCCGTTCTTGAACAGCAGACAACTCACTTTGGATTTGTGTGTCAAGAACAGGAAAAATAACATACGCGACCTTGACAGTCTTCCCAAGTTTACCCCTTGTTATATCGACATGACGTTACATCGAATGATGCTTGTTGTCGTGAAAAAAAGGAAGAAAGGAAAAAAGCTGATGTCAAATTATCGTTTGTCTGTGTGTGTGTGCTTGTGTTTTTTTTTTCTTTTTAGAGTATTGACTTTCTCCCTCTCTCTCTTTTTTTCATATCCACAATTGCAAGAAATTATGACCAACCTTTGTGGGTTTATTGGGAATAGGACGATTTATTTTGGATTGCTAACAGACGACATTTTTTTAACCATTTGCTTTAAACTTTGGATTTGTGGCTCTTAGCACCCACGAAAGGTCATTATAAACTATATAAGCAGTTCCCGTTTTCACCGGCCGCTGAAAAGATATTGGGGAAGAGAAAAGTGCTTGCCGTAAAGATAATGAATAAAAAAAAAAAAAACAAATTAAAACAAATAATTATAAATCTTTATAATACACTGTAAAGTTACGAGCGATTACGGCTAAGAATTTAACGTGAGATTAAAATTACGAGTATTATGTATTATGATTAAACAAATAATATACAATAAGTAAACTACAAGCAAATTATATATTTAACAACCTGAGTGATTAAAAACAATTACTTTATTTTTAATTTTTATTTTTTTAAAATTATTTACTTTCATTAGATGACCTTTTTGATTTATAGGAATGATTTTTTAAAAATATTTATTTATAATTTGCGCTAGCGGCAACGAATGAGAGTAGGGGATAATTTATATAACACTTGCGTTTTATTATGCACTGCACAAGGAGGGTGGGGATTATGTCAGCCGCAGTTTTTTTCTTTTGGGTATTTTTTCTTTTTACAGAAATTTGGTTTTCTGTAAAAGTAAAAAACTAATTTGAGTGTTATGCTCATATTTACTAAATTCTAACGACGACAAAAACATGATTTCAAAATGCAATCATAAGTCTGTGTAAGGAATGTTTTCGTTGAACGAAGCTAAATTATACAGATTTATGTATGCGGAACACGAAAAATGAAATGAAATCTTTGAGTTTTACGTCCCACGGTTATGCCGGTTAGGCTCAAGGAGACGGTGATGATGAGTAATGAATGAAATGGTGGAATGATGAAAGTGGGAGGAAACGGGAGAACCCCGAGAAAACCCACGCACACGGTGTTTGTCCACCACAAAGTTCACTTGGCGGGGACTGGGGTCGAATATGCGGAACACGAATATTTCCAACAGATAGCATGAATATGAACGATAATCATACCATATTTCTACATTATATAGTAGCGTGAAAAACTAATATTAAAATGATATAACAAACAGGCATAAGTTTTTTTTTTCTAGCACGGCAACACATTAAACTTAACTCATTAAATTTTGGGAATTACAAATTATCACCTTACGTGTCGTTGTATTCCTATTCGTTTTCACGTTCGAGCGACGAAAGAAGAAATTGTAGTGATAGTGATAAAAATCGAATTCGAGATTTCAATGAATTCAAGTTTCACGCCCCCACATATCGAAAAAGTAATTTTGATGTCTGTCCATCTGTTCGTCTGTCGGTTCGTCACGCTTTTTCATATATTCAAATAGAGGCCATACTGTTCAACGTATCTGGACCGAATTCTAGACATGAAGTTTTTATAACACTTTAAAAAAACTAACTAACTATATGTCCTATGGAACCCGGAGGTTCAATGCCGCGTTCACAAAAGCTCTCCACTGACTTCTATTCTTAGCTAACTGCATCCAGTTTCTACTTTGTATTCCAATCTCTGCGAGATCCATCTTAATATTGTCCTCCCATCTGCGCCTAGGTCTTCCTTATGGTCGTTTTCCGATTGGTCATCCAGTCAAGACTTTGAAAGCATTTCTACTTTCTTCCATTCTAGCTACATGACCCGCCCACCTAAGCCTCCTAGACTTGACGACCCTAACAATGTTGGGTAGATCATATAAATTGTGTAGTTCCTTGTTATGAAGTTTCCGCCATTCCCCATTCCCGTTCCTCTTGGGTCCAAATATTCGTCTCAGGATCTTGTTCTCAAGTACTTTCACTCTATGTTCTTCCCTCAGAGTAAGTGACCATGTTTCGCAACCATACAGAACAACAGGCATACAAGTAATAATCGTTTTGTATATTTTAAGCTTCAAATTCCTCGACAGAATTCGCGACAACAAGAGATTTTGAACCGAATAGTAACACGAATTCCCTGCTTTGAGTGGACATTTAATTTCTTCGTGAATATGATTTTCCTCTCTTAATATTGATCCTAGATATTTGAAACTATCCACTTTATCAAAAGTATTATTTAATATTTTAACGCATCCATAATTTGCTGTATTCCGGTCCCGACGCACTTCCATGTATTTAGTTTTCTCTGCATTTACTTCTAAACCCATGTCCCTGCAAGAGTTTAATAAGATCTCTGCATTTCTTTCTATTGTTCTCCTGTCATCCCCTATTAAATTTACATCATCAGCATATGCCATAACCTGGTCAATACCGTTCAACTGTAGGCCCTGGTTGCAATCTTTGATTTTCGTTATAGCGTATTCCAGAAAGAAGTTAAATAATAATGGCGACAACGCATCTCCTTGTTTCAGGCCATTTTGGACGTGAAAGCTCGTGGACAAAAATTTTCCTACCCGGACTTTACTTTGGGATTCATTTAAAACATATCTTAATTAATCTAATTAGCTTTCTCGGTATTCCAAGTTCTGTATGAACGTTGTATAATGTTTCTTTCCTAACCGAGTCGTACGCCTTTCTAAAATCAATAAATAATTGATGTACCAGGGTATTGTATTCCCACTTTTTTCCGAGTATTTGGCGAATGGTAAATATTTGGTGGATAGTTGATCGATTTCGTCTAAATCCGCACTGATAATCTCCAATAATTTCATCTGCGTATGGGGTGTCTTGCTAACAGAATATTTGAAAGGATTTTATAGGATTTTGATAGAAGAGAGATGCGTCGATAATTATTACAGTCAGTTTTGTCGCCTTTCTAGTAAATTGGAACAATGATTGATTCTTTCCACTCTTGTGGCAATTCTTCCTTGTTCCATATAAGGAGAATGAGTTTGTACATCTTGTTCCACAATTTTTCGCCTCCAGCTAAAATTAACTCAGCCGGAATTTCATCTACACCCGGAGATTTGTGTTTATAACACTATCGTTTCGAATTCTATATCCTCCGACACCTAAAGATAAGGGTAGTTTACTGAAGGATGAAAATTTAAAATCATTAAATTGTCTCAAAAACGGCTGTAAAGATTTTGTTTGTATTTTTACAAATATAGTATGAATCATTGCTCTGAAAAAATACGTAAGGTGAAATTTACTGTATGGGATGCCTTTTTTTGAACAATTTTCTCAATCACATTTTATAAATAAATGTATCATTAATAACCTGACAATATGACACAACTCGTTCGACCTGTAAACATTCAGAAGAGGTAGTTTAGACTACTCTTCGACGATTTTCCCATTAACGCCTGATGCAATTTTGTTCATATTTCATAAATAAATGTTACATAAATAACCTAACGATATGGTATAATTCCATCATCCTAAAAAGCTAGAAGTGGTATATTACTTTTCGGAGCAAGTTTTACCCTACGATTTTGTCGATAATTACTCTCGCAATTTTGTTCGTATTTCATAAATAGCATAACTCGTTTGTCCTGAAAAGATATACAAGGGATATTTTATTCTTGGGGATGACTTTTTTAACGATTTTCTCAGAAAGTACTCAGACGCTTTTACTCATAGTTCACATACAATTATCTCCTTAATAATTCTAATGTATGGCATAAGTTATTTCTAACAGAAATATGACGAATGGGTACTTTACTTTTGGACGTAAGTTGCTTCGAACAAAGTTTTCTAAAACACATTATTTTATTCGCATTTCCCAAATAAATGTTTCAGTAATAGCTGCAGCCTAACACGCGTAGTTTAAGAAATTCGAGCGAGAAAATTCAGTGCGTTTCATCCGTACCCATTCTTAAATATATTTTTAAATGTTACACCCAATCACAATTTTTCTAACCAAATCGAAACTTGTTTTTAAATGTGCCTCGTTGTGGCCAAATCGTTCAAGTGCATTTGTTCTGGATTTGATTCCCGGTGAGAGCTAGTGTATTTTTATCCAACGTTAAGGTATAGGTAATAAGTAGGTGCAAAGAGAAAAGTGTTGAAACAAGCCTAACCAACCTAATAAATAATACAAAGAAATAATACAATATTACGAAATTATAGAAGAAACGTTGTTAATATTAGATATTTGCGTGTGAAATGTCCAACCGATGACAGCCAACTCCAAAGGAAAGAAAGTGAAACATCCAATACCAGGTTAATCAGTGGTCTCTAGTTAAAGCTATCCTACTAGGAAGTGATTGAGATACCAAAAAATATTGTAATCGCTGGGAGACATGTTAGGAGAATACATTGGGTGAGAGAGTTTAATACTGGAACTCATGAATAGTCTCTGCACCTTCGTTGAGTATTGAAGTGCGTAGGTCTATATAGGTTTGCATTGAAATGAGCATTAATACACAACATCTGTTGAACATTACGGGGGGCTTGCGGACAGGTTTGCAGTACATTTTACAGGGTTCGATATTGTAACGATCCTAGCAAACTCCTCAGCCTTTCCGCACTGTACTCTATAAGTTAAATTCGTGCTTAATTAAAACTATGTGTTTAAATTTAACACTGTTAACCGTTAATACCTGTGCACAACGGGCAACAATCCGCCAGTAATTCTTTATTTTTGCCCTTTGTTTTAGCGCCATAAATGTCTTTGTTCATAAATTTCTTTGTCTATGGTTTTGCATATACGTAGCGTGGACATTAAATTTTGACTTCTACGCCATATGCATCTAATTACAAACACACCTATAGAACGAACACAACAAACTTGGAATATATAGTTTATGTATGGAAAATCATACACGAGGCGCTGCACGGGAGAGCAGTGTGCATACATATGGCAGTCAACTTCCTAAGAAATTTATTATAATAATAATAATAATAATAATAATAATAATAATAATAATAATAATAATAATAATAATAACAGTAAACGAAACAGTTATTTACATAATGTATTTATTTAAGCATGGATGTGCATAGACTTAAGTTATTTCTCTCTCTCTCTCTTTGAAGGCAAAACCTTTAGGGTGCCAAGACGTAGAAAAGGACTTGTGGCACTCATGACTATAGAGTGGTGTATGTTTGGCACATCGGGTTCCTTCGTTGTTAGCCCCACCTTTCTAGACCGGATGCAGTTATTCCCGGTAGAAAATACAAGAAAATAGACCTTTCTATTACTATTAAAGTAAATAATTACACTCATTCCCTCAACGTGATACTTGTTTGTTTAACTGTATACAGAGAGCTGATCCATGGGAGAATCGTTGATAATAATAAATAAAATAAACTCGACAAATATTCTTGTAATTTGCTGGGCACGCCAGTGTGCCTGTTATCCGGTTGTGGCACACTGGAATATAGGGTATGGCTTTCTAATTTTTCCCCAACTATTTTAACTGCTTCAATTGAAATTAATCTATAATAATAAGAGTGAATTTAGTCTTCTTACCCTTCGATTTAGAAATAAGGTCCGCTAGAATTGTATATTTAAAAAATAATAATACTCAGAATTTTATAAAGTAGTTTGTTTTATTCGAAATGACATACTTCCTGCAACTGTTTGGGTTGGAATTATTTGAGATCAAATCTTTAAGTTTTACGACCCACGGTTATACCGACTAGGCTAAAGGACACGGTGATGATGAGAAATGAATGAAATGGTGGAATGAAGAAAGTGGGAGAAAACGGGAGAACCCCGAGAAAACCCATGCACATGGTGTTTGTCCAACACAAAATTAACTTGGTGCGAGCTGGGGTCGAACCAAGGATCCCATGCACCAAAGGTGAACGCTTTATCACTGAGCCACCGCGGCCCCTCTGAAATTATTTATAGGAGAGAGTGACTACTTTATGAAAACTTAATATCGAACACATTTGTTTAAAAATACCAGCTTTTTGTGAAATATTGCTTAATATTCAGGAAAACCTAAGTCAATAAAATAATAATAATAATAATAATAATAATAATAATAATAATAATAATAATAATAACAATAATAATAATAATAATCTTAAATTAAAAACACTCTGGACCTAGTGCATTGGCACAATTCCACGAATTAAAAAGAGTTTGTTTACTTCTCATGTAAGTGTAGAAGGACTTAATCACTGTTGCTTTCAATATATGAAGAAAGTGTCCAACTGTCAAATGATATGCTACATAAAATGCCCTATGCAACATAATGTAATATAGAGTCATCATTTCAGGTTGTCTCAAGTACACTTGTTTAAGCAAGAAAGGAAGAAAATAGAAAATACTCAGTTTTAACCTAGTAGAAAGTTTGCAGATTTAAGAGAAAATGTACAGAGTTGTTGGATATTAAATGTAGTTCGGATTAATGGAGTAAGACACCGTAGTTCATTGTATGAAATATACTGGGAGTGACCAAGCCATTGCCTATGGAAATATCGAAAGAGATACGTTAATGGTGTTAGTTGCCAACTATTGTAGAAATGAAAAATTTAAGGAAATCTCCAAAACTCTAAAATCACAGATCCAAATGACTAACTGGTAAGTAAAACTGCTAAATCTGACTAAAGCAAAAAAAAAAAAAAAAAAGTCTTAATGACCTGTGTTACAGTTTCAGACACATCATTCTCATATCAAAACTACGATAGAAGTAAATTATGAATACAGGTGAATTTGCAGTTCTGGAATACCAACAAATGATTTTGCTAGATGTAAATTTTGGGAAAACATTTTTATAAGGTTTTAGATTTATTTATTGATTTGTTTGTTTATTAGCTTCTCCATGTCGTAAACGTCGCCAACACTAGTGGCAGGGATTCGTCGAGTCGAAGCAGATATCTAGAATCGGGGATATTGAAGTTACCACCACGTAACAGCGAGGACTTCATTTTGATCCCCGCTCCTTTGATTTGTCACGGAGAATCGCAAAGGGACCAATACGAACTATCGCTAGTCATGTGCATGCGGTTATTATTATATATTACTTTTCCCTGACGAATTGTTATTATAAGGACAATACTTGAGCTCCGGGGGTCAAGAGTAACTCCTGCCTTTACATCATGAAGTGAAAAATCTTGAGATGGGTGCAGTAGTAGTGGTCGACGTTCGCCCGAATGACTCATCCTCACTCTCTTTTATGACCAGGATTTTTGAAATTTGTTCCCTTTTACGGCTAAGATGAGTGCTTTGGTACCTCGATTCTGATTGGCTGAGAGAGGTCACGTGACGTTAGGCCCCGCCCACGCGTGAAACTCAAATTTCCAGGTCACGTGGTATGACGTCATGAGTCACCCTGTGGGGAAATCCCTCACCAGGGATTTTTGAAATTTGTTCCCTTTTACGGGTAAGATGAGTGTTTATAATTGGTTGACAAATGTTACATGATCTTAGACCCTGCGATATTTGAAATTCGTTCCCTTTTACGGGTAAGATGAATCCTTTTGGTACCCCAATGGTGATTGGTTGATAGAGGTCACGTGATCTTAAGCCCTGTGACTTTTGAAATTCGTTCCCTTTTTACGAGTAAGATGAGTGTTTTGGTACCTCGATTCTGATTGGCCGAAAGAGGTCACATGATCTTAGACCCGCCACACACCCCATGAGTGAAATATAGAGCGATATGTCGGTGATCACCCTAGACCTGTATTTTAGAATTTTGTTCCCTTTTATGGTTATCCTTAAAGTTCCCATGGAGGGTTCAACCTCCTCCTTAAATAACCCTTTTTTGGTATCATGATATTGTACTGAAGTTTACATTAAATATTATCGTTCTCTTTGACAGATAAGATGCTTACCAGCTTTCTTACCTTGATGGAGATCTTGTCCTTGAATTAGTAGCCTATGTCTCTGGAAGTAACAATGGTGAAAGAGGGGTGTCGCTTGTAGATTTCTTATAACACATTGTTGTGAGTTTAAGCGATTTATTGCTCAGTAAGCGCTTCATTAATGGAAACAGTGTTGCCAGATTTTTCTTACCTAAACTGCTCCGATTCTTTTCGAAACGGTTCCGCAGAGTACAAGAAATTTTAAACTAAAAAATTTTTCGAACTAAAAAAATTTCAAAACTAAAAAAATTTTAAACAAAAATTTTCAAACAAAAAATTTTGAAACAAAAAAGTTTCAAACAAAAAATTTTCGAACCCAAAAAAAAATTTGAAACAAAAAAGTTTCAAACAAAAAATTTTCGAACCCAAAAAAAATTTCGAACTAAAAAAAATTGAAACAAAATTTTGTCGAACTAAAACATTTTTAAAAACAAAAGTTTCGAACTAAAGATGTAAATCACATCTAAAAATTTTCAAATCAAACTTTTTATCGAACTAAACTTTTAAAATTTTCGAACTAGAAATTGAAACCAAGTTTAAGAAAAAATCCTAAGAAATGTTTTTTTCAGGAATCGAACTCAGGTCTTTCAAACCAAAGATGTGTATGCTAACCGCTTAAATGAATTCGGTTTTAATCGATCTTGGTGGGTTTCGAACCATGGTCCTTGAAAAGGATACACATATACATTAAGAAAATAAATCTGACAGTGTAACGCTTCTCAAATCAAACTTTTTATCGAACTAAACTTTTAAAATTTTCGAACTAGAAATTGAAACCAAGTTTTAGAAAAATCCTAAGAAATGTTTCTCCAGGAATCGAACTCAGGTCTTTCAAACCAAAGATGTGTATGCTAACCGCTTAAATGAATTCGGTTTTAATCGATCTTGGTGGATTTCGAACCATGGTCCTTGAAAAGGATACACATATACTTTAAGAAAATAAATCTGACAGTGTAACACTTCTCAAATCAAACTTTTTATCGAACTAAACTTTTAAAATTTTCGAACTAGAAATTGAAACCAAGTTTTAGAAAAATCCTAAGAAATGTTTCTCCAGGAATCGAACTCAGGTCTTTCAAACCAAAGATGTGTATCCTAACCGCTTAGCTATGAATGAATTCGGATTTAATCATGCTTGGTGGGTTTCGAACCATGGTCCTTGAAAAGGATACACTTATACTTTAAGAAAATAAATCTGACAGTGTAACGCTTCCGTTCGTGGATTAAAATAAAATGCTGATAGACTTCTTTGTGTGACGACATAGAAGCACATATGATTGAAAAAATGCAAACGTCAGCGGATCGCATTACTTTAGTTTTACTACGAACGTGTCAGCATGATTCATGAAAAAAGCAAACATTGACATTCTCGTATGGAATATGATGAAAATGAAATGTCGTCACAGTTACGACAAGTAGTGACATGTAGAAATCATTTGGGATCGGAATTGCGATACTATTGAGAAACGTGAATGACGTCACGATCGATTGTTACACATCGTTTTGGTTCGTGATTCATGACAAAAGCAGCGAGCGTTTTGATTGGTTCGTTGTGATGTCATTTTATAAATTTCCTCGTTTCTGATTGGCTGACGGTGACGTCGTTTTCGCAGCGACCTAAATAAAAATCTAAATTTCATTTTTCAAATCTTACACCGCTCTCAACTATCGTGTGAGAAGGTCTGTTCTTGAAAAGTGTCTTCATTTAAGAAGCTTTACTGCACCGACTTTTTGTTCATTGAATTTGAGGTAAGTTCAGTGAGATTTTATTTTTCACACAAGATTCGAAAATCATTTTTATTTTATATTTGTGGGGGTGGATCACGAATACACTGTTTTACTTTTAGTGCGAAATATTTAGACTATGAAGAAATTAGTGGAATGGGAAAGTGGGAGTACGAATCAGGATCCCCACACATTAGAAGTAAGCACGATAAATGATATGGTTTAGCGCCCCTTCAGCTTAATGTTGAATGTGAACTCCCGTCGGGAATTGAACCATGGCCAGAAAATGTGTGCGCTTAGTTTTGAAAAGAATGCATTACAAAATTTCAGAAACTATGTCTGAGAATAATATGGTTCGATACCCTTTGAAACCATTAGCGTCCCTTCAGCTTAACGTGATATTCGAGCAACCATCCGGGATTGAACCTGGGCCAGAGGCGTGTACGTCAACCATTTAGCTTAGTTTTGAAAAGAATGTATGATAACGCATGAGAATATTAAATTTCAGAAAAGGCTTGACAACGCTCCGATGTGGGAAAGCAAACCCCACCGAGGATTGAACCAGGACCTTCCACGTTAGAAGCATGTACGCTAACCACTTAGCCACAATAATAATAATAAAAAAAATACGCTATACAGATTTTGTTTTGACAATTACGTATGTGTAACGTTAATGGTTGGTGAATCTCTTCAACTTGCAAACGCATCATTTAAAGGTCGTTGTGAGTAGAAAAAAAATGCTTACGCGTATTTTATCACATCTCAGTACTGTTGAAACATTCATTCATGCATTCTTTTTTTATCACTATAGAATGGCAGGTCAGTTACATGCTGATGTAATGGTCTCGAGTTTGACAGCAATAAAACACACATTTCAGTAACATAATTATTTTAAAAAACTTTGATTTTTAGTACATGTGCTTTCATAATGAGATTCTGAACGTCACCGCCAGGGGAATCAAACTCAGGACCTTTACATGAATTACTTAGTTAATTATTTATCATGAATGTTATGATTTCCTGGGCTAAGCGGTTAGCATACGCGCCTTTGGCGTCGGAAGCCCGGGTTCGATTCCCGGCGGGAGCTCATGTGGTTCGGATTCCACGTTAATCAGTAGGTCCGCGTCTCATATAGCCTCGCTGCTGAAAGGGACGCTAAACTAAAAATCAAAAAATCAACTCAAATTCACGCTGCTCAATTCCTTTTTTCCCATTACATATTTGTTTTACCGTACCTGTTTGTTGTTTTCATTTTTTAATCATGGCCCAATCGGGTTTTACTGTTCGTAATGAAATCACTCGTCATTATAGACGATTTATGTACGTTTATGTATTATGAGGTGTACGTCAACCATTTAGCTTAGTTTTGAAAAGAATGTATGATAACGTATGAGAATATTAAATTACAGAAAAGGCTTGACATGCCCCGACGTGGAAAGCAAACCCACCGAGGCTTGAACCAGGACCTTCCACGTCCGAACCATGTACGCTAACCGCTTAGTCACAATAATAATAAAAAAATACGCTATACAGATTTTGTTTCGACAATTACGTATGTGTATCGTTAATGGTTGATGAATCTCTTCAACTTGCAAACGCATCATTTAAAGGTCGTTGTGAGTGGGGAAAAAAAATGCTTACGCGTGCTTTATCACATCTCAGCACTGATGAAACATTCATTCATTTCATGCATTCTTTTTATCACTATAGAATGGTAGGTCAGTTACATGCTGATGTAATGCTCTCGAGTTTGACAGCAATAAAACACTCATTTCAGTAACATAATTATTTAAAAAAAAAACTTTGATTTCTAGTACGTGTGCTTTCATAATGAGATTCTGAACGTCACCGCCAGGAATCAAACTTAGGACCTTTACATGAATTGCTTAGTTAAGAATTTATCATGAATGTTATGATTTCCTGTTTATCAGGTGATTAAGATTTTTTCTTTCTTCTTTTCTTTTGTAGTAAATTCACGCTGCATAATTCCTTTTTTCCCCACATTACATATTTGTTTTACCGTACCTGTTTGTTTGTTTTCTCCTTTTATTAACCATGGCCGAATCGGGTTTTACTGTTCGCAATGAAATCACTCGTCATTATAGACGATTTAACATTGAGGGCAGAATGCTCGAAATTCAATTCAATGCACCGCCCGTAGGAACCGATATCATACAGTATGTACATAACAGTTTCCAAGCAATGCTGGACCATTTGTTAGCCAATGTCGACGATGAGGCGATGGTTGGTTTATCAGTAATATCGCCACGCAACACGAATAAACCGTTTTGGGTGAGTTTTCGCCAAGCCCGAAACTTGACACTGGAAACGATGTGGGCCTCGTTCGAAAGAGTTTTACAAAGTAACAATTCATTTCTCCTGCACGAACCATTCACCGTTCATTTTCATCGTGTGGATATTCCACGTGGCTATGGCGGTTTGCGGCAAGGAGTACTGGAGAACGAAGAGTTATTACGTACCAAGCGAGGGATTGTACGTGTAAAAAATCAAGATTCAAGGTGCTTGGCGTACGCCCTTGTTATTGCTATTGGTCTGAAGGCATACAAGAATGTAGATGTGCAACGTTATAAGCAGTATCAACGCCAATCGAAATATGTTGTGGACCAAGAAGTCGATGGGCTATGTGCAAATGCAGGAGTGAATTTGGATCATGGTGCCAGTGTAAATGAAATTCGACAATTCCAGTCATACCTCAAAGAATATAAAATTACAGTGTATACCAGTTTCACAGGCCATGATATCATGTACGAGGGACCGAACGATGAAAATCGCACTCCCATAAATTTGATTTGTTTGGCTGGCCATTTTGACATCATCCAATCCTTAACTGCTTGTTTTGCAACCAATTTCTACTGTGAAGCGTGCCATAAAAAGTATAGTAAACGTAACAGACATGTGAAAAATTGTCCTGTAACGTGCTCCAAATGTTTACAGAGACCTCTATGCGACAAGAATCAAACGCTGGTGCTGTGCAACGACTGCAATCGTCAATTTTATGGCGAACAATGTTTTAACAATCATCGGAATGCAATATATCATCAAGGAGAACCTGTATGCAAAATGGTGAAGCAATGTACTAGATGTTACAGAGTATATTCTTTTGTGCATACAGGACAACGACTTCATGATTGTAATGAGATCTTTTGCAATGTTTGTAAGAAGATTGTTCCGGGATCGCATCAATGTTTTATGCTTCCTGATCGCCAATGTTTGAAACCTGGTGTTCCTTCACTCATGCACGCAAAGAAAGCCTTGTTGATATTCTATGATATAGAATCTATGCAGGACACGAATATTGGTGATAATACGTATGTACACATTCCAAATTTATTGGTTGCACAACAAGTATGTTACGCATGTGTTGAAAACAATAATATCCAGCAGTCTTGCAGTACGTGTGGTCAGCGCCAGCATATTTTCCAAGGAGAGGATCCAGTTTATGATTTTCTCCAGTACTTGCGGGAACGTCGTCCCAATATAAATAGGATTTTCTGTGTCGCGCACAACGCTAAGGGATACGATGGACATTTTATCCTAAAGACCATGGTAGAACAATGTCAATGGAGACCTGACGTCATATTAAATGGGACCAAGATACTGAGTTTAACGTTGAATAATCTGACGTTCATTGACTCGTTGAACTTCCTACCTATGGCATTAAGTAAATTGTCAAAAGCGTTCAATTTACCCGCAACCAAAGGCTACTTCCCGCATTTCTTCAACACCAAGGATAATCAATCGTATATTGGACCACTTCCAGAAACGAAGTATTATGGTGCAGATGAAATGGCCGTCGAAGACAGAAACAAGTTCATGCAGTGGTACAACGATCATCGTAATGACACGTTTGATTTTCAGAAAGAAATTCTCAAGTATTGTATTCAAGATGTCAATGTACTGCGGCAAGCATGCGTTTCGTTTATGACGTCATTTGAAACAGAAACCAAAGTGAATCCCTTCTTGGAGACGATCACGATTGCCAGTGCTTCCAATTTAGTATTCCGCCGGAATTTCCTTAAACCCAACACCATAGGAATTCTACCGGCACATGGCTATCGATGGAGAAGTACCCAATCAATCGCTGCAATGCAATGGCTGGCCTACATTGAAAAAACCGAAGAAAAACAAATCTTACATGCGGCCCGACAAAAAGAAGTGCTTATTGCGGGATTCCATGTTGATGGTTACTACCAAGATCCTGAGACGTTAGAGGAGCACGTCTACGAGCATGCCGGCTGCTTTTATCACGGGTGTAAAGTATGTTTTACTACAGGCCGTAATCAGCCCATCTATGGCAATCCAGAAGACACCATGGAATTCCGTTATGAACGAACGCAACGCAAAAATGCAAGACTGCGTGAATTGGGGTACATTGTACATGAAATGTGGGAGTGCGAATTTAATCAGTTCTTAAAACAAAATCCTGCAATGGCGACGTATCTGAAGAATCACCCGTACATGAACCGCAGACCATTAAATCCAAGAGATAGCTTTTTTGGAGGAAGGACCAATTGCGTGAAATTGTACCACCAAGTCGATGAAAAAGCAGGAGAAGTAATAAAATATTTCGATATTGTCTCGCTTTATCCTTACATCAATAAGTGTGCTAAATACCCTGTAGGCCATCCACGAATTTATCTACAGGGTGATGAAAATATACCACCAATAAATAAAGTCAATGGTCTAATCAAAATGACGATATTACCAAGTCAACATCTTTATCATGGTCTCCTGCCTTACCGATGTAACAAGAAACTACTCTTTCCACTGTGTGCTGCGTGTGCCGAAGAAATGAACCCAGACCCTACAGCAACGTGTACGCACAACGACCAGGAGCGATGCCTCACTGGAACATGGGTATCATATGAAATCCAGAAAGCAATAGAATTAGGATATCAACCGGTGGAAATTTTTGAAATTTGGGACTATGACATTGAACAATATGATCCCATCACGAAAACAGGTGGCTTGTTCACGGAATATATCAATACATTTTTAAAATCAAAAATGGAAGCGTCTGGCTGGCCTAGTTCCTGTGTGACCGAAGAAGACAAATCAAAATTCATACAAACCGTCCTGGAGCGTGAAGGTATTGCATTGGATCCGTCCAAAATTGAAAATAATCCTGCACGAAGAAGTTTATCTAAGCTTTGTGGGAACTCTCTATGGGGAAAGCTTTGCCAGCGTACAAACTTTAGCCAGACCACAATTATTGATCGGCCGGAAGAATTTTATGAAAAACTCACTTCCCCCGACATTAAACTCCATCAAATTGTACCCATCAATGATACGATGTTGTATGCGTTCTGGGAGTACAATGAACATGTGCCTGTTCAAAACCGAAACACCAATGTCGTGTTAGGTGCATTTACAACATGTCAGGCACGTCTGGAACTGTACAAGTACCTGGAAATGTTGCAGGAACGTGTTTTATATTTCGACACGGATTCTGTGATATTTACGGAGAAGCCCGGGGAGCCAACCATTGAACCTTCAACGTACTTGGGATGCTTATCGAATGAGATGGAGTCTTACGGACCACGAGCATACATCAAGACATTTGTCAGTGGAGGACCAAAAAATTACAGCCTAGAAATATACAATCCGGATACCAACGTCACCAGTTACATATGTAAAATTAGAGGATTTACATTAAATTACAATGCAGGACAGCAATTAAATTTCAACACGCTAAAAGAAATGATTACAAATCAATGCCGTGGACAAGTCACCATCACTATCCCCCATAAAATATGCAGGACCAAAGACCATACCATCGTCACACGAAAGGAAGAAAAAATGTACAGTATCCAGTACACAAAACGTCGATTTAAAGAATTCAATTCTTATGATACGGTTCCGTACGGGTACGTTAAAAAACAGAAGATGGAACTGGAAAAAGAAGATGAAGAAGAAAAAACTGTAAATACCCAATAAGGCCGCCATTTCTTTTTTCCTTTTCTTCTTTCCCTTCCTTAACCACAAAGCAGCAACACCAAGAAGAAAATGAAGTACCCACAAGAGTTCATAAACCATCAACAACACCATCAGTGGAAGAAATGCAGTCATCTCGTACCGAAGGAGGAACCTTGACCATAAAGCAGCAACACCAAGAAAAAATGCAGTACCCAGAAGAGTTCATAAACATCCATCGGTGAAAAAAATGCTGTCATCTCGTACCCGAGGAGGAAGATGAGCCTAAACAGATCCATCATTTACGAGTAAGTTTTATTTCTCTCTTATCAATATTGACTCATTTTTATTGTTTCAGAAAAAAAAAAGAAATTCATAAAGTAATCCGTCGTTTCTTCTTTTTCTTTACAGGATACGGCTACAAGATTCGAAGATGATGACGCGTCCAACATATTCATTAAACTAGATCCTGTATTTATTATGTTAATAAACTTGTATGAGAAGACCACATACTTTTCGTTAAAATACAACAAGTTGAAAAAAAATGTGTTTTATTATTTCTTGAAACCCTGAACACTTGTTTTCAAATCATGGTAATCTTGAAAATTTAAGGTGGAAAATATATTCAAGATTTGGTTTACATGATTTTGTTCGAAAAAATAATTAAAGAATTTTTTTAGTGTCCAAAATTTGATTTTTAATTTAGTTCGAAAAAAATTGGATTTGAAAAATTTTAGATGTGGTTTACAACTTTAGTTCGAAACTTGTTTTTAAAAATTGGTTCGAAATTTTTTGAAATTTTTTTTTGGTTCGAAAATTTTTTGTTCGAAAATTTTTGATCTGAAAATTTAGTTCGAAAGTTTTTAGTTTAAAATTTTTTGTTAAAAAAAATTATTTAAATTTTTAGTTCGAAAATATTTTGTAATTTTTGTTTCAAAATTTTTTAGTTCGAAAATTTTTTGTTTGAAAATTTTTGTTTAAAATTTTTTTAGTTTTGAAATTTTTTTAGTTCGAAAAATTTTTTAGTTTAAAATTTCTTGTACTCTGCGGAACCGTTTCGAAAAGAATCGGAGCAGTTTAGGTAAGAAAAATCTGGCAACACTGTTTCCATTAATGAAGCGCTTACTGAGCAATAAATCGCTTAAACTCACAACAATGTGTTATAAGAAATCTACAAGCGACACCCCTCTTTCACCATTGTTACTTCCAGAGACATAGGCTACTAATTCAAGGACAAGATCTCCATCAAGGTAAGAAAGCTGGTAAGCATCTTATCTGTCAAAGAGAACGATAATATTTAATGTAAACTTCAGTACAATATCATGATACCAAAAAAGGGTTATTTAAGGAGGAGGTTGAACCCTCCATGGGAACTTTAAGGATAACCATAAAAGGGAACAAAATTCTAAAATACAGGTCTAGGGTGATCACCGACATATCGCTCTATATTTCACTCATGGTGTGTGTGGCGGGTCTAAGATCATGTGACCTCTGTCGGCCAATCAGAATCGAGGTACCAAAACACTCATCTTACTCGTAAAAAGGGAACGAATTTCAAAAGTCACAGGGCTTAAGATCACGTGACCTCTATCAACCAATCACCATTGGGGTACCAAAAGGATTCATCTTACCCGTAAAAGGGAACGAATTTCAAATATCGCAGGGTCTAAGATCATGTGACATTTGTCAACCAATCATAAACACTCATCTTACCCGTAAAAGGGAACAAATTTCAAAAATCCCTGGTGAGGGATTTCCCCACAGGGTGACTCATGACGTCATACCACGTGACCTGGAAATTTGAGTTTCACGCGTGGGCGGGGCCTAACGTCACGTGACCTCTCTCAGCCAATCAGAATCGAGGTACCAAAGCACTCATCTTAGTCGTAAAAGGGAACAAATTTCAAAAATCCTGGTCATAAAAGAGAGTGAGGATGAGTCATTCGGGCGAACGTCGACCACTACTACTGGTGCGTATAATTGTATGAATTTAGTTGGCAACTGTCGCCGATCACTAGCAAGTGAATATGGGAGAACTATGAAAAAAGTAAATAGACGCTTGCCATTTTGTTATAAAATTACATGACGAGTGCATTTGATCTGATTCCAAACAGTTATCGTCAAATATACACGGTTAAAGGAGCACTCTGATTAGAAATATTAAAAATACTTCAACGATTTATCACTCTACAAGCTGTGTTTTCATAATCGCCTCCGTGGCGAATTCGGAAGAGCACGCAACTAATAACCCGAAGGTTGGTGGTTCACGCCCAGCTCAGGGCACTTTATTTTTACTTTTTTTAAAAAATGTTTGTAGACTCACCTTAATGCAAAGGCGATTTAACGTATTTTAGGGGAACAATTTTGTGGTTCGTTGGCGTTCCGTCGCTTCTCTGCCAGTGGTGGTATAATTTTCAAAGGGGAAGTGGGACCAATTTTTGGCTGCGGGACCACCAATTTTTGGGGACATGTCGCTAGTTGCCTATCGGTAGTCCACCGACGCTTACGGCATGGGGTTATCCCCTCACAAGTGAGGCAGATTGTAATCGACCAAGAGTGTTTGGGAAAAATGGGAAACATCTTCCGACTTCGACTTCTGAATAATCCGTTTAGGATCAAGTCGAATCAAGGCTGCGTCACGGGAAGGTAGAACAAGTGAGGCAATCTTTCCAAGCACTACGCTGAAGAGCCTCTGTCTCATTCAAGACTTAGACTCTTCAGGAAAAGTAACAAGTTTATTACTTGTAATTTATTCTTTGAGTCAAAGTATTTTGCAATAAACCATCGTTTTGTAAGATATTTTTACGGTTGTATACTATTAATTTCGAAAATTGTACACATAATATAATTTCCCATCATGAATTTGAAAAAACCAAAGTTCGAACAAAGAAAGATCTTCGATCCACATGTCTCTTTCATTATTGACCCTTAATTTATTTTAGTCCTAGGCAAAGCGAATCGACGTGATGGCTCTAAGTGAAAACATTCATTTAGATGGTTAAGTAATCTGGAAATTCCTGCTGTTATTTCACGAAACACAACAAATCTTGAGAAACAAAAACAATTTTGCTTACCAGGGGAATGGAGTAAATCATCTGCTTACGTTTGCTTAACTAGGAAGAAGGCAAGGGCGCCGATCCTAGGGGGCCGTCCCCCCCAAAGCTCATGTAGGGCCCCTTTGTATTTATGAATATACAATATTTGGCATAATTTGAATGCAATTTGCCTTAAAATCCTAATATATATCGTCTGCATTTGAATGCCCTTCCAGAAAAAAAAATTACAGAGAAATCGGCGCCCTTGGAAGAAGGTCTAGTGAAAGGAATAAAAATGTGATAACGTAATGCTTGAACAACTCTATCTAATGGAGAAAAGTAAATTAGTATTCAACACTTCATTCAGTTTTAAGCATTTCAAAGATTCTCGTAATTTAGTAGCGTCCCGGATTTGCATTTTTGAAGTATGGGTACTCTATCTATACCTTAACGTTTCAGACCACGCACTTAAGCCGCTTTGCCACAAGAGGCATATAGGAGTTTTTCTTTCGATTTCCTTAGGAATATTGAGAATGGTATGACTTTTAAAACTATGTTTAAAAAAAGAATACATATCGACACAATAAGATGATAATCTAATACCTAGGAAATATATTGAATTGTTTTTAATTTGTTCTCACGCTACCAAAACAGTATTTTTTTTTTATTCCAGCCTTTTAATATAAGCATTTCACACTATTGTCTGTTCTAGGACAATACAATTCTAGTTCATGTATATGCTAGCTTTGGAAATACAGTAGAATTTCGCTTATCCGACATAAACAGGCAGGCAGAACGCTGGATAATATGGATGTGTTAAGAAAAGACCTATTAAAAGTAAAACTTATGATATAATTTTACATATTACACATCTAATAATAATGTTTTATAACAAATAACTGCACTGCACTGAATCAGGGACGTATCCAGCGTGAGGGCTTGAGGGCTGTCCCCCTCCGAAACTCAAGCACTTTTTAATAAACATGCTTTTACCCTTTTGAGATTCTTTTATATCAGTTTACTAATAGTCAGTGTCCAAACTTTGGGCAATGTGCTGTTGTCTTGTTATAATTCTAAGAACATACCATAATGCCATTATACCATTTGGAATTAAAGAATAGGAATTAAATAGGATTAACATTTTGTTTCGGTTCTGTTTTTAACTTTAATATATTAGAACGATACACTCAATGTCTTCTTGCTATTTTTGTTATATGATATACGTAGCAGGCAGTTTTCTTTAGTTACATTTCTCTCGAAAATATGTTTCATTTTGTTTGTGCTATAATGCAGTTTCCAAAGTAAACCGGTTTATAAATGAAAAGTAGGAAAAAGTTTAAGAGAAATACAGAACTGTTGCATTATTATTATTATTATTATTATTATTATTATTATTATTATTATTATTATTATTATTATTATTATTATTATTATTATTATTATTATTATTGATATTGATATTTTTAAAAAATTAGAATTACGTGCTTACGAGGATTCGTGTTGGGCCCCCTCCGAATAGAAAACCTGGATACGTGTCTGCACTGAATGATAGATGTATGAGTCAACGTGTAGACGGGCGCGCTAGGCGATATACTCCAGAGCATGAAAAATAGATTAAGACCACAACTTGCAGTTCTTCTTGCCGATTGGTGCTTTCTGCAATGATATTTCGGATCATACGGTATGTGTAACAAAGGATGGTCGGATAAGCGAGGCCATCGTGTATTGGTGTTTCACGCACCTAAACCTGTAAAATGTTTGTATAAACGATTATCTTTCACTCCCTAGCTAAATTTGTGGGTATGATCACACACCTTGCCTCATAAAGTATAGTCTTATAAAGAAAAAAAATTTTTAGCTAAAAGCTAAAGAGAAGCCTACTTCAATAATTTACTTAATTTTTTTAAATAATGGCAAACTAGTCCATTTCATCACGATGAATCACGTTTGGTACTAAGATGTCTTTTTCTGTCCGTATATATCCTTTACATTTTGTTGGAGACAAAATTGTTATTTTCCCAAGAAAACAGGGTGAGAGAAGCTATACAACAACATGAACTGAAAACAATAGGTATTACCAATAATACTGTAATCCTGGATATCAATAAGTTGTCCTTAGTATATTGCTTCGGTTCTTATTAACATGAAAATTATAATGTTTTGTAAAAAAAAAAAAAAAAAAAAAAAAAAAAGAGGAATGGGATAGGATGAGATTCGATGTGGTGTCAAAGTAATAAAATAACAACGAGTCCGCCACTCTATCCACCTAACCACAGAGGCTGCGTTGTGTTTGTTCTTTTTTCTTAAGAAATAATCTTCATAACCATGGTGCGTATCGCTTCGAACCTTAACATAAGAGTTTTTCTGTTTAATTCTATATTTTCGTACGACATCTTAGTTACAGAAGCTAATTTATATTTGGCAGGCAATCTACACATTAGGTTTTAACCAATAAATGCAACATTTTAGTCCAGTATTCAGTTTCTTGATCCATCTCCTCGACTCCCCTACTGAATTCCCTCCGCAATCGTGCTGTGCTACTGAAAAAATCCCTAGAAATCATCGTTGCCAGTATACACAAAACCGAGCATAATTTTGTTTTTTGTTTATATTTTTATTATTTTATTATATTTTTTGGAAATATCTCCTTAGATGGATTGCTCTCTATTATCTCCACATACTAATAACTCAATTTTACCCATAAACGTAAGGAAAAAGGAATAAATACGGAAAATCGTGAGTTACAGTATACGCGCAATTTTTTTTGCGCATGGGAGTACCTTTAGTGCTGTCCAAAATCGCGAGAAGGCCAAATTTCAACAGGCGCTATTTCTAATTTGAGAAACTGTGGATAGTGGTTCATATCAGCGTAAAGGAAGTCATGCATACACACTTCAAAACTACACATTTCATTAATGTTCAATGGGTGTACAGAGTATTTTCTGCAGAGTGAAATTCCCTGACATACCATCAACCGAATTTTGAGATATGCTCTGACCATTAGCGGATCCAGAAGGATCCTTTGGGGGGGGAGGGGCGGTTCGCTTCCTGGAAGATGAGCATAGCCTCAAGATGAAAAGAATTCTACTTTGCAAGAATCTGACGCATATGAATGCGGGACTGGAGGGGGGAGGGGGTTAACCTAATTACCAGATTCCGAGAGACTCGAATTTGTATTTTTTTTTAAATGAAAGTATATTCCTTCTGTAGATTCACTAGTGATGATTCACTAGCCACTGCAATATATCAGATGCACTGTCTTGCACAGTACTTGCACAAAAGAAAATACTGTATTGACGCTGGCATTCATTTTAACAAAAGAGTGTACAATTTGCACTAATCATTTATATTTTGAATAACAATTGCGGGACAACAGTTGAAAAAAAATGACACACTTGATCTACGCAAAAATAGATAACAAAAGTATACATGCATAAAGAATAATACAAAGTGTCAACAAATAACAAAAGACATTATGATATTTCTATGTGCATTCATGTTCAAAATGATTGTCGCATATCTACGAGGCGCATCCAGAAATTAAGTTTCTCACGCGTCCCATAGCTAGGAAACTAGTGATGAGCAAATGCAAGACCAAGAGCTGGGTGCTCTTGATCTTGATCTTGGTCTTGGTCATGCATATCCAGTCTTGGTCTTGGTCTTGCACATCCAGTCTTGGTCTTACTTGCAAGAGTCTTGCAAGTCTTGCGTTTGAGAAATCTCAAGCTTTTCATACGTAAAATTTACTATGGATATAACGGATAATAAACTCTACAATGCGTCAATAGTAACGGAAATTCAATTTATGTTTCTAAATGTAATATAGTTTAACTTCGTGTAAGTATGATGGCAGTGTACAATAGGCGATGATCTTTATTTTTTTAATGGGTGCCCACGCTTCACTACTTATAAGATATGCCTAAATCACAACATTTCGTAATCTGTTTATATTTTTTAAGAAATCCAACACTCCACTGGTTCCCAAACGGGAGGCTACCCCTGAGACGCATGGAAGAAAATCAAGTCGGCACAGATTATTGAGATATCATGAATTGCAAAATTATTTTTGCACTCTCAAGGGGTCAGATTTTTCTTTTCAACCACGATTAGCTAATCGTTGTATTAAACAAACTTCCAATTAAATATTGATATTTTGTTCTACTGGTTCCAATATGTACTCTATGGGGCAGAAACATTGACATTATGCAAAAGCGATGAAGAAATTTCAGGCTTTCGAAACATGGGCAGGGAGAAAAAAAAGGAGAGAATTAACTGTGTTGAACGGAAAACGAATGAGAAGATGTTAGAAATATTAACAGTAGGGGAAAAAAGAAGAATTTTAGATATTGTTAAGAGGAGGAAGAGGAACTGGTTAGGATATTGGCTGACGGGGAACTGTATTATGAGAGACGTGCTAGAGGTATTGTGGAAGGAAAGACAAGGAGAGGGCGAAGGAGACTAGTTGAAGGAAGGTATTAA
This sequence comes from Thermobia domestica, assembly GCF_964235325.1. NCBI lineage: Eukaryota > Metazoa > Arthropoda > Insecta > Zygentoma > Lepismatidae > Thermobia > Thermobia domestica. Next base: position 225,085,437 of record NC_137457.1, on the reverse strand, counting down.
AACCAAAAATTGCTACCTCTAGACGAAGAGACTAGTTGAGGACAACCGAACGTCGAAGCTTCTCAGTTGCAACAAGTACCCTGCCAATAATGGCAGAATAGCTATGATGATGATGATATGTTTAGCAATATTGACCAAAAAAGAGAAAGAGAAAATTAAAATAATAATAATTATAACCAAACATCTTAATATTTTAGAATAATTTGAGTGAAAACTGAAAACGACTCAATTGTCTACGTCTTTTGTGTAGACTCAATTTATATAAATACTTTTGATCTGTATTGGAAATACAAAATAACTGCATCAAACTCCAAGTTATTTGAAGTCTATCTTGTGAATGTGGATTACTAGCATCAATTACCCACTTCGTTAGGTTAAACTAATAATAATAATAATAATAATAATAATAATAATAATAATAATAATAATAATAATAATAATAATAATAATAATAATAATAATAAATTTCGTTAGTCAGTCACTTTTTACTATTAGTAAAGCGCTCTCTGATATCGGCATTTTCGATTATTTTTATATTTCTCTCCCCTCCTCCTCGCCAAGTTGCGGGGCTGAATTTGGGTTTAAACGGCATCAGAAGTGTCACTGTTCGTCTCAGAGACCCCGAAAACTATGGATTGGGCACTAATATCGGTCATATTCAATAAACTTGTATATCTCCTCCTCCCCCATGTTGCGAGGTACGGCATCGGAAGTGTCATTGTTCATCCCAATGACCTCGAAAACATGAGTTCGACATCAATAATGGTCATTTTTGATATTTTTTATATATCTCGTTCCTCCCCTAAGTTGCGGTGCTGAATTAGCATTTAAACGGGATCTGAAGTATCACTGTTGGCCTTAGCAACGTCGAAAACTATGGATTCGACACTAATATTTGGTCATTTTTTATCATTATTATGTATCTCACTCTTCCCCAAGTTACGAGGCTGAATTTGGTCGTAAACGGTATCGGAAGTGTCAGTATTCAACTCAGAGACCTCGAAAACTATAGATTCGACATTAATATTCGTCATTTTCGATCATTTTTATATCTCTTCCCTTCCCTCTGCCAAGCTATGAGGCTGAATTTGGATTTAAACAGCATCGGAAGTGTCACTGTTTATCTCACTATAGATTCCACTTTAATATCGGTCATTTTCGATCAATTTTAAATATCTTTTCCCTTCCCTCCCCTAAACTGCACCGTCAAAGTGATATGATAGAAACCATCTCAGGTCCGATCCTCATCTATGTTGAAAATGTGATTGAGTTCGGTCAGGTGATTCAAGAGTTATTACATTTTATTTATTTTTTACATTTCCATCCCCTCTCCCTCCCCTAAGTTCTACCGTCAAAGTGATTTGATAGAAACCACCCCAAGTAGGAACCTCATCTATGTTGAAAATTTGATAGAGATCGATCGGCACAAAGACAGTCGCTTATATTTTTATTTTATTTTATTTTATTTTACATGTATCTCGCTCCTCCCCCTCCTCTACATTGCACTGTGAAAGTAAAATGATAAAAATCGCTGAACTTCATCTATGTTGAAAATTTGATTTAGATCGGTCGGGTGGTTCAAAAGTTATTTTATTATTATATATATATATATATATATATATATATATATATATATATATATATATATATATATATATATATATATATATATATATATATATATATATATATAGCGAGAGAGAGAGAGAGAGAAGATATATATCCACCCCTTCTCCTCCTCCCCTAGGTTCTACCATCAAAGTGAAACAAACTCTAAAAAAAAACTTTCCAAGACAGAACCTCATAAATGTTAAAAATCTGATTGAGACCGGCTTAAGAGTTATTGAGTCACAAACTTAGTCACTTTTATTTTTATTTATATTGATTTTTGTACTCCCATGCGCAATAAAAATTGCGCGCATACTGTAGCACGAATTTTCGCATTTATTCCATTTTCCTTACGTTTATGGGTAAAATTCAGTTATTAGTATGTAGAGATAATAGAAAGCAATCCATCTAAGCAGATATTTCCAAAAAAAATATAATAAAATAATAAACATATAAGCAAAAAACAAAATTATGCTCGGTTTTGTGTATACTGGCAATCATGATTTCTAGGGATTTTTCAGTAGCAGAGCACGATTGCGAAGGGAATTCAACAGGAAAGTCAAGGAGTTGGATCAAGGAACTGGATGGTGGAGTAAAATGTTGCATTTATTGGTTAAAACCTAGTGTGTAGATTGTCTGCCAAATATAAATTAGCTTCTGTAACTAAGATGTCGTACGAAAATATAGAAACAAAGAGGAAATCTCCTGTCTTAAGGTCAGAAGTGACATGCGCTATGGATATTAGCATTTATTTGTTAAGAAAAAGAGAACAAGCAAAAAGTAGTTTCCGTGGTTAGGTGGGTAGCGTGGTGGATTAGTAGTTCTTACTCTATTTTGACACTAGATCGAATCCCATCCCATCCCATTCTTTTTTTTTTTTTTTTTACAAAACGTTATAATTTTCATGTTAATAAGAACCGAAGCAGTATAATAAGGACATAACTTATTGATATTTTGCTGCAATAACGCATTTATCTAGTATTAGAGTACTATTGGTAATAGATATTATTTTCAGTTCATGCTGTTGTATAGCTTCTCTCATCCTGTTTCCTTGGGAAAAGAACAATTTTGTCTCCAATAAAGTGTGAAGGATATATACGGACAGAAAAAGACATCTTAGTACCAAACGTGATTCATCGTGATGAAATGGACTAGTTTGCCATTATTTAAAAAAATTAAGTAAATTATTGAAGTAGGCTTCTCTTTAGCTTTTAGCTAAAAATTTTTTTTCTTTATAAAACTATACTTTGTAAGGCAAGGTGTGTGATCATACCCACAAATTTAGCTAGGGAGTGAAAGATAATTGTTTATCCAAACATTTTACAGATTTAGGTGCGTGAAACACCAATACACCATGGTCGAGCTTATCTGACCTTCCTTTGTTCCACTTACCGTATGATCAGACATGTCATTGCAAATAGCACCAATCGGCAAGAAGAACTGCAAGTTGTGGTCTTAATCTATTTTTCATGCTCTGGAGTATATCGCCTAGCGCGCCCGTCTACACCTTGACTCATATGTCTATCATTCAGTACAGACACGTATCCAGGTTTTCTATTCGGAGGGGGCCCAACACGAATCCTCGTAAGCACGTAATTCTGATGTTCTAAAAATATCAATAATAATAATAATAATAATAATAATAATAATAATAATAATAATAATAATAATAATAATAATAATAATAATGCAACAGTTCTGTATTTCTCTTAAACTTTTTCCTACTTTTCATTTATAAACCGGTTTACTTTGGAAATTGCATTATAGCACAAACAAAATGAAACATATTTTCGAGAGAAATGTAACTAAAGAAAACTGTATCATTCTACGTGTATCACATGACAAAAATAGCAAGGAGACATTGAGTGTATCATTCTAATATATTAGAGTTAAAAACAGAACGGAAACCAAATGTTAATCCTATTTAAAACCGTTCTTTTTTTCCACCTGGTATAATGGCATTATGGTATACGTTCTTAGAATGTTCTTAGAATTATAAGAAAACAACAGCACATTGCCCAAAGTTTGGACACTGACTACTAGTAAACTGATATAAAAGAACCTCAAAAGGGTAAAAGCAAGTTTATTAAAAAGTGCTTGAGTTTCGGAGGGGAACAGCCCTCAGGCGCTCACGCTGGATACGTGCCTGATTCAGTGGAGTGCATTTACAGTAGAGCGTCGATTATCCGAAGTAATTGGGGGACATGGGTGTTCGGAAAACTGGTTTGTTCGGATAATCGAACTGTACATGTTTATTTGCCATGCGCGGAGCGGCACGCCTCAACTCTAAGCTGGCGCAGCTGTTGCTGTGAACAGCTTTGATACTGCCGCTACTTCTACAGCCAGTGCCAAACCGACAGAAGTGTGCTGATTGTTGAAACACAGCGACTGGCAGCTTGGCCGGTCAGCAGCGCCTTATGAAGGCCCCATTAGAAGCAATGTTCCGCCAGCGGTGGCTCAGTGCGGCGACTACTGTGGAAAACTTGGTTTGGGAGTGAGGGGGATGATGGACGGTAGGGTGGGAGAGTAACAGGTGCGAGCGAGTACACAGTTCGGTTAAGCGGTCGTTCGGTTGACCGACGTTCGGATAATCGACGCTCTACTGTATTTGTTATAAAACATGATTATTAGATGCGTTTTACTTTTAAGTAAGTTTTATTTTTAATAGCTGGTTTCTTAACACATTCATATTATCCGGCGTTCTGCCTGCCTGTTTGAGTCGGATAAGCAAAACTCTACTGTATTTCCAAAGCTAGCATATACATGAACTAGAATTGTTTCGTCCTAGAACAGACAATAGTGTGAAATGCTTATATTAAAAGGCTGGAATAAAAAGAGCATAAGTACTGCTTTGGTAGCGTGAGAACAAATTAAAAACAATTCAATATATTTCTTAGGTATCAGATTGTCATCTTATTGTGTCGATGTGTATTCTTCTTTAAACATAGTTTGAAAAGTCATACCATTCGCAATATTTCTAAGGAAATCGAAAGAAAAACTCCTATGTGCCTCTTGTGGCAAAGTGGCTTAAGTGCATGGTCCGAAACCGATTCCCACGTTAAGGTATAGATAGAGTTCCCATATTTCAAAAATGCAAATCCAGGATGCTACTAAATTACGATAATCTTTGAAATACTTAAAATTGAAAGAAGTGTTGAATACTAATTTCCTTTCCTCCATTAGATAGAGTTGTTCAAGTATTACGTTATCACATTTTTATTCATTTCACTAGACCTTCCTCCAAGGGCGCCGATTTCTCTGTAAATTTGGGGGCAGGGGCACTCAAATGCAGAAGATATATATATATATATATATATATATATATATATATATATATATATATATATATATATATATATATATATATATATATATATATTCATCCTCACGGCATTGTCAAGGCTCTATATTTGTATTTTACATTTAAAGTTGCAACCGGGTGTCTCTGACTTCCGTATTCGGTAGCCCGATCATCACCCCTGTTCTTCGCGCGCAGAGTCATTGGAAGAACTGAAAACGTACTCTGTACACAAAGAGTTTATGGTTGTGAACTCGGAAAGCCTGGTACTTCTGCTTGTCAAGGTCAAAAAGTGGGAGAAAAAATGATGTGTAGAATGTAAAGAGGGTGCAACAGTGTCTGATGCTTGTAAGGGAACATATTCATTTGTAGTTCGTGCACATTCCGCCTGTAGCGCTACTGTGGCACAACGTATATTGTAACTGTATAACTCTTGTATGATCTGTCAGGAAAGTAAATGTACACCTATTTTTCGAGTCTGGCATTCCTGCGCTCCATCCGTGGAGAGTATGAGAATTAAATCAATCAAATGTTTACTGAGGGGCAAAAAGAAAAGCTTAATCTGAATAAGACATTGCAGAGGGGCACAAGCTGTGAATACGAATAGTGCATTGTGTAAATAAAGGACGACACTGAAAGAGAAAGCCAGAAACAGCTGTTAAACTTACAAAAAAAGAGTAAAAATTGTGGAAGTGGGAACATAAAACACAAATACAACAAATACGCCGACAACTAAACGGTCACCATGCCGTGATCTTGGTGTAGTGATTAAGGTGCTGGCTTACAAGTGCAAAGGACGCAAGTTCGAATCCTCGGCAAGGACATTTTTGAAAATTTTTGTTAATAATACATACAACTCATGAGAGATGGTAAAAGAGGTCGTATTTAGTTTTTCGTAGCAATTATTATTGGTAATGTTTAGTACTGATAATACTTTGTCTTTGCGTATTGCTTTTATTCTTTTCTTCATTTCAAAAGAGAAGAATATCCGAACAAATGCCACCAAAATTCCTCATATTTTGAATGTAAACGCCATTCGCAATTAGTAAAGAATAAAAATTGAACGTTCCGATGTAGCTGCAAAAAGTAAAAAGAAAAACATGGAAGTAGACCATACTCATGGTTATTAAAAATACAATTTCTACATGCCTTACACCTCCCGACCACGTTTCTACGTTAGCAAGTAAGAGGTTTGTGTTTAGGTCAGGCTGGTCAATACGTTTTGCAAAGGGGCCCGGTTTAGCTCTGACGCACCACAGGTGCGAGAAGGGACCAAAACACTTTTTCTCTCTCCCTCTGTGTGTCTATTTATCTATCTATCTGTATATATATAACGCTATTTGTGAATGCCATAACCACCCTAATTTTCAGCGGATTGAGACGAAACTTGGCACAAACATTAATTGTTGAAATATCTTGATGAGTTCGTTAACCAGAATAATCAGATGAAAATGTTCAAAATGACGGCCCTTCAAACTCTCAAAAATTTCCAAGGGAACCAAATTTCGCCCATAAATAGGTATTTAGAAAGTTTGAATAACTTTTCCTCTTTTACTCAAATATTTGTGTGCAGAGACTTATTGAAATATTGGACCCGATTAATCGCATAAAGCATGTTCACGCCCTTTCGCTACGGTCAGGCTTTTTTTTTTTTTTTTTTTTTTTTTTTTTTTTTTTTTGCAATAGAGGGTTATTTTCGTATTGGAACAAGATGATTGTTAGTGATGATATGAAATTACACATTGAAAGCGAAGTAACTTGTGAAATGTGTTATTTGAAAGAATAATATAATAAATGTGCTTTCCCCTAACACAGAGAACTGTAAATCATGTATTTCGAGTTCGGGGCCGCGAAGGGCGAGGAGTGTTACTTGATTTGATTTGCTTTTTAGAAACACATTGCATTGCAAATAAAGGTAGGCAACATTAGTGGTAAGTAAAATAATAATAATAATAATAATAATAATAATAATAATAATAATAATAATAATAATAATAATAATAATAATAATAATAAAAATAATAATAAAAATAATAGGTATTGTTTGAGGCAAGGCAATATCTTCCTCAATTCTTCTTCAAACGTAATAATTGTAACGCCATAACTCCCTTACAACCAAATATGAGCAATTTATATCGAGAGAACGGGAAACTGTTGAATGATGGGAGCAACGTTGGACAGTATGCACTCATAGTAATCAGAAAAATGAGCGATTTCAATGCAAAATGAACGAAGAGTCATTGTCATGGGTAGTCATGGAGCCACGGCAGAGCCCTCTTTAGGCAAAATGTCGATAACTTATATCGAGAGAACAGGAGGTGATAGTGAGATGGGACAACCGTTGGACACCGTGGACCCATAAGGTGCATCGAAAAAATTAGGGGGGCGGGCGCCAGCCAGCCGTACTTATTTCCACATAATAATATAAAATTATATTGTCGAAATAGACACACGAGTTAGCTAGTAATATTTCATATTATTATTATTATTATTATTATTATTATTATTATTATTATTATTATTATTATCGACAGCGTCTTTTCATTACGTGTGCATGTTTGACATGAAGCCAAAGAGAAGATCCATCATTCGTAGAAAGAATAAGAGTAGTCAGTTACTTTAACTGTGAACGACAGCGAAAAATACGAAAAGAGTGATTACCTGTAGCCAGGGGCGGATCCAGGGGGGAGATCGGGGCGATAGCCCCCCCAGAAGAGGGAACTTTTTTTTATTTTATATATATATATATATATATATATATATATAAGACCCATCTCAAAGTTTGGAGCCCTCAAAAGTAACTGTATGACAACCCCCCCCCCCCAGAAGTCGGTCCTGGATCCGCCCCTGCCTGTAGCGAAAAGAAACAATACTTTCTCTCAAATGGATAAAAAATCAAGCCGAGATAGATTCGAACTCGCATGGACGGCGCGAACAGCCAGTTCCTTGTTCATTTTTTTTCTTTAACTGACTCACCGAACGTGTTTCAGTAACTTACTTATTGCTAATTTTACTTGCTTCACACGTTTAACTTGCTTTTTCTAATAACTTATAACGACAGGGACACGAACACAGAAACATCGAGGACAGTTAAAAATCATAGATGCTCTCCCGCCGGCAATCGAACCCGGGACACCATAAACCAAAGGCGCACGTGCTAGCCACTAGACCAGCAGAGAAGGCACTGCTCACTCTCTGTGTCGTTAGGGATTACGACCACTGTATTGCCAGCTATCACTTCTGTGGGTTGTATACTATGATCACATGTTTCTTCTTTGCTGGAAGAGTTAAACCTACATTCTATGTAATACATTAGGTATTTAGACCTACATGCTCTTCATATAATGTAATAAAAGGGTCATGCTGGGAAGAAGAAAAAGAACATTCCTTGGACAAAACGGAAACTATTGGCATCAGAAATATTTATCTACGAGGCATGCGCAGTAATATATTTCAGAATAGTTACTGTTTAGTTCAATAAACGAAGAAAGGGGTATAAAAAAGCAAATATGTCGCGTCAACGAGATCGACCAGAGTTGACAGAGGCGGAGCGGATTGATAATTGGTTCTTTATTCTGTAGTAGATCGTATCACAACTTTACGGGAGAGCAGAGAAAGAATTACTAACGCTGTCATATAGTAAGCTTTAGTAACACGATCATACAGACACAAATGGATGTAACTGTGAGTACTACAACTTGGATTTAACGAAAGCCGTTTAGATATTCAGTGGTTTGCAGGGTTGTATAAGACACAAAAAGTTAAGACACAATACAATTCTTCATACCTCAGCTTCCAGTAACTAGATACATGCAATTTCAGGATAGATACTGAAACTGCTGTCGGATTTTAATACATGACGTATTGCAGGATACAAAATGCTTTGCATTACTTGTTTGTTTGTAGACAGCTACTAGCTTAGTGTTCTGAAAGGTTGTGTATAAACTAGGGATAGTCAATACCGGAATTATTACTTTTCGGACTCCCGAAAGTAAAATCGGACAAATTCCGGAATTCGGAAAATTTCGATTTTTGAATAATTCCGGAATTCGGAAAAATCCGGAATTTAGAAATTTCTGATTTCGTTTACATTCCGGAATTCGGAAAAATCCGATTTTTTTCGTAATCCTGAGTTTTTCTCGATTCCGGAATTTTCTAAATTCCGGATTGTTTCCAAGTTCCGAAATTATTCTGAATTCCGGAGTGTAACTGAATTTCATAATTTTCCGAAATCCGGAAAGTGAAAGTTCCGCTTCCGAAAAATGAATTTATTTTGGTTAATATGAATCGTGGCGGAAATAATTCTTTGACAAGGTAATGGCGACTGCTTTGAAAGAAATGGGGTGTATGAGAATTCAATCAATATTTGTAGTTTCGTGTGGAGAAAAAAACAAACTTGTGAACCAACGGTTTAAGAACAACTCAAGTTATTAATGTAAACTTTTCCGACTTCATAAAAGAAATGCGAAAGACATTTTGAATCGAAGAAATATAACATACAAGTTTGCAAGCGGAGAGAAAGAAACCTAACGTAACCAGACTAAAAACGAATCTTTTACCGCGTAGCGATCGCGGTTCAGTGGTCAAGGTGCTTGTGCTAATGCACCTTGTATTTTTTTTTTTTTTGTTTTTTACTTTAGGATTTTTGATGGCGATTGATCAGCGATAACATATGTTTTATTATATTCAGACATTTGAATACTTGGATGTTTGAATATTTGAACTATCAAATCTTCAGGAATAATAATAATAATAATAATAATAAACTAATAATAATTATTATTATCTCGTAGAAGATTAAAAGCTAGGAGCTAATTATCGCTCAGGTCATACCATTACAAGCAGAAACGTGACATTTGGAAAAAAATATTTCGGTTTGGTTTAATGTTTGCAACCTCCAACTGTTCGTCCCCCAATGACTAATTCACCATTCCTAATATAAAAGAATCACCCCGGGAACCGAACTTGTGTCCACAGATTAAAAGCGGCTCATTAACATCTGTGTGCACCCTGGAGGATTAGCATAATTGAATAAAACAGAAAAATCAAATAAAAACGAGCCCCCAAAAATCTCTCTCCAAGCAATGTACCGAATCCGGTTTAGATGCACCAGATTCAAACAAAAAAAACTTCAATTACACCAAAACAGCAATCTAATAGGTAGATCCAAAAAACCTTAATGAGGAAGTTAATAATATGAAAGGATTACGCCCAAGGATTAACTTATAATAAATCTTTATTCATACTAGTAAATAAAAAACATTCTCGCATCGTTCATTTCGAAGAAAAGAATCCAGCCCTTTATAGAAGAGAACCATTAATCACGCATATCTCCCCAAAATTTGCTGACGGATGCTAAACGAATTATCTTAACGAAAAATTTGGGTAAGCCTAACTTCGCCTCCTTTGTGAGGTGTCAAACGGGACTTGAACCCCTAGCCTCCCCTCCCACTAAATGAGTGGCGTGGCCCCCGAAGCCAGCTTAAAAAAAACGGTTCAGCGACTTAATTCGCTTTCCCCTTCACACAACCCTTTTGCTGTGTGGTACAGTTTAAGACCAACAATTTCCGTAGCCCCCCAGACTCTCTTCCTCTTAAGAGAGTTGTGGTCTGAAATTATGTCAAAAACTAAACTTTTCGCATCGCGGCGATACAGCCCTCTTGCTGTACCATGTCAATCTCTAGCCGCCTCTTCGGCTAAGAATCTGAGAATTCCAGAAAAGAGATCTCGTCCCCTCTTTGGACAGAAATCCTAACCATCTACCTCTTTAGACGGTCGAGCTGGAATCCTCCCCCACCTATGATTCTCCTGCTCTTATATAGAAGATACAACCAACGGTCACCAGACAGACGCTTGGTTTAAATATTTTAAAATTAACAAACAAAAAATATCAACGGGCAAGATAGCGTTGGTTTCTGGCACTCCCCTAAGTGAGCTGTTTTTTTAAAGAAAAAAAGAAATCCTGTTGGAAAAAAGGGAACTGCATGTTAGTTAACAAGCCATAGAAACAAAATCACACAAAGACAAAAATAAAAATATAGATTATATGAAATGTAATAATAATTTTACCCGGCCGGGATTTCTCTCTAAAACTATATTAACTGATAATACAATACACAAGAATAATTAAACAAGGTAATATATACAAATATAAATAGCAGCTCCCAAAGAGGGGGCTGCATGTTGCTCACGAGAAGAGGAGTTTCTCATCTCGTTTCTAAAACAAATAAAATAACATGAGAATTAACATTTTATATTCGAGACGGGTCAAGACTAACTCAAAATTTTTGTCTCTGTTTGGAGATGAGAATCGAGACGAGACGAAAAGTATCATAAACATATCCCGTCTTGTCTCGATTCTCGAAATAGTGTATGTCCATTCTTTAAGTAACAATTGCTCTGTAGACTGAATCTCATAGGCTATTTCGTTACATTATATTTCAGAGCTCATTGAATTATGCTCTGTGTAGGTATTTTGTATCAAAGCTTTTATATTTACCTCTGCATATCCTAAAAATTAGTTTATTATATGCCTTACTGTTGCGTGATATTCAGTTATATTTATTACAGTTATTTTCCTTAAAACATACAGTAGAATACTTTCTACATGAAAGTTCAATGGAACGTTGTAGTTTAAAATGTTGGTAGTTGCAGAGGTGTGTCTTGAAGCAGTAGCGTAGCCAGGATGTGTGTTTGGGGGGAGGCCAAGTGCTGTTATAGGCACATATAGAAAAATTACAAACAAAAAATTTATAAACATAAAAATATATAAAAAAAATTACAAACATCAAAGTACCAAAGTACATTGCCGGACCTCTTTGTAGGGGGCCTGCCCCTCCGGGCCCCCCCTTCCCTGCACCACTGTCTTGAAGGTACGGAACCCTTTCCCCGAAATCTCTACTTTTAAGTAAGTTTTGCCAAATTTCAACGGCAAGTTTTAAACTTTTATTATTATTATTATTATTATTATTATTATTATTATTATTATTATTATTATTATTATTATTATTATTATTATTATTATTATTATTATTATTATATCAACACCGTGTATAATCTTTAAAAGATATACGGTTTGTATCTGAATAGTAAAGGCTAATTGACTGTCGATCTCGGTCGTCGAGAAGTCTTCAGGAGGGAAGGACATCGGTCACGTTCTGGGTTTGAGTTCCTAAGGGGCAAGTTTTCGGGCTCGAGCCAAAAATTGTTAAAAGTTATAGGCTTCAGCCAAACATGTTCAAAACAGCTGGGACCGGGTTTAGGCTTCTCAACGGCTCGAGCGGCTCGGCTTACAGCTCATTCACTATTGAACCGAACCAAGAAGTGAGCCGAGCCAACAGCTCACCCAACCGAGCCGATTTGAGCCATCGGCTTAGTTGAGCTGAATCCTAACGTGCCGATGGACTAATTTCAACTTAGCTGGCTTGAACCGGTTCACATGAGCCGAGTAGGGGACACATCCCAACCGAGAAAGCTCGAACCATCGGCTCAATTGAGCTGAGTCGATGGCTCGTTCCAACAGAGCCGGCTCGGGTCATCGGCTCATCCCAATCGAGCCGACTCGAGCTGTTCGCTCAGTTGATACGAGCCGAGCCGGTTGATATCGCTACCCGAGTTGGTCTTCTGCTTGGGCTCAAAAATTCGACAGTGCAGGTCTCAGCCTTGATTTTCAGAACAACAGTATATACTTATATTGGTGATTACGACATTTGAGGCTGTCTCGTAATAATAATAAAAAAAAAACTTGTCTTCTCGTTATCTAGACGAGACGAGATACACAAAAATTGCCCCACGAGATGCACTCAAATTACGAGACGAGACGCACCCCTGTCGTGAGCAACATTAAAAAGTATTCCACATTGGTGCTTACATTTCTCATGGCTTTCGCTTTCCAGTCTAATCAGGCCATTATTTAAAAAAGAGTTAAAACGAGCTGAACGAGCGAGCGAGCCATTATAAAACTCGACTCAACTCGAAACTCGCCCTGGAAAACAGCTTGACCTTGACCGCTACGCGGTAAACGATTCGTCTTTACTCTGGTTACGTTAGGTTTCTTTGTCTCCGCTTGCAAACTTGTATGTTATATTTCTTCGATTCAAAATGTCTTTCGTATTTCTTTTATGATGTCGGAAAAGTTTACATTAATAACTTGGGTTTTTCTTAAACCGTTGGTTCACAAGTTTGTTTTTTCTCCACACGAAACTACAAATATGACAGATTGAATTCTCATACTCTCTATTTCTTTCAAAGCAGTCGCCATTACCTGTCCAAAGACTTATTTCCACCACGATTCATATTAAACAAAATAAATTCATTTTTTGGAAGCGGAATTTTCACTTTCCGGATTTCGGAAAATTATGAAATTCAGTTACACTCCATAATTCAGAAGAATTTCGGAACTCGGGAAGAATCCGGAATTTAGAAAATTCCGGAATTGAGAAAACTCCGGATTTCAAAAAATATCCGGATTGTTCCGAATTCCGGAATGTAAACGAAATCAGAAATTTCTAAATTCCGGATTTTTCCGAATTCCGGAATTATTCCAAAATCGGAATTTTCCGAATTCCGGAATTTGTCCGATCTTACTTTCGGGAGTCCGAAAAGTAATAATTCCGGAATTGACTATCCCTAGTTTATACAAACCTTTCAGAACACTAAGCTAGTAGCTGTCTACAAACAAACAAGTAATGCAAAGCATTTTGTATCCTGCAATACGTCATGTATTAAAATCCGACAGCAGTTTTAGTATCTATCCAGAAATTGCATGTATCTAGTTACTGAAAGCTGAGGTATGAAGAATTTTATTGTGTCTTAACTTTTTGTGTCTTACACAACCCTGCAAACCACTGAATATCTAAACGGCTTTCGTTAAATCCAAGTTGTAGTACTCACAGTTACATCCATTTGTGTCTGTATGATCGTGTTACTAAAGCTTACTATATGACAGCGTTAGTAATTCTTTCTCTGCTCTCCCGTAAAGTTGTGATACGATCTACTACAGAATAAAGAACCAATTATCAATCCGCTCCGCCTCTGTCAACTCTGGTCGATCTCGTTCACGCGACATATTTGCTTTTTTATAACCCTTTCTTCGTTTACTGAACTAAACAGTAACTATTCTGAAATATATTACTGCGCATGCCTCGTAGATAAATATTTCTGATGCCAATAGTTTCCGTTTTGTCCAAGGAATGTTCTTTTTCTTCTTCCCAGCATGACCCTTTTATTACATTATATGAAGAGCATGTAGGTCTAAATACCTAATGTATTACATAGAATGTAGGTTTAACTCTTCCAGCAAAGAAGAAACATGTGATCATAGTATACAACCCACAGAAGTGATAGCTGGCAATACAGTGGTCGTAATCCCTAACGACACAGATAGTGAGCAGTGCCCTCCCTGCTGGTCTAGTGGCTAGCACGTGCGCTTTTGGTGTATGGTGTCCCGGGTTCGATTCCCGGCGGGAGAGCATCTATGATTTTTAACTGTCCTCGATGTTTCCGTGTTCGTGTTCCTGTCGTTATAAGTTATTAGAAAAAGCAAGTTAAACGAGTGAAGCAAGTAAAATTAGCAGTAAGTAAGTTACTGAAACACGTTCGGTGAGTCAGTTAAAGAAAAAAAAATGAACAAGGAACTGGCTGTTCGCGCCGTCCATGCGAGTTCGAATCTATCTCGGCTTGATTTTTTATCCATTTGAGAGAAAGTATTGTTTCTTTTCGCTACAGGCAGGGGCGGATCCAGGACCGACTTCTGGGGGGGGGGTGTCATACAGTTACTTTTGAGGGGTCCAAACTTTGAGATGGGTTATATATATATATATATATATATATATATATATATATAAAATGAAAAAAGTTCCCTCTTCTGGGGGGGCTATCACCCCGATCTCCCCCCTGGATCCGCCCCTGGCTACAGGTAATCACTCTTTTCGTATTTTTCGCTGTCGTTCACAGTTAAAGTAACTGACTACTCTTATTCTTTCTACGAATGATGGATCTTCTCTTTGGCTTCATGTCAAACATGCACACGTAATGAAAAGACGATGTCGATAATAATAATAACAATAATAATAATAATAATAATAATAATAATAATAATAATAATAATAATAATAATAATAAAAATAATAATATGAAATATTACTAGCTAACTCGTGTGTCTATTTCGACAATATAATTTTATATTATTATGTGGAAATAAGTACGGCTGGCTGGCGCCCGCCCCCCTAATTTTTTCGATGCGCCTTATGGGTCCACGGTGTCCAACGGTTGTCCCATCTCACTATCACCTCCTGTTCTCTCGATATAAGTTATCGACATTTTGCCTAAAGAGGGCTCTGCCGTGGCTCCATGACTACCCATGACAATGACTCTTCGTTCATTTTGCATTGAAATCACTCATTTTTCTGATTACTATGAGTGCATACTGTCCAACGTTGCTCCCATCATTCAACAGTTTCCCGTTCTCTCGATATAAATTGCTCATATTTGGTTGTAAGGGAGTTATGGCGTTACAATTATTACGTTTGAAGAAGAATTGAGGAAGATATTGCCTTGCCTCAAACAATACCTATTATTTTTATTATTATTTTTATTATTATTATTATTATTATTATTATTATTATTATTATTATTATTATTATTATTATTATTATTATTATTATTATTATTATTATTATTATTTTACTTACCACTAATGTTGCCTACCTTTATTTGCAATGCAATGTGTTTCTAAAAAGCAAATCAAATCAAGTAACACTCCTCGCCCTTCGCGCCCCCGAACTCGAAATACATGATTTACAGTTCTATGTGTTAGGGGAAAGCACATTTATTATATTATTCTTTCAAATAACACATTTCACAAGTTACTTCGCTTTCAATGTGTAATTTCATATCATCACTAACAATCATCTTGTTCCGATACGAAAATAACCCTCTATTGCAAAAAAAAAAAAAAAAAAAAAAAAAAAAAAAGCCTGACCGTAGCGAAAGGGCGTGAACATGCTTTATGCGATTAATCGGGTCCAATATTTCAATAAGTCTCTGCACACAAATATTTCAGTAAAAGAGGAAAAGTTATTCAAACTTTCTAAATACCTATTTATGGGCGAAATTTGGTTCCCTTGGAAATTTTTGAGAGTTTGAAGGGCCGTCATTTTGAACATTTTCATCTGATTATTCTGGTTAACGAACTCATCAAGATATTTCAACAATTAATGTTTGTGCCAAGTTTCGTCTCAATCCGTTGAAAATTAGGGTGGTTATGGCATTCACAAATAGCGTTATATATATATACAGATAGATAGATAAATAGACACACAGAGGGAGAGAGAAAAAGTGTTTTGGTCCCTTCTCGCACCTGTGGTGCGTCAGAGCTAAACCGGGCCCCTTTGCAAAACGTATTGACCAGCCTGACCTAAACACAAACCTCTTACTTGCTAACGTAGAAACGTGGTCGGGAGGTGTAAGGCATGTAGAAATTGTATTTTTAATAACCATGAGTATGGTCTACTTCCATGTTTTTCTTTTTACTTTTTGCAGCTACATCGGAACGTTCAATTTTTATTCTTTACTAATTGCGAATGGCGTTTACATTCAAAATATGAGGAATTTTGGTGGCATTTGTTCGGATATTCTTCTCTTTTGAAATGAAGAAAAGAATAAAAGCAATACGCAAAGACAAAGTATTATCAGTACTAAACATTACCAATAATAATTGCTACGAAAAACTAAATACGACCTCTTTTACCATCTCTCATGAGTTGTATGTATTATTAACAAAAATTTTCAAAAATGTCCTTGCCGAGGATTCGAACTTGCGTTCTTTGCATTTGTAAGCCAGCACCTTAATCACTACACCAAGATCACGGCATGGTGACCGTTTAGTTGTCGGCGTATTTGTTATATTTGTGTTTTATGTTCTCACTTCGACAATTTTTACTCTTTTTTTGTAAGTTTAACAGCTGTTTCTGGCTTTCTCTTTCGGTGTCGTCCTTTATTTACACAATGCACTATTCGTATTCACAGCTTGTGCCCCTCTGCAATGTCTTATTCAGATTAAGCTTTTCTTTTTGCCCCTCAGTAAACATTTGATTGATTTAATTCTCATACTCTCCACGGATGGAGCGCAGGAATGCCAGACTCGAAAAATAGGTGTACATTTACTTTCCTGACAGATCATACATCGCTAGTAGGTCTATTCGCGTTAGTAACGACCGAAACTATGTTGTCAGCTCTGACTGCGATAAGGCACTGTCGTGCTGCTTTTGCTTTTCTTTTTTCCCCTTTTTCATTTGTGAGACGCCAAACATGTTGTTTTTGCTTGTTGCACGCGCTGAACGGGTTCCTGCGAGCGAAGTATTTAAGAAGTTGACTACATATTCTTGTTTGCGATAGTTTTAAATTGGTTAACTGTTGTAAAATATACGAAAATAAAGCTGTACTTGTTAAGGTATATTAGTCGACGACGTAGCTACTGACAGTGTTGATTACAGATTTTCTCGAGGAAGAATTTAATTACAGTAGAGGTGAAAAGGAGACGTCCATTTAGACAGCCCCCCCCCCCCTTATCAGACTCAATCGGAAATGGTGTCAATGTGCAGGCGAATTTTTCGTTTGTACACACTTAGGGGCGCCGTCAGAACGAAAACAAAGTGGGGGCTGTCTAAATGGTAGTCCCCCACTATGTACAATTGAATCAGAAATTGTCGCAATCGTTTGTACATCGTTCGTACAGAAATCTGCAAGCAAAATTTTCGTTTTTAGACAATTAGGGGCGTCGCCAGAACGAAAAAAGTGGGGGACTGTCTAAATGTTAGCCCCCCCAAAATGTCCAATTCAATCACAAATTATCGCAATCGTTTCTACACCTTTTGTACAGAAATGTGCAGGCAAAAGTTTTGTTTGTACACAATTAGGGGCGCCGCCAGAACGAAAACAAAGTGCGGGCTGTCTAAATGGTAGCCCCCCCCCCACCATGTCCAATTCAATCACAAATTGTCGCAATCGTTCCTACATCGTTTGTACAGAAATGTGCAGGCGAAATTTTTGTTTGTACACAATTAGGGGCGCCGCCAGAACGAAATCAAAGTGGGGTCTATCTAAATGGTATTCTCTTCCACCATGTCCAATTTAATCACAAATTGTCGCAAGCATTCCTACATGGTTTGTACAGAACTGTGCAGGCGAGATTTTCGTTTGTACAAAATTAATGGCGTCGCCAGAACGAAAAAAATGTGGGAGCTGTCTAAGTGGTAGCACCCCACCATATCCAATTCAATCACAATTTGTCGCATTCGTTTCTACATCGTTTGTACAGAAATGTGCAGGCCAAATTTTCGTTTGTACACAATTAGGGGCGCCGCCAGAACGAAAACAAAGTGGGGGCTGTTTAAGTGGTAGCACTTCACCATGTCAAATTCAAGCAAAAATTGTCGCAATCGTTTCTACATCATTTGTACAAGAATGTGCAGGCGAAATTTTTGCTTGTACATAAATGGGAGCGCCGTAAAAACTGAAACAAATTGGGGACTGTCTAAGTGATAGCCCCCCCCCCCCAAATGTCCAATTCAATCACAAATTGTCGCAATCGTTTCCACATCGTTTCTACAGAAATGTGAAGGCTAAATTTTCGTTTGTACATAATTAAGGGTGCCGCCAGATCGAAAAAAAGTGGGGGTCTGTCTAAGAGATAGCCCCCCCCCCACCATGTCCAATTCAATCACAAATTGTCGCAATCGTTTCTACATCGTTTGTACAGAAATGTGCATGCGAAATTTTCGTTTGTACATAATTAGGGGCGCCGCCAGGGCGAAAACAAAGTGGGGGACTTTCTAAGTGATAGCCCAATTACCATGTTCAATTCAATCACAAATTGTCGCAATCGTTTGTGCATCGTTTGTACAGAAATATGCAGGCGAAATTTTCATTTGTACGTAATTAGGGGGCGACGGCAGAACGAAAACAAAGTGGGGGGCTGTCTAAATGGTAGCCCCCCACCATGTGCAATTGAACCACAAATTGTCGCAATCGTTTGAATATAGTTATAGAGAAATGTGCAGGCGAGATTTTCGTTTGTACCAGGGCCGGCGCTAGAAGTTTTGCCGCCCTGGGCGGTTCTTTCACATGCCGCCCTTTTATTGTTTTCTTTCTCAAATTTTGCCGCCCCTGTATTCTTTTCTTTTTCAAATTTTGCCGCCCATCAGACTTGCCGCCCCGGGTGGTGGCACGGCTCGACCCCCCCGCGCTCCGGCCCTGGTTTGTACACAATTAGGGGCACCGCCAGAACGAAAACAAAGTGGGGCTGTCTAAATGGTAGCCCTCCCACCATGTTCAATTCAACCACAAACTGTCGCACTTGTTTGTACGCCTTTGTACATAAATGTGCAGCTGAAATTTTCATTTGCACATAAATGTGGCCCCGCGAAAACGATAACAAACTATGGGCTCTCTAATTGATAGCCCTCCCACCATGTCGAATTCAACCACAAACTGTCGCTCTTGTTTATTACGGTTTTGTACAGAAATTTGCAGGCGAAATTTTCGTTTGTACACAATTGCGAGCGCGCCAAAACGATAACAAAGTATAGGCTGCCTAATTGGTAGCACCTCCCTACTCCGATTTAAAAGAAAATTATCTTAATTGTTTGTACATCGTTTGAGCAGTAATACGCAGGCGAAAGTTTTTTTTTCTACGCTATCAGGTGCGTGGACAGAACGAAAAAAAGGGGAGTTGTCTAAGTGCTAGCCCCACCATGTTCGATTGAACCACAAATTGTCGCGATCGTTTATACATCGTTTGTGCAGAAATGTGCAAGTAAAATTTTCGTTTGTATTAAATAATATACGGATGTGAGTATTTTTAATATCTGCGATCAACGTTAACCGGTTTGAATAACGGTTGCTGAGTTTGAAAATGGTACCTATTACACTAGTCGAAAAAAAATCTTTTTCTCTGGCACACGGAAGAAAATACCTGATTCTAATAGACCTTTTCACGTAGAATTCGAATCTGCAATCAGTTTTTCTCTATCACCCTCAGTTTTTCCGTGACAGAGGTGTTTTCGGAAAATTTCCCCTCAAATTTCTTTTCTTTTTCTTTTTTCTTTTTTTAAAAACCATTTTCACACTTGTACCTTGGGTACGTTAGGTATATAAACACACAAATTATATTGTATGTTAGCTTGATTTGTACTTAGTAAGCCCTCTAAGTAGCATTATTCTATCTAGAGAAATAAACATATTTATATAAAAATATGCTATGTGTACTGTTCATTTTACAATATTCATTATTGCAGATAAAATTACATATAACTTCCATTACAATATAAGCACGCTTTATATCTTATTGGATTTGAAATAAAACATATTTTCAATGATGTATACACCGTGTCAGCATTTTATATCTACTTAATAAATAATACAATAGAAGTGAGTGGTATCTTCTTAATAAATGGACACTTACTTACCTCAACTAATATGTTTTAGTTGTTTACTTTCTTCTGTGTTTGGTTTCTAGAACATCTCTTTTAAGTGTCCAACAGTAATAAGCTAGCATTTTTGAACTTCACCGTCACTGGTATCTCTTCTCCATGGAGGAATTGTCCTGATGAAAATGTTCCCCATACTCATCACTAACAGCACCAAAGTTTTCAGGAAAGAAATGCAGGTGGGAGTCTAGAAAGTGAACTTTAAGTGACATGTTGCAACCCATTTCATTGAATGATTGCCGGAAATCACTCACAATTTCACGGTAATTTGGGGCTTTCTTGTTTCCTAAAAATTCTCTGTTAAACATTTAAATGGACACCAAGCTACTTTCTCAACCAGAGTTAAGAGATCCTCAAATTTTTGGTCACGAATCAAACATCTTATTTGGGTGTCTGCAAAACTCCCTAGCTTCACTAACCCGAGGAATTTTTTCCTTGAGGTAACAAGATCCTGCATTACTTTTGTCCATTGCCCTAACAAAGTTTTTGAAGAGCCCCAACTTTATGTGAAGAGGAGGTAGAATTATCTAATCAGGGCTCACCAGTGAGGAATAAACAGCATTCTTCTGTCCAGGAGTTAATACATGCGTTGGCCATTCCTTCTTGATGTAATGTTCCGCTTTGTTCCTGCTGTCCCATTCGCAGAGGAAACAACATTTCCTATAACCAAGCTGCAAACCCATTAACAAAGAAATGGCGTAAATCACAGCAAACGGTCCACTTGAATTTCTCATACTGAATGTTTTCTAACACTATTTCGATGTTTTCATAGGTTTCCTTCATATTAGTTGCATAAGCCAAAGGCACTGAAGGAAATTTGTTGCCATTGTGCAAAAGGACAGCCTTAAAACTAGTTTTCGAAGAGTCAATAAGCAATCTCCACTCTGTACTTATGTGCATGTCCAAGTGTATCCATCACAGCACAGACATTATTACAATACACTAAATCATTTTCTTGAGAATAATAGTTTTGAAACTCTGTATGAAGGTTTCGAAAAATACATACTTTAGTGTCACGATGGAGCAGATTCCAGCCTTAAGTTTAGTATCAAGAAGTTCTGTCTGTGTCTTGGAGAGTTTTAAATCCCGTACGAGGTCATTTAGTTCACCCGGAGTTATCAGATGGGGATCCAATGTAGATGTGCTTCCTACATAAGTAGGATCACCATCTTCATTTGGAACTTCAATAGTTGCCTCAAGTACGTAATCCTCATTTACCGTAAGATGAGGAAGAGGTACTGGTACAGGTAATTCTGCACTGTGTGGAACTGGCCTAATTGCTTATGGCAAATTAGGGTACTGTACTGTGTGGTTAGATTTACTGCTTATTTCTTTTATCTGTGTCATACAAAAGTAGCAGTCTGAAGAATGATCTTTTCGTTCCCTCCAGATCATCGGTACTGCGAAGTTCATGTTTCGTCCACCATTTGCCCACCCAGTCAGACGTTTCACGCAAGTACAACAAATGCAGTGAGGAACCCAGTTCTTATCTTGGTCTCCTACACAGCAACCAAAATATAACTGATAACACTTCCTCACAAGTGGAGTAAAACATCGACGTTGTGATTTAAATATCAGCTCCCCACATACATAACAGAAATTGTCCGGTTTATTACACACTTCCTCGACATCTTGTATCCTGTAACGTATCACACACACACACACACACACACACACACACACACACACACACACACACACACACACACACACACACACACACACACACACACACACACACACAGGAATCTACACTCCATCAAATTCCCACAAAATCCCTCTAGAAATTTCCTCATACAAAAATGGTGACATGGTGAACACATCATTGAAAATGTTTTATTGGAAGTCCAGTGAGGTATAAACCGTGGTATATTGTAATTTTCGTGGAAATTATATGTGTTGAAGACCGACCCGACCCCACCCGTGACCCGAATTGACTGACCCGACCGACAACCCGACCAGAGCTGACCCGATTGGCCCGACCCAAAGTGACCCGAGTGAACCAACCCGAAGTGACCTAACCCGACAACCGACCCGAGTGACCTGACCTTACAATCTAATCAGTTTGAGAGAGCTAGAACCTTACAAAACTGCCACCAGAAAAAAAAATGCTGACCAATTCTTATGCATAAACCATTGTTTCGGCTTTTTTATTTGTAGTATAATTATCCTCCTCCTCCTCCTCAGTGTTCTGCCATTAATGACAGGCCAGTTTCTGTGAACTAGGTAAGAAGCTTCCATTTTTGCGATTTCCCGCTAATATCTGCCTCGCAACCCAACATAAAGTACCACCCTCCTTATTACAATCTATCAATTGCTACCTTCTTACACACTCTCGCTCTCCTGATATCACCCCCTTTACTACATCTCTCAGAATGCAATCCCTTAGCAAGATCGAAACTTGTGATCCGTCCATTTTTTCGCTTCCTTATATCGTCTAATATTGCTCTCGTCTCTTGCATTTTTTCAGCATTTCCTAATTCGTTTTCCTCTCTACCCTGCTAACCTTCTTTATTTTACTCCACACCCAAATTTCCAATGTTAAAATTTAGGCATTCAACTTCGAAAATCAAAATAAAATTTGACTGAGTTCTGAAGACAAGTTCTGAAGGCTAAAAGAATAAAAGTTCTGAAGACAACATTATTTTCTAGTAAGGAATGTATATAGAACTTCTTTTAATATTGTTTGCTGTGTAACAAACAACAATTTCATCACGTTAACATTCCGATTTTTCTATTTAAAAACAGCGTTGCTGTCTGATAGAATCATAAGGAACTAATTGCACTGAAATATCATTCTGTAGGGAATTACCTTTTATTTTTTCTTGATTAATTTATCTAGGAGATATTTGCAACGTTATATAAAATTAGCAAGTATTGCGGAGAAAGTCAAATCACTACCCCAGCAATAATAATAATAATAATAATAATAATAATAATAATAATAATAATAATAATAATAATAATAATAATAATAATAATAATAATAATAATAATAATAATAATAATCTGAAGGTGACCAAGAAAGGTCTGTCTCTTTGTAGAGGTCTGTGTTCAATTGGCCCTCACACCGTGAGTTGAATGCGAATGGATATAAGGTGAAGGTCAGTTGTTGGACGAGACGAGACGAGACAGAATTTTCATGAAAGGGTACGAGATGATACAGAGCTCTTTCAATAGAAACATATGCAGTTTTCCAGACGAGACTACCTTCACGACACATTTTCGAAACGAGAATGCCCCAAACCAGGTCTCGTGAGCAACACTAGTAAGTATATCCAACATACTACTTGGTTGTGGCTGTTCAGATACACCGTGAACGTGCGTAAGGACTGAGTGAACATGGGGCCTTCACAGAGCGTCATAAGGGCTTGTTTGCTGTACGAGTTCAAATTGCTGCTCCGCGGAGCGGAAGATATGACAGGCCTTTGGTGAGGGTGTCGTGACTACGCGGAGAGTGCAGTGGTATGACGGTTTAAGGACGGTGACGAAACACTCGAAGACGCACCACGTGCCGGAAGACAAACAGATGTTCAAAATAAAGATCTTCGGGCAGCAATTGAGGCGAAGACAGACATGTGAGGAACTGGTACTACCTTTCAGTGTAAGTGGAGAAACCATTCGGCACCACCACCATCAACTTGGGAAGCACTGCAAGCTGGGTTGATAGGTCCTACATGATTTGACTTGGAGCCAGAAAGCAACGCGAGCAGACACCTGTGTTTCTTTGGTGTCTCTTCTGAGGAAGGAGCAATTTCTGAACAGGGTATTGACATGTGATGGGAAGTGGGTCCTGTACGAAGCTCCACGGCGCCGTCATTGTTGGTTAGCATCCCATGAAACGGTTCAAAAACAGCCCAAGCCAGCACTACGCCAGAATAAGGTTCTCCTGTGCATTTTGTGGACTGTTCGAGGTATCGTCCATCGGGAACTGCTACCAGATGGTCAGATCATCAATGCAACTGTGTACTGTCTGGATCCAGCAGTTCTGAATCGCAAAGGGGTCCTCTTGTTACAAGGCAACGCTAAGCCCCACGTGGCTAAAATGACCCAGTACATCATTCTACGCCTTGGATGGAAAACACTATTGGATCCGCCATACTCCACGTTGTACCGTCCGATTATCACCTGTTCCATTCCTTGGACAATCACCTTAGAGAACGCCAATTCAAACAGCTAGTAGAGGTTCAATATGCACTTGATACCTTCTTCACTTCACGTCCCACCAAGTTGGACTGCGATGGAATCCATGGCCTTCCAGAACGTTTTCAGAAGGTCGTCGAGGCTGATGGAGACGATTTTTGATATTCCAGGTACGTCTTAGGTTACATACCAATGTTCGAAGGTGTTGGTGAAAAGGCAGCGGAACTTTCTTGGGCACTCTTAAAGTTATAATAATAATAATAATAATAATAATAATAATAATAATAATAATAATAATAATAATAATAATAATAATAATAATAATAATAATAATGTGTCCTGCCCAAAGGCAGATGTTTGACCCGAAGGTCCATGGGTATTGATTCCAGCTCGTACCAAGTAAGTTTTCTGGTGGACAAACCCCATGTGCATGGGTTTTCTCGGTGTTCTCCCATTTCCTCCCACTTTCTTCATTCAACCACTTCAATTATTTCTCATCATCACTGTCTCTCTTAGCGTTGGTGCATAACGTGGGACGTTAACTAGATATTTCCTTTCAATTTCACTTAATGTGACATTTAACTTGACATAGAAACGCAGAAAGGAAAAAAGTCAGTAGTAATATTAATTACAATTACAATACCAATTAGTTAATATAGGGTAAAATTAAAATTTTATTACTATTTCACCTTCAATTAGTCACATTTATCATTCATTCACCAACTTCGAATTGAATTCCACAACAAAGCTCTTTATAGTATTCCGTATAGAAAATAAGTGAAGAATGTGACGACCCGACCCGAGTGACCCGACACGAGCTAACCCGACTGACCCGACCCGACAACCCGACCCGACAACCCGACCCGTAACCCGACCCGTTTGAGAGCACTATCAGAGGGGTACTATTTACAGTACAATTTATTTTGTATGGTTTAGCGTACTTTAAGGCTACCATACTTTTTGAAAACAGAAAAAACGGGACATCTTACAAATTAGTAGTAAATATTGCATTTTGTATTAATTTTATCTTTCGAATTTTACTACAGTATCGCACTAGTTATACAACTTAAAATAATGTATTAATATAGTCCATACTCAGTGGCGTATTTAGGGGGAGGGCTTCCGGGCTCAAGCCCCCCACCGAAATCTTACTTACTATAGTAAAGTATATGAAGTATCTTGCAGAATTTTCATATTTTCAGGCAAAGCACCCCCGGAAGTTAGCAAAGCCCCTCCCGAAACAAAATCGTAAATACGCCACTGTCCATACTTAATCAACAGTGCTAAAAATTATTATAGAAGCTAGAAGCTGTTATACAATATAAACGCAATCAGTGAACATACAATATTTAGGCAAAAATTACATTTTCAATATTATTACGCATACCACCTTTACATGCTCTACATGTCTATAAAGAAAAATATCCAGATTTATGAAGTTGTTTCAAAATTTCAATAGGCTGATTTATTTTTGTTAACCTAAAATGCGAACTAAAAGAAAGCAATTTGCATAATTGTTTTTCTGAAGCAGAAAAAAAATGTGTTTTCGGGGCTGGTCTGCAACGTCACAAGAATTTGTTGCTACCTCGGGGTATACATTCTTACTTTTAGTGATAAGAGTGCTACTTAGGAGGATTTAAACATTGCATGTTATATCCGGGGAAGCAACGATTGCAATAATAATAAAGATTAGAATGCAATTGTTCCTATAGTATTGTCGGAATTGAAAGCAAAAGGAATAAGTCGATTTTATTATCTTTTCAGAAATTTTGATATGTAATTAATAATAATAATAATAAAGAAAAAACAGGACAAGAAGGAAAATTTCTGCACACCGGGACAAATTTTAAGAAACCGGGGCGTATGGTAGCCTTACATACTTATTTGCATGCGGAGTGTCAGTACGGAGCCACTACGTAGCAGAGTTGAAACAAAACCTCGTAAATAGGTTGCCAACTCAGGAAAACAAAATTACCGGCACACCCTCAAAATTCTCTGTACAAATGAGAAACTGAAGACTGTATTGATCGTTATTGTATTTACCAGCAATTGCCACTTGTTTAAAATTATCGAAACAGATGAATAATACTGGATATTAATCTTTATGTAACAATAGTTGATTCATAAAATGAAATTTATTCTATAAACTTCACTTCAAACAAAGGAAATTGCTTTAAAAAGTCATTTTCTACTCTCAATAAATGAATAAAATTCTTTTACAATAAAATATAAGTGTTATCAAATTTGTTATGTTAAATAAAAAAAAACTGCCATACGTTAAAAAAATATCGATAATGTATAATACAACGGAAATTTGTGTTTGTAAAGGCACTGTTGAAAAATTTCGATGTTCAATGTTATATTCTGGATTGCAGATTCCAAAATACCGGTCAGAAGGGGTCTAATAAGAAGTTTGTACCGGTCACCGGCCTTAATCAAAATTACAGCAAATACCGGCCAGTTAGCAACTCTACTCGTAAATCAGAATGCTGAATGCACCAAAATACTTCACCATGCATTCTATAGTTTCTGCAAAATGAGTTTAATGAAGATGATCAAATAAAACAAAATACTGTGTTATAATTTTCCCTTTAACAGTCTACTTTGTGAATTTGTTATATCTTCCACTTATCAATTTCCTGTACGAGATGAGAATAACGGTTTCTGCGCAAGATAGAAAGAAAAAAATAAATTTTTCTCATAAGGATTCAGTTCACGTAAGAAATAATGAATAAGTTTAATAATAAGAGCCGAGGAGTGAAAAACTAACTCAGCAATAATGATTGTAAGTATAAATATAAATATAAAAAAACAAAAAAAAAAAAAAACATTTAATTCCATCATCGTTAGGATAAGATCAATATAGTGAATCACACGATAGTGTGAACAAACCAAACCACACAATAGTGTGAACAAAGTCCTGTTAGAAAAATACTCCATAAATGTGACCCCTCACATTGTTTTCGTTCTGGCGGCGCCCCTAATAGAGTACAAAGGAAAATTTCGCCTGCACATTTCTGTGCAAATGATGTACAAGCGATTGATATAATTTGTGATTGAAGTGGATATGGTGGGGGCTACCATTTAGACAGCCCCACTTTGTTTTCGTTCTGGCGGCGCCATTAATTGTGTACAAACGAAAATTACGCATGCATATTTCTGTACAAACGATGTACAAACGATTACGAAACTTTGTGATTCAATTGGACATGTTGGTGGGAAGCTACCACTTAGAGAGCCCCCAGTTTGTTTTCGTTCTGGCGGCGCCCCTAATTGTGTACAAACGAAAATTTTGCCTGCACATTTCTGTAAAAACGACGTACAAACGATTGCGACAATTTGTGATTGAATTGGACATGGTCGGGGGCTACCACTTGGACAGCCCCACTTAGTTTTCGTTCTGGCGGCGCCCCTAATTGTGTACAAACAAACATTTCGCCTGCTCGTTTCTGTACAAACGAAGTACAAACGATTCCGACAATTTGTGATTCAATTGGACATGGTGGGGAGATATTACTTAGAAATCACCCTACTTTGTTTTCGTTCTGGCGGCGTCCCTAATTGTGTACAAACAAACATTTCGCCTGCACATTCATGTACAAACGACGTACAGACGAATGCGACTATTTCTGATTGAATTGGACATGGTCGGGGGCTACCACTTAGACAGCCACCACTTTGTTTTCGTTCTGGCGGCGCCCCTAATTGTGAACAAACAAACATTTCGCCTGCCCGTTTCTGTACAAGCGAAGTACAAACGATTGCGATAATTTGTGATTGAATTGGACATGGTGGGGGGCTACCACTTAGACAGCCCCCTTTTTTCTGTTCTGGCGGCGCCCCTAATTGTGTACAAACGAAACTTTTGCCTGCACATTTCTGTACACACGAAGTAGAAACGATTGCGATAATTTGTGATAGAATAGAACATGTTGGTTTGGGGCTACCAGTTAGACAGTCCCCCACTTTGTTTTCGTTCTAGCGGCGCCCCTAATTGTGTACGAACATACATTTTGCCTGCACATTTCTGTACAAACGAAGTACAAACGATTGTGACAATTTGTGATTCAATTGGACATGATGGGGGGGGGGCTACCACTTAGACAGCCCCCCAATTTGTTTTCGTTCTGGCGGCGCCCCTAAGTTTGTTCAAACAAACATTTCGCCTGCACATTTCTGTACAAACGATGCACAAACGAATGCAACAACTTGTTATTGAATTGGACATGGTGGGGGTTACCACTTAGACAGCCCCCATTTTCTTCTGTTCTGGCGGCGCCCTTAATTATGTACAAACGAAAATTTCGCGTGCACATTTCTGTACAAACGAAGTACAAACGATTGCGACAATTTGTGATTGAATAGGACAAGGTCGGGGGCTACCACTTAGACAGCCCCCAATTTTTTTTCGTTCTGGCGGCGCCCCTAATTGCGTGCGAACATACATTTCGCCTGCACATTTCTGTACAAATGAAGTACAAACAATTGCGACAATTTGTGATTCAATTAGATATGGTGGGGGGGGGCTACCAGTTAGACAGCCCCCATTTTTTTCTGTTCTGGCGGCGCCCCTAATTGTGTACAAACAAAAATTTCGCCTGCACGTTTCTGTACAAACGAAGTACAAACGATTGCTATAATTTGTGATTGAATAGGACATGTTGGTGGGGGGCTACCAGCTAGACAGCCCCCAATTTGTTTTCGTTCTGGCGTCGCCCCTAATAGTGTACAAACGAAAATTTGGCCTGCACATTTCTGTACAAACAATGTACAAACGATTGCGATACTTTGTGATTCAATTGGACATCGTGGGGGGAGCTACCACTCAGACAGCTCCCCACTTTGTTTTCGTTCTGGCGGCGCCCCTAAGTTTGTTCAAACAAACATTTCGCCTGCACATTTCTGTACAAACGATGCACAAACGAATGCGACAACTTGTGATTGAATTGGACATGGTGGGGGGGGGCTACAACTTAGACAGCCCCCATTTTTTTTCTGTTCTGGCGGCGCCCTTAATTATGTACAAACGAAAATTTCGGGTGCACATTTCTGTACAAACGAAGTACAAACGATTGCGATAATTTGTGATTGAATAGGACATGGTCGGGGGCTACCACTTAGACAGCTCCCAATTTTTTTCGTTCTGGCGGCGCCCCTAATTGCGTGCGAACATACATTTCGCCTGCACATTTCTGTACAAACGAAGTACAAACAATTGCGGCAATTTGTGATTCAATTGGACATGGTGGGGGGCTACCACTTAGACCGCCCCCATTTTTTTCTGTTCTGGCGGCGCCCCTAATTGTGTACAAACGAAAATTTCGCCTGCACATTTCTGTACAAACGAAGTACAAACGATTGCGATAATTAGTGATTGAATAGAACATGTTGGTGGGGGGGGGGGCTACCAGTTAAACAGCCCCAATTATTTTCGTTCTGGCGGCGCCCCTAATAGTGTACAAACGAAAATTTGGCCTGTACATTTCTGTACAAACAATGTCCAAACGATTGCGGCAATTTGTGATTTAATTGTACATGGTAGGGGCTACCATTTAGGGGAACTCCCTCGAGAGTAATCACTCTACTTATTTATTGCAAAAAGCAGAATTTAAAAATTCGCATTCGTCCAAAGTTATCGTGTGAAGTAACAGCCGTTTGTATGTACGTACTAATATTGATAAGTTCCACTACGCGATCCCAATTAATAGTTCATATACCCGCGCCACACACACACACACTAGCATTTGTACACACGAAAGTATACCTGGTAGTATCCACACGCTTACGCCGGAAACTAGAAACAAACAAACAAACACACACACACACACACACACACACACACACACACACACACACACACACACACACACACACACACACACACACACACACACACACACAGGGAGACAGAGAGAGAAAGAGAATATCTTGTTGTACCTTTATACTGAATGCACCATTACTCACAAAATCTGTTAAAAAAGAAAAAAGTTGTAAATGAAACTTTCAAAGATTGGTACCACTGTTGCGTGTCACACATGAGATTTTCCATAATGATTGATTCGTAATATGATGTATATGGGTTTCTTAATGGTAGTATAACAAAATGCCTTCAAATTGACCACTAAATAAAAAGTGAAATTTATTTCTCAAATTTTGTAAAATCGAAGTCGGTGGGCATTATGGGAACAGTCTACAATAACAATATATGCAAATAAATATTAATATACTTCACGTTTTCCAGTGGGTGCAAGAAAGCTTCGAATAGTATTTGTTGCCAGAAGCATTAGCTGATGTAAATATATATATATATATATATATATATATATATATATATATATATATATATGAGGATTTTGAGACAAATTGAACTCAAATTATGCCAAATATTGTATATTCATAAATATAAAGGAGGCCCACATGAGCTTTGGGGGCCCGGCCCCCCCAGGATCGGCGCCCTTGCCTTCTTCCTAGTTAAGCAAGCAGATGATTTACTCCCTCCCCCTGGTAAGCAAAATTGTTTTTGTTTCTCAAGATCTGTTGTGTTTCGTGAAATAACAGCAGCAATGTCCTGATTACTTAACCACCTAAATGAATGTTTTCACTTAGAGCCATTCCGTCGATTCGCGTTGCCTAGGACTAAAATAAATTAAGGGTCAATAATGACGATGAGACTTCCATATAAAACATGAAGAGACATGTGGATCGGAGATCTTTCTTTGTTTGAATTTTGATTTTTTCAAATCCATGATGGGAAATTATATTATGAGTACAATTTTCGAAAGTAATAGTATACGATCGTAAAAACATCCTACAAACCGATGGTTTATTGCAAAACACTTTGACTCAAAGAACAAATTACAAGTAATAAACTTGTTACTTTTCCTGAGGAGTCTAAGTCTTGAATGAGACGGAGGGTGTCGAGCGTAGTGCTTGCACTGAGAAAAAAAAATTGTAGGTGGCATACTTAAAAACGTAGGTTACATTCGTAATTCCTGTAGTTTCTGGACTTAACGTACAACCGTATATAACATCCTGCAGCAAACGTATAGCTGAAAAAGTATGTATTATACGTACTGTCTGCATAAGTGCAATGACGTCATTCGTGTGACGTCATCTGCAGTAACAAGTATATACGGAGGTGATATCTAGCTTTGTGACGTCAGGGTCGTATGTAGCATGTGGGTTAATAATGACGACATACACTGACTATCAGGACGGAGCATGATTTCAAGAAGTATGCAATATACGTTCTGTACGTATGTTTCTTGCGTTCAACCCCGAGACAGCATCTATATTGTACTTGTGCCCCATACGTACGACTAGATACAGTATACGTATTGTACGTATGTATTATACAGATTTTCCTTATGTCGCACACAGCTTGTCCAGATACAGCATACAGAATATCCGTATGCACCATACAGAGTGCATATATGTAGCTTACAGACTGTCTGCATGCAGCATATAGATTATACGTATGTCGCGTACAGGTTGGCCATATGTAATGTATAGATCGGATGTATATAGCTAATAGGTTGTCCATATGAAATATACAGATTTTACCTGTATCGAATACGTATTGCCTTCTTGTAATGTATGGATCGGACATATGCAGGATCTAGAGTGTACGTATAGTGCACCATTATTAAAGTGCTGCAACATACTGCAAAGTGCATGATACATTCTTACTGTAATGTTGTCAAATATTGTTTTACTCTGTATGAAAACAAAAATAGCTTAAAATATGGTTGATCTCCTTTGTGCCAATAATAATAAAATTAACAATACTACACTTTTCAAATCTTAGTTTGGAGCAGTGAAACTGTCCAAAGAAATGTATTTACCTGCAGGGTGTAATATAAGTTTGGGCTTCCTGCTAATTCGTTGGAAAGCTACTGCAAAGCCAAGTGTTGAAAAGTGACACAAGCGTTAATTTTAAAATTATGGGCACAAAGGAGATTAACCATATATTAAACTATTTTCGTTTCCATACAGAGTAAATCAATATTACTGTAAGAATTTATCATATGGTTTGCAGTTAGTTAGTTGCAGCACATCAATAATAATGCAAAATGCACAGCCTTATACAATCCTATATTCAAACTCAAACAAGATTTACGTACAATCATTTATTAAGCTGTTATCATCCATTGCTTGTACGATATAAAGATTAGTTTACCTCATTTCTTTCCTTAATAGTATCTTCTTCTAAAGTGCAGTTGTTACCACAAGAGGCCTGAATAGAATTTTCCAGAAATAACTTCTCTGTACATTTTAATTAACAGGTAAGTTATGTCTTTTCTTTTTTTTCTTTTTTTTTTTTTAATGTCGCAATAATTAAAAGTGTAGTGTCAGCCGAAAACGTATTCGCTTACAAGATGATTCCCACTCAGTACTCGCTATTAAAAATGCAACACCAAGAAGGAGACTGGGTAGATGCGCCAAAGTTCCCAGGCCGATACCTAATAGTAAGTGCAGAATACTCTTAAACGTTCGCTGTATTCGCTGTGTGACAACGTGGTGACAGCGGAGGCGTTGTGCAGCCATCGACTAAACATATTTATTCTTCCCTGCTATAGACGTTCTGCAAATCTGGACTTTCCTGGATGCATCCTTCTTAGTGCAACATTTTAAGCAACGAGCAATTTAACAGTCTCATACATTGCTTAAAGAAAGAGCAATGATTCTCAGAATTACTCGGAAGATATATATACACAATTTAAAACGGTTATTTCAAACTTTGCAATTCAAAGCACGAAAAGAACTATAGATAAAGGAACACTGATTTTAGCCAAATAGTAATTAGTAAACTCAATCACACTCAGTACCATTAGTTGCTTGGTGTTATCCGTAAGTCAGAGATCACGGTATCTCATTTCGTGTAGATTTTTGCATTTGTTTAACGCTAAAAATGTATTTTATCGCTAATTGAACCCAGTACCATATATATACCGACAGGACGTACCTTAGTCACAAGGTGACATGAGTGAAACACTAAACTATTCGATTGACACCTGCGGTCTTGTCAACACTAGAGAAAGTTACAAAGTGATTAAGTAAATACGGAACATGGTTCATAGAAAGTATAGCGATGTATGAAGTCTCCGTTTCATACGACTTGGATAAAGGATACATCTGAAATAGCAACAAAGAAATATATAATGATTTCTCTGGATAATTTGGATTAGTCCAGAATTCGAACACACACACAACACGAACACACACAAGTCCAACTTTTTTTTTAAACTTCTTTCTTCGGATTCCCAATAAAGTTGACTACTGAAAAGCTGAGTTATAGATTCTGTATTAAAACAACACCTTCGCTAGACATGTTCAGTATACACATTGTCTTACATACAGAACAATACATTAGTTATTAATGCATGTCTGAAATAATAGTGCTTCGTATAGAATTTTACTTCATCCAATCGCAATAGCACAAAGATAAAAAATATTGCGAGGGATAATGTTCTTATTACAGAGAAAAAGAATTAAAATGACTTAACATTAACAATCATTTTCTTTAAACAGAG
The DNA here is from genome assembly GCF_964235325.1 of Thermobia domestica. Taxonomy (NCBI): domain Eukaryota; kingdom Metazoa; phylum Arthropoda; class Insecta; order Zygentoma; family Lepismatidae; genus Thermobia; species Thermobia domestica. The sequence goes on along the minus strand of NC_137457.1, from coordinate 225,051,367 downwards.
ATAATATTTTATTATAATTTATGGAAGAAAGAAATAATTTGTAGTACAGTATCTTTATTAGGGTTATATATTCGTACAAAATAATGTAAGTACAACTGGGTCTGTCTTCAGAAAGGACGTACTTTTAGCCACAACCTACACTGCTTCTTTTGACTGTCTTTCAAGCAGAATCCTGGTTTGAAGCACGAAATACCTGCAACAAAAATCAGAAAATATTTAAAATGTTATATTCAGTGTGTTTAATTTGGTTGTACTTAACAATACAAAATATCTTAACCTTTTTGAGATTAAATGGAAAAAATCTGTTCGGTCAGGTATGGACTTTTGGGTTGCACGTAGAAAAAATATGAGGTGTTTATTGATGCTGAACAACAACTCAAAATGTATTACCATTCAAAAGTAAGTGGGTACCCCAATGGTGTTCGGGGTACCATGGGGTACCTAATGTCTGTATTTTTTAGATATATGGAAATGTATGTCTCTAAAATGTAAGGAACTGATATCTGTTTACCGAAAACCTCAACTCGGTAAGCCTTATGGATATCGAGATATGGGAAAATAAAGAACGACACCATAGAAATGTGGGGTTTGCGTACTAGATGGGCAGTTTCGGAAACGTAATTACGAGAGCTTACAACCACCTCAAAAGTAGTTTCAATTAAATACACTACACACACGCCCTGATGGGGGTTTTCGGGTACCATAATATTCGCAGAACTCTCATTTCTAAACATTCTAAAATATGTTTTAATAACGTTTTAAAGAACCTTAGAGGTGTGTGTTTACCGAAACCGCAAGTCGGTACGCCTAACAGTTACCGAAATATGATGAAATAAAAAGTGACACCATAGGTACGTGGAGCTTGCATATTAGACAGTACAATTTAGAAAATTAATTAAAATATGACTATCAAGATATTGTCAAATAAAGGGAGGATCCATACAGTTATGGGGTTTTCGTGTTAGGTGGTAAAATTTCCGAAACCGGCCATGGAAAGTTAATAAGCATCAGTAGCAATTTCATCTTAAAGTAATTAGGTATTTCCATGGAGTTTAAGAACATCATGGGATCTACCAAGATTACATTTTAAAAGCTTTGGAAAATATATTTTGACATTTATAAAGAGTATTAGAAATATATATTTACCTAAAACTTCCAGCTAGTACATCTAGCAGCTAGAGAGGCACCATACAATAAAAGCGTATTAGATCTTGAAATTTCAGAAAACAATTATTGATCCTAACAAAAGTTAAATAAGATGGTACTTCTATGGGTTAAGTGAGTACCGCAGACTCGTCAGTACAATTTCGATCGAAAGATTAATTCAGCTCTAAATTTTCTTTGGACAATTCCAAGCTTTCATCGGGCTCTGAAATAAAGTGAACATTTTTTGTCAATATCTAATATAGCAAATGAGATATAAGGAATTGTGTATTTTATGACGTCGTAAAAATAGAGACCCACATGGATTTGTACTTTTGAGTCTTTGCTGTAAGAAGAAGAAATTTTAGAAAACAACCGTATATACCTTAATAGACAATTAAATTGGCGGGGGCACAGTGGCTTAGTGGTAGAGTGCTTACCTCTGGTGTATTGGGTTCTTGGTTCTATCCGCGGCCAAGTCAGTTTGTAGTGGACATCGTATTCGTGGGTTTTCTCGGGGTTCTCTCTTTCCTCCCACCTTTGCATTCCATCAATTCTGCCAACAACATTCACTTGCTTTAATCAAAATCTCCCTGAGACTGAAATGCATAATCGTGGGTCGCTACACTGAAATATTTCCTTTTATTTAATTTAAAATTAAATAGGGAGTTAAGTATGATCGTATCTCTATGGGTTAAGTGAATACTCCAATAGTTTCTGCAAAAAAGATTCGTTAAACACCCTACCACTAAGCTACTGTGTCCCCGCCCATTGAATTGTCTATTAAGGTATATACAGTAGTTTTCTGATTTTTTTTCTTATAGGAAAGACCCAAAAGTACAAATATATAAAGATCTCTATTTTTACGCCATAAAATATATAATTCCTTTTATCTTGGTTACTATCTTAGATATTGACAGCGAATTTTCATTCTTTTGTACAGCTCGATGAACCCTTGGAATTGCCTGAAGAAAACCTAGGACTGAACTAATCTTTCGATCGAAATTGTACTGAGGTACTCATTTAACCCATAGAAGTACCATCTTATTTAATTTTGTTGCGACCAATAATTGTTTCCGAAATTTCAAGATCTCATACACTTTTATTTCACAGTGTTTCTCCAGATGTTAGATGTACTAGCTGGAAGTTTTGGGTAAACACATATTTCAAATACTGTTTACAAATGTCACATTATATTTTCAAAAGTTTTTAAAATTTAATATTGGTAGACTCCATGATGTTCTAACACCCCATGAATATATCTAATTACTTTAAGATGAAATTGCTACTGGTGTTTATTAACTGTCCATGAACGATTTCGGAAATTTTAGCGAAATCTAACACGAAAACCCCTTAACTGTGTTGGTCCCCCTTTATTTGACATCATCTTGATGGCCGTTAGTCATATTTTAATTCATTTTCCGAGTTGTAGCGTCAAGTATGCAAGACCCACATACCTATAGTATCTCTCTTTATTTTCCCATATCTCGGTATCCATAAGGCGTACCGAATTGCAGTTTTCAGTTAAAAAAAATCAGTTCTTTACATTTTAGAGACATGTATTTCCATATATCTAAAATGCAGAAATTAGGGACCGCATTGGAACCCCATTGGAGTACTCACTTACTTTTGCATAGCAGGGTAAAAACGCCAGTGGTTCTCACTTTAAGGTTGAAAACATACTATTTTGTCTTTTCTCTGAGCATTGTGAATCTGTCGGAGCAATACCGTAGTTGGAAAGACTCACTGATCCTTCCTATAATGACCATGTAGTCAGAATTCAAAAAGGAGTAGAAGGAAAAACAATATTTTAAAATCCTTGCACCAGTAGTCCTCACCTTAAAATCAAAATGTTCCAGTAATAGTCAGGATTTTCTATCAGTGTTCGTCACTCAAATAACTTGACATAATTTATTCAAAAACGCACTGTGTATCAGTTTAGGGTTAAGAATACAATATAAAGTAGTAAGCTTAATAACTTTTCATCACTTTTAGCACTCAAGAAAGAAAAGAAAAAAACGTTTTTACATACTTTTTAAAGCAATTTCAGAAAGAAAAATGTTAACTGAATTCTAAAGTTAACTGTATATCACTTTCACGTTAAGAGTACAATATTAAATACTATGTTTAATAACTATACGTCACTTTAAACACTCAAAAATGAAAATAAACGTTTGTACATACATTTTGAAAACAATCTAAGAAACAAAATAAGTTAACTGAATTCAAAATTTAATTATACATCACCTTAAGCTTAAGAATACACTATAAAATACTGAGATTAATAACAATGCATTACTGAAGAATGAAAACAAAAATGTTTTAGCTACCGATATTGTATTTAGATGTTATTTCTCATTAACAATTTTTTTTTTTTGAGAACTCGTGATCAAGTCTAGGGATGCGCAAGAGAAAAGATTTGAGATTGTCTCCTCTCGAAAAGGTGCCGCGAAAGTTATGTATCGTCTCGAAAACTGGATCCGTTTCTATTGGAAGAGCTCTGTCTCGTCTCGAATTTCGTAACAAAAATTATGTCTCGTCTTGTCTCGTGTGCATCCCTAATCAGGTCCATAGCCAAAAACTTCATTTCCGAAGGGTTCGATAGGGCTTTGCGATATCCGAATTTAAATATAGATAATCGATATCGACAAACTATCGAAACTTGTTCGAAATATTGAAAAATACAGCAATATCGAAATATAAACAATATCAAAAATCGAAAATATAGAAATACGAAAGAGAGAAAAGAATATGGATATATCGATCAAAAATTTCGATATCGATGTTTTGATATTTGAAAATATCAACCGTTCGATTTAAATATCACACAGCCCTAGGCTCCAACTGTTGTCACCTTTAAAATTAATGTGAAAATTACTGACTAATATTCTGTAAGTACCATAAGACGGGATTATTTTGCACTTCAGGATTAACTTTGCACAAAATACGGCAAAAGTTTCACAGTCCTCTGTCGGTAAAATGATGGACTGTAAAGAGAAAGTTTCAACTGTCACCGTAAGATAGAACATTGACTATTTGGTTGGCGGTTAACATCAGTTCTAATTACCTGAAGGGTTTGTTGTTGTAGAGGTATGGAAAGCAGTCACTGTAAAGGCCGACAAAATTTGAAAGATATCACCTACAAGAATTTTCGTCAAAGTCAAGTCAGTTTCGTAGAATACTCTGTGTATAATGGGACTTTGAGACAATAGTTGAAATTGAAGTGTGAAACGTTTTAAAGTCATAGAAAAATAAAACTGGGAGAAGGTTGTTTCAGCCTCTAATCGGGGCTACTTTGCACCGATCAAACGTAACCCCTCAGATAGGAAATTATTACTACGGGTACCTCCTGCCATCTAACTTTAGGAAAATTTCCTATTCAGGTAAATGTCGGGATGGATTTCTTGTTGGAAAATAAATTACGAACAGCGGCGGATTCAGAAAAATAGTTTGAGAGGGACTTCACACAGAAAGACTTCCTTTATTTAGAAACGACTAGACTTTTTGAAGGGCTTGAAGCGTAGACACATAGGAATGACTAACATCAGATTTTTTTAAAAAAGAAATCCTGTAATTTGGGTGAGCTTCAGCCTGAAAGCCTCAAATCCCGTAAATCTTCCACTGATTACGGTTGGGATGATATTCTTGGATATAAAGAGCAACCAAGGCAAATCAGATCTCGAAGATTTTTGCTGTTCTTGAGTTGCCATTTTTGTGGGACATACTAAACTATCAGAACGTGGTTCCTATGTCGGTACCAGAAAATACATAATTTTCTTTACAAATATCAATAATTCGTACTAAGTACTGACACCGGTACCGTAAGTCCAACCTCAATATTTGTAGACTGCATGCAGTTTTGTGTAGGAAGTGAAATGTATCAATAGAAGAGAGAAAACACTGCACAGAAACATTATGTTCGTATGCTGAAAATACTTTTTTGTATGTGTTGCAAAGTATCTTCAGCTATCAGGTTACTTTGCAACGAAGTTTATATGAAATGAAATGAAATGAAATTTTTGAGTTTTACGTTCCACGATTATGCCGGATATGCTCAAGGAGACGATGATGATGAGAATGAATGGAATAGTAGAATGAAAATGTGTGAGAAAACGGGAAAACCCCGAGAAAAATCACACACAGTGTTTCTCCAACACAAAGCCCATTTAGCACGTGCTGGGATCGATCCAGGAACTTCACGCAGGAGAGGTGAACGCTCCACAACTGAGCTACCACGTCCCCCAAAACACAACCTCAGAATATATTTCATATAGAGTAGAAATAACAATATGTTGTAAAAAAAAAAAAAAAATGGCCGGTCTGAAAGGCATGTAAGCTAAAAAATTACAATTGCTACTCGATTTGTTTACTAGCATTGTTTAATTATCTACGGTACTGAACATCGCAACACCAACATCATTATGTTATGTCACATCCTTTCAAAACTATGAAAACTGCAAAGTACCTGCTTTGCTTCGTGATGTCCGAAGAGTAAGACGACTGAAGGCGAAAGCAGGCAAGTGGCATACAAATTTATGATGTTGAAGGCATTATTTTTCACAGCTATGGAGAAAAGAGATAGAAACAATAATAACGAAATCTTTGTTTTACGTCCTACGAATATGTTATGTAGGCTGACGGTCACAAATGAGTAATGAAAATTTATGATCTTGGAATACGATTTGGTGGAATAATGAGGGAGAAAAATAATCATTGATTAAATATTAAATTGAAAAGAAATAAGAGCCTGACGCTCAAATACTTATCTATCCGGCACCCATCTTGATCCCTCTAAAATATCATGAAATGCTTGATTGATTCTAAACCCAATAATAGTAATAATAAACACAGAATATATAATTTACGCACCTTGAAATGTAGAAATTAATGGTTGTAATTCCCAGCTTTCCAATAGACCTTTGATTTCTCCAAATGAAGATTCGGATATCTTGTTTCTTCTCAAGCAATAATGGGTTACAATAATCAGTTGCAGTCCAAAGCCAAGTCACTAAGTTAAGTATGAATATAAAAGAATTCATTAGTTAGATGCATACAAAATCCTACGCATGTAAATCCGAATCTACTTATTAAATTGTAAATTTAAACAAACTAAATTATACTACAGATATAGTGACATCAAACATATATTAAATAAGATATACAGGGTGTCTCAAAAGCCCCCTGACATAGGGTAACTCTGTTATTATCCGAGTTATAACAAAATGTCGGAGGGGAAAGCATCTCCAAATATGATGTGTCCAATCTAAAGTGAAGGAATTTTTAAAATCGGATGACCCCTTTGCGCTGTACACTCTTTATGCGCCCAATGTGAAATGAAAATGCAACGTTGCCATTTACCTGGATCCACAACATAAGTGAGTGAAGTTACTGTCTTTTACGCTAACATGTTGATGGCCAGCCTCCGTTTCAAACAGTAACTTCATTCACTTATGTTGTGGGTTCAGGTAAATGGCAACGTTGCATTTTCATTTAAAATTGGGTGCATAAAGAGTATACAGCACAAACATCTCGTCCGATTTTTTTAAAGTGTTCACTTTAGATTGAAAACGTCATATTTCGAGATTTTTTTTCCTCTTACATTTTGTTGTAACTCTGATAACAGAGTTACCCTATGTTAGGGAACTTTTGAGACATCCTGTATACATCATAAGAAGTTCCTTTCTAAATTCTACACGGATGTGGTTAAATTGAATGTGAGGTGGGTGATACACATTAGGCCTTTTGGGAGTACGTCACACGGACGACCGTAATTTTGTGTTCAAAATTTTTATGAACTGGTGGGATATGTGATACATATGGCCACGGGCTAGAATTTTCTCAGTATGTCAAATATGCAATCAGATTTCATGCAGCTTAATTTGGTGGAAAGCTATTGCCAATTGAACGTTACATTTACCTCTTTCTTGCAGATGTTGAACCATGCCGTTAGCACGTGAGGAATGGATCGAAATAATCAAACTGTGGGGCGGGAGGAGTATATGTGCAGTGGTTGCCGATTGCAGAGTCATCTACAATGTGACTCTGTGTCACATGTTTCAGTGTCACAGTAATTAACTAAATTTGAGAAGACGGGCACATTCGTGAACATACATCGTAGCGGTTCAAACTCGCGGGACCTTGTTCCTTCCCCATTTTGAACCGGTACATGAAAGTGCGATTTTTTTTTCATGCTTGCCTGCGCCGATTTTGAAAATTCCTTCACTAGTCGATTTCTCTCGACGAGTACTACAAGAATCAGTTAAAATCTCGCGGTCCTTTTTTCTTCCCATTTTGAACCGGTACCTGAAAATGCGATTTTCTTCATGTTTGCCTGTGCCGATTTTGAAAATTCTTTCAGTAATCTATTTCTGTCGTCGAGTACTACAAGAATCAGTTAAAATCTCGCGGGCCCTTTTTTCTTCCCCATTTTGAACCGGTACATGAAAATGCGATTTTCTTCATGCTTGCCTGCGCCGATTTTGAACATTTCTTCACTAATCGATTTCTCTCGTCGAGTACTACAAGAATCAGTTAAAATCTCGCGGTCCTTTTTTCTTCCCATTTTGAACCGGTACATGAAAATGCAATTTTCTTCATGCTTGCCTGCGCCGATTTTGAAAATTCCTTCACTAGTCGATTTCTCTCGACGAGTACTACAAGAATCAGTTAAAATCTCGCGGGCCCTTTTTTCTTCCCATTTTGAACCGGTACCTGAAAATGCGATTTTCTTCATGTTTGCCTGTGCCGATTTTGAAAATTCTTTCAGTAATCTATTTCTGTCGTCGAGTACTACAAGAATCAGTTAAAATCTCGCGGGCCCTTTTTTCTTCCCCATTTTGAACCGGTACATGAAAGTGGGATTTTTTTTCATGCTTGCCTGTGCCGATTTTGAACATTCCTTCACTAATCGATTTCTCTCGTCGAGTACTACAAGAATCAGTTAAAATCTCGCGGTCCTTTTTTCTTCTCATTTTGAACCGGTACCTGAAAATGCGATTTTCTTCATGTTTGCCTGTGCCGATTTTGAAAATTCTTTCAGTAATCTATTTCTGTCGTCGAGTACTACAAGAATCAGTTAAAATCTCGCGGGCCCTTTTTTCTTCCCCAAGCCAATATTTTTTTTGTATATTTTGAATGTATTCAAGTATGGAACAAAAGTATTATATAATTCCCTTAGTAGGCTTCTCAACTTAATATTTTTCAACTTAAATTTTATTTATTTTAATTATTTATTTTCTTGTGACTCAATATTTAATTGCAATCGTTCATTGGGGAGAAGGGTGGCCATTCTCAAATATATAAATATAGTATTCTTAAAATTTATGTGTTCTCGTACTATTAGTTTCTTCCACTAGACCTGGAAATTGCAAAATTAATACCTGGAAAACCTGCAAAATTCAGGGAAATTGAGTTCCATATTTATGTATGAACACTGCTATTTACATTTTTTTTTTTTCGAATAGGGAGAACTGTACGAAAGGGTGGTTTGAGAATAGTATAACAGTAGGTTTCTGGGAGTGTTGTTCGAAATGAAATCTTTAAGTTTTACGTCCCACTATTATGCTGGCTAGGCTCAAGATGACGGGGTGTTGTTCGGTGGGGGTCAATGTTGCCAATTTTGGGTAAAGTCGCTAAATAAGGGGAATTCGACCTCAACGATAGCGTAGGGTGACCATAAAATTTTCAGTTAAAAACGGGACAGGTTCTTGCAACACTAGACTTTTAGATCTACCTTTGTTCTTATCAGTGCCTTGATATCAGAGTTCCCCCTCTCTCTCTCTTCGTTACAGAGCGGGTACTTATGAAAAAGGAAAGACACGTTGAAGTTTGTTTAACACACAACCAACTGCTAAAACCTCTGCTGCCTTTCGAGCAGTACTGCGAACTATAGAGTATGTTTAATATAGGGATTTTCAGTTCAATTTTTGCCGCTTTGTTATTATTTAATACTTTTAAAAGGAGTAAAGGTACTGGGTTTGTTATTTACTTCTTTCATTTACATAAAACGGGACGAATACTACTTTTTCCATCTACTGACGGGACGGCCGCGACACGCCCCTAAAACGGGACTGTCCCGGTCAAAACGGGACGTATGGTCGCCCTACGATAACGACAAAAAAAAAAAAAAATCCGATTGGAGACTTTTTTGGGTGATTTTTAAATGACGATTTACCTACTTACACATTTAGCGACTTTTTGCTGCAAACAAAATGTTCATCTGTAGAGAAGCATTATTAGTTCAAAAAAGTTTTTACGTTATTTTTTTCTGTTTGTTTTAATCAGCGCAAGTGATGAAGAGTTTGGAAATACAGCGTACTCACTACTCCACAATCCTGCATTGTTATGTTACCCTTGCCCTCTAACGAAGAATAACTACAAACTTGATGTCCTTTAGTTCGCAGAGTTTCCGTTGAGAGACACACGTAATACATCATTACCGATAGCAACAAGATTAGCTATAGATGCGTGAAAAAAGGCGAAGAAGGTGTTTGTTATATTTGTCCTCTGGGGTCTTTTAATTATTCTGCACTTTTTCTTTTACAAAAAATTGCTTAACGTAAGTACTGTAGTGTTAATTATTTCGGAACTATTTTGACCACAACATGAACAAAAGTACCCGAAACAACCTGAAATGATCCCTGAATTAAAGGATTGGTTGCGCCCTGTTTACAAAGATGTGAATAGAACCAGCGGCGCAAATCTGTCTTCAACATTGGGGGGGAGGGGAGGGTAAGACCGTTACCATACTTTTTTTGGCGATGTCCAAAATACTTATGAAGTTGAAAAACAATGTTGTGGAGGATCAGAGTTGTCTTTAGCGTTAGGAGGCTGCAGATTTGAGGCTTATTCTGGGGGACATCTCACGTTCCTTTGTAGCAATCGGACAAAAATCATCAAATTTCTCCCAAAAAACACATTTCAAATCGGATTATTTGGGAGAAGTCCCCCTCAGTTCCAAGATTGGAGGGGACATGTATCCGTCATCCCCCCCCGGGATTTGCACCAGTGAGTAGAACATATTGTTTAGTTTACATCTACAACTTTTACAATGCTTATAGACAATGAATTTCTCGATTATTTCTTATAGCGACTTTTCACCCAAAATTGGAGTCGTCACCTCTCGTTTCGCAAACTTATTGCCAACATTTTAGAAACTGGCTGCGGGGAGAGCTACAATGGATGATTCAAGTTATTTCGTCGCTTCCGCTGTGAACCTAAGTACAAGATTCCAAAAGTCACATTTTTTTGGTTAAAAACAATATGTCTGCTGGGTGAAAGCATAGACTGGAATGTGTTGCCTTTCCTACCTTATCTTTAATCCCATAGTAGCTCCTTTCCCAAAGTTAAAAAAATGCAATTCTTCCTTTCTTAATAGTACTTATGACCCAAAGTATTACGTAAGCATTGTATGTTACTTATGTAGCTCACAGAGCCGCAACTATGGGCGAGCAAGCAAAGCACGTGTCCCGGGCGCGTGGTTGGAGGGGCGCCTAAAAGAGAGGTTATATATTAGTACTTTTCCTGGCGGTATTTAATACTTTTCATCAGAGTGCGAAATCATGAAATCAAAGTGAGAGGAAAAAATGAAATGAAATCTTTGAGTTTTACGTCCCACGATTATGCCGGTTAGGCTAAAGGAGACGGTGATTATGAGAAATGAATGAAATGGTGGAATGAAGTAAGTGGGAGGAAATGGGAGAACCCCGAGAAAACCCACGCACACGGTGTTTGTCCACCACAAGGTTCACTTGGCGGGGCTAGGATCGAATCCGTGACCCCAAGCACCAGAGGTGAACGCTCTACCACTGAGCCACCGCGGCCCTAAAAGTGAGAGGAGACTGGAGAAGTGAAGAGAGAGAGAGAGAGACAGAGAGAGAGAGAGAGAGAGAGAGAGAGAGAGAGAAGAAAACGCTCGCACTTTTACACTTCAAAGTAAATTAAGTCATTTATTTTTTCTGTCCCCCTCCTCCCCCTCCCCTAAGTTCTACTGTCAAAGTAAATAGCTAAAAACACTTCCAGGCCAGAACCGCATCTACGTTGGAAATTTGATCGAGATCGGTCGGTCGGTGCAAGAGATTAAGAAAAAATGAAATGAAACCTTTGAGTTTTACGTCCCACAGTTATGCCGGTTAGGCTAAAGGAGACGGTGATTATGAGAAATGAATGAAATGGTGGAATGAAGTAAGTGGGAGGAAATGGGAGAACCCCGAGAAAACCCACGCACACGGTGTTTGTCCACCACAAGGTTCACTTGGCGGGGCTAGGATCGAATCCGTGACCCCAAGCACCAGAGGTGAACGCTCTACCACTGAGCCACCGCGGCCCTAAAAGTGAGAGGAGACTGGAGAAGTGAAGAGAGAGAGAGAGAGAGACAGAGAGAGAGAGAGAGAGAGAGAGAGAGAGAGAGAGAGAGAGAGAGAAGAAAACGCTCGCACTTTTACACTTCAAAGTAAATTAAGTCATTTATTTTTTCTGTCCCCCTCCTCCCCCTCCCCTAAGTTCTACTGTCAAAGTAAATAGCTAAAAACACTCCCAGGCCAGAACCGCATCTACGTTGGAAATTTGATCGAGATCGGTCGGTCGGTGCAAGAGATTAAGAAAAAATGACATGAAACCTTTGAGTTTTACGTCCCACAGTTATGCCGGTTAGGCTAAGGGAGACGCTGATGATGAGCAATGAATTAAATGGTGGAATGAAGTAAGTGGGAGGAAATGGGAGAACCCCGAGAAAACCCACGCACACGGTGTTTGTCCACCACAAGGTTCACTTGGCGGGGCTAGGATCGAATCCGGGACCCCAAGCACCAGAGGTGAACGCTCTACCACTGAGCCACCGCGGCCCCCGGCCGGGAATCGAACCCGGGTGTCCCACGCCAAAGGCGTGTTCACTAACCACTTAGCCACGAGGGAGCTCATCTGTGAGGCAGTGTAAACCCCCCAAAAAAGAAAGAAAATAAACGCACACTGGATGTTTGCGCAACTGAGGATCAAAACATTCTCAATGGAGTATGAGAAATAGTAAACGTCAATCAATGTGTGCTTTTGCTTATTCATTACTTCGTTAATACTTAATTCCTTCTAGAAATAGTGAAACAATACTATGAAGAAACACTAATTAAACTAATAACAATTACGTTGTATTTCTTACCATACCGTTTTTACCACCCATAGAATTTCAACCTAGCACTATACTGCATTAGTCACGCCGTAACGAAAGCTGAAATTCAAAGACCTGTATATCACCTGTATATCACGCGGCCTGCGTTGGTACTCCTCAACATAAATACGTCACAGCCCAAAGCCAGGAAACATCACAAACAGAAGACAGGGGCACAAGCAGTGCCTGACACTTCATGAACTCAAACCCACCAAGACTCAACTCAACATGACCTTCAATTACGTTCTAGAAACCAAACCAGTGCTAAGGCACAAACTCACCAACTTCCTATATGAAAACACAAGAAAAAAATCTAACGTTTTGGTTCCAAAGTGATGACATAACAATAATACTAAAAAGGTTTTAATTTTCAGTAACCCAAACATTAATTAACTAGGGAACATAACAAAGCAAAAATAAATAAATAAAAATAAATTAAATTAAAAAATAAAAACCTGACAAGTAAGCTCTCCCTGACTACTTTTTTTTAAATTTCAGTAAGGCTGTAAAATATGTCAATATCTTCGTAATATATATATATATATATATATATATATATATATATATATATATATATATATATATATATTTCATTGTAAACAAGTTCTTTAAACAAAAGAAAGCTCTGAGAGCGGTTACCTCTGACGCGGTAGGTCCCTGGTTCGATTCCTGCTCCCGACAAATAGGCTTTTGGTGAACACTGTAGGTGTGGTTATTCTTAAGACTTTCCAGTTTCCTTACCTTTTCTTGATTCCACCATTATAATGTATCTCATCGTCACCTTCTCTCTTACATTGATGTACAATCATGGGGCGTTAAACTAACGGAAAAAAAATCTTGCAAATATCCTAGTAAAAATGAGTTTTCTAAACTACACTAGTGGCCCCGCGTAGCGTATTCGCTAACGCTCTCGCCTTCGGTGCGAACGGTCCCGGGTTCGATCCCGGTGGGGGAACTCGGTAGAAAAAGTATCAAAAGATTTTAAGTCCAGCCATCCTGAATGAGGTTTCCTTGGCTTTTCCTCATTCACAGCAGGCAAATGCCGGAGTGGTACCTAACATATAGGTCCCAGGCCGTTTTCTTCCTTCCCAAATCCAAAAATGAAAATGAAACCTTTGAGTTTTACGTCCCACGGTTATGCCGGTTAGGCTAAAGGAGACGGTGATGATGAGTAATGTATGAAATGGTGGAATGAAGAAAGTGGGAGGAAACGGGAGAACCCCGAAAAAACCCACGCACACGGTGTTTGTCCACCACAAAGTTCACTTGGCGGGAGCTGGGATCGAACCCGGGACCCCAAGCACCAGAGGTGAACGCTCTACCACTGAGCCACCGCGGCCCCATTTTTCCCCAATCCATTCTTCCCTTCCTTTCCCCGGATAGTGTGATCACCGAGGGAAGTCATCCCTCATATGCGACGGGCTAACAAGGCCATTGATGCCGAAAGCCCAGAAATCTAAATCCTAAATCTTCACTACACAAGGGAATTTTCGCGCTGAAAACGGTTTATTAGCAATTATGTTAAGCAGCCCTGTAGTAAATCTGCACCAAGTAATAAATCGTCACATATAAAACGGAATGAATAAACACATAACATTCATTTTGCTACCTTGAAATGTAAAATGTTTCAAAACATTAATATTCAAAGATTTCTCAAAATTCAGATTCACCCATTCCATTGTCCTCAATCATTAACGAGTTTTACAATAGTAAGAATTGTATTCATAAACTACATTACTTACTTAGTACTATATTAAAGCAAGTTACACTAAAAGAATATGTAATTAATGGAATATTTAACTAAAGTAATAGTTAACTAGTGTACTTACCCAAGCATTTTTTCCTTCCTCTCTTCTTTTCCGTTTGTAAACAACCTCGTTTCGCAAGCAAAAGACGGTAGTTCAATGACGTCAGCCATGGCGAAAGAAAGAGGTGTCTATAGGCGGCCTGGATCTCACACACAGATGGACGTATATAACATATAGCTGAAGTATTTAACATACGTATATGTATGTAAAATATAGAAGATTGTTAGAAGTCAGACATCCTGCAGCGACATGATGTAATATCTAAGCGGGTAAAAGGCAGTACCTGTGTAGCATATGGATAAAGTACGCTCCGTACAGATTTCCTTAGTAAACATAACGAATCCTTGTATTTGTACAATATACCGCTGTCCGGATAATGGATTTTTCTCAGTGTGGAACGATTGCCTGACTTGTTCTAACTTCCCGTGGGGCAGCCTTGATTCGACTTGATCCTAAACAGATTATTCAGAAGTCGAAATCGGAAGATGTTCCCCATTTTTGCAAAATACTCTTGGTCGATTACAATCTGCCTCACTTGTGAGGGGACAACCCCATGCCGTAAGCGTCGGTGGACCACCGTTAGGCAACTAGCGACATGTACCCAAAAATTAGCGGTCTCGCAGGGACGATCGGCGGTGGTCCCACTTCCGTTTTGAAAATTATACCACCAGCGGCAGAGAAGCGACGGAACGCCAACGAACCACAAAATTATTCCCCTAAAATACGTTAAATAGCCTATATGCGTTATTTGTTTTCATTAAGGTGAATCTAGAAACATTTTTAAAAAGTAAAAAAAAAAAAAAAAAGTTCCATGAGCTGGGCGCGAAACACCAACCTTAGGGTTACTAGTTGCGTGTACTTCTGAATTCGCCACGGAGGGATTATGAAGACACAACTTGTAGTGATAAATCATTTACGTCTTTTTAATATTTCTAATCAGAGTGCTCCTTTAACCGTGTATATTTGACGATAACTGTTTGGAATCAGATCAAATGCACTCGTCATGTAATTTTGTAACAAAATGGCAAACATCTATTTACTTTTTTCAGAGTTTTCCCATATTCACTTGCTAGTGTTCGGCGACAGTTGCCATATAAATTCAAACAATTATACGCACCCATCTCAAAATTTTTCACTTCATGATGTAAAGGCAGGAGTAACTCTTGACCCCCGGAGCTCAAGTATTGTCCTTATAATAAAAAGTCGTGAGGGAAAAATAATGTATAATAATAACCGCATGCACATGACTGGCGATAGTTCGTGTTGGTCCTTTTGCGATTCTCCGTGGCAAATTAAAGGAGCGCGGATCAAAATGAAGTACTCGCTGTTACGCGGTGGTAACTTCAATACCCCCAGATTCTAGATATCTCCTTCGACTCGACGAATCCCTGCCACTAGTGGCACACTAGCGACAATCCTTCGACGCGTCGCTATATCAAGAATCGCCATTTAACGGCAAGTGGGCTAGTAGGTGTTGGCGACGTTTACGGCATGGAGAAGCTAATAAACAAACAAATCAATAAATAAATCTAAAGCCTTATAAAAAAAAAGTTTTCCCAAAATTTACATCTAGCAAGATCATTTGTTGATATTCCTGAACTGTAAATTCATCTTTATTCATAATTTACTTCTATCGTAGTTTTGATATGAGAATGATACGTCTGAAATTGTAACCCAGGTCATTAATACTTTTTTTGCTTTAGTCAGATTTAGCAGTTTTACTTAACAGTCAGTCAATTTGGATCTATGATTCAGAGTTTTAGAGATTTCCTTAAATTTTTCATTTCTACAACAGTTGGCAACTAACACCATTAACGTATCTCTTTCGATATTTCCATAGGTAATGGCTTTGTCACTCCCAGCATATTTCAAACAACAAACTACGGTGTCTTATCCCATTAATCCGAACTACATTTAATATCCAACAACTCTCTGCATTTTTCCTTAAATCTGCAAACTTCCTACTAGGTTAAAACGGAGCAGTTTCTATTTTCTTCCTTTCTTGCTTAAACAAGTGTTCTTGAGACAACCTAGAAATGATGACTCTATACTACATTATGTTGCATAGGGCATTTTATGTAGCATATCATTTGACAGTTGGACACTTTCTTCATATATTGAAAGCAGAAGGGATTAAATCCTTCTACATTTACGTGAGAAGTAAACAAATTCTTTTTAATTCGTGGAATTGTGCCAATGCACTAGGTCCAGAGAGTTTTTAACTTAAGATGATGATGATAATTATTATTATTATTATTATTTTATTGACTTACGTTTTCCTGAATATTAAGCAATATTTCACAAAAAACTGGTATTTTTAAACAAATGTGTTCGATGTCAAGTTTTCATAAAGTAGTCATTCTCTCCTATAAATAATTTCAGAGGGGCCGCGGTGGCTCAGTGATAAAGTGTTCACCTTTGGTGCATGGGATCCTTGGTTCGATCCCAGCTCGCACCGAATTAATTTTGTGTTGGACAAACACCATGTGCATGGGTTTTCTCGTGGTTCTCCCGCTTTCTCCCACTTTCTTCATTCCACGATATCATTCATTTCTCATCATTACCGTCTCCTTTAGCCTAGCCGGTATAACCGTGGGTCGTAAAACTTAAAGATTTTATTTCAAATAATTCCAACCCAAACAGTTGCAGGAAGTATGCCATTTTGAATAAAGTAAACTACTCTATAAAATTCTGAGTATTATTATTTTTTATATATACAATTCTAGCGGACCTTATTTCTAAATCGAAGGGTAAGAAGACTAAATTCACTCTCGTTATTATAGATTCATTTCAATTGAAGCAGTTAAAATAATTGGGGAAAATTAGAAAGCCATACCCTATATTCCAGTGTGCCACAATCGGATAACGTGGCACACTGGCGTGCCCAGTAAAATGAACAGGGTGACGCAAACTTTTACGTGTTATTTACAAGAATATTTGTCGAGTTTATTTTATTTATTATTATGAACGATTCTTCCACGGATCAGCTGTCTGTATACAGTTAAACAAACAAGTATCACATTGAGGGAATGAGTGTAATTATTTACTCTAATAGTAATAGAAAGGTATATTTTCTTGTATTTTCTACCGGGAATAATTGCATCCGGTCTAGAAAGCTGGAACTAACAACAAAGGAACCCGATGTGCCAACCACACACCTCCCTATAGTCGTGAGTGCCACAAGTCCTTTTCTACGTCTTGGCACCCTGAGGGTTGTTGCCTTCAAAGAGAGAGAGAGGGAGAGGGAGAGAGAACTTAAGTCCATTGCATTTCCATGCTTAAATAAATAAATTATGTAAATATCTGTTTCGTTTTCTGTTATTATTATTATTATTATTATTATTATTATTATTATTATTATTATTATTATTATTATTATTATTAATAATTTCTTAGGAAGTTGACTGCCATATACAGTATATGCACACGGCTCTCCCGTGCAGCGCCTCGTGTATGATTTACACAAATTATACATTCCAAGTTTGTTGTGTTCGTTCTATAAGTGTGTTTGTAATTAGATGTATATGGCATAGAAGTCGAAATTTAATGTCCACGCTACGTATATGCAAAACCATAGACAAAGAAATTTATGAACAAAGACATTTATGGTGCTAAAACATAGGGCAAAAATAAAGAATTACTGGCAGATTGTTGCTCTAGTGCACAGGTGATAACGCTTAACAGTGTTAAATTTAAACAAATAGAGTTTTAATTAAGCACAAATTTAACTTATAATGTTCAGTGGGGAAGGCTGAGGAGTTCGCTAGGATTGTAATATCGAACCCCGTGAAATGCACTGCAAGCCTGTCTGCAAGTTCCCCATAATGTTCAACAAATATTGTGTATTAATCCACATTTCAGTGCAAACCTATATAGGCCTACGCACTTCAATACTCAACGAAGGTGCAGACTATTCATGAGTTGAATATTAAACTCTCTCACCCACTGTATTCTCCTAACATGTCTCCCAGCGATTACAACATTTTTTGGTATCTCAATCACTTCCTAGTATTATAGCTTTACCTAGAGACCACTGATTAACCTGGTATTGGATGTTTCACTTTCTTTCCTTTGGAGTTGACAGTCTTCGGTTGGACAATCTCACACGCAAATATCTAATATTAACAACGTTTCTTCTATAACTTCGTAATATTGTATTATTTGTTTGTATTATTAATTAGCTTGGTTAGGCTTGTTTAAACACTTTTCTTTTTGCACCTATTATTACCTATACCTTAACGTCGGATAAAAATACACTAGCTCTCACCGGGAATTAAATCCAGAACAAATGCACTTGAACGATTTGGCCACAACGAGGCACATTTAAAAACAAGTTTCGATTTGGTTAGAAAAATTGTGATTTAAAAATGTATTTAAGAATGGGTACGGATGAAACGCACTAAATTTTTTCGCTTGAATTTCTTAAACTGACTCGTGTTAGGCTGCAGCTATTACTGAAACATTTATTTGGGAAATGCGAATAAAATAAAGTGTCTTGGAAAACTTTGTTGGAAGCAATTTACGTCCAAAAGTAAAGTACCCATTGGTCATATTTCTATTAGAAATAACTTATGTCATATATTAGAATTATTAAGAAAATAATTGTATGTATACTATGAGCAAAAGTGTCTGAGTACTTTCTGAGAAAATCGTCAAAAAAGTCATCTCCAAGAATAAAATATCCCTTGTATATTGTTTCAGGACAAACGTGTTATGCTATTTATGAAATACGAACAAAATTGCCTCGTAAAACAAACATACGAACAAAATCGTAGGGTAAAACTTACTCCGAAAAGTAATATACCACTTCTAGCTTTCTAGGATGATGGAATTATACCATATCGTTAGGTTTTTTATGTAACATTTATTTATGAAATATGAACAGAATTGCATCAGGCGTTAATGAGAAAATCATCGGAGAAGAGTAAACTAAGAGTAAACTACCCCTTCTGAATGTTTACAGGACGAACGAGTTGTGTCATATTGTCAGGTTATTAATGCTACATTTATTTAGGAATAGGGATTGAGAAAATTGTTCGAAAAAACTTATCCCATACAGTAAATTACACTTTATATATTCTTTTCAGAGCAATGATTCATACTACAGTGAACAGTTATTAATAAAAAATATATTTGTAAAAAATATGAAAAATCTTTACAGCTATTTTTGAGACAATTTAGTTATTTTAAATTTTCATCCTTCAGTAAACTACCCTTATTTTTAGGTGTCGGAGGATATAGAATTCGAAACGATAAAGTTTTATAAAAAGTTCATGTCTAGAATTCGGTCCAGATACGTTCAACAATATGGCCTCTATTTTAATGCATGTAAAAGCGTGATGAACCAACAGAAGAACAGATAGGCAGACATCAAAATCACTTTTTCGATATGTGGGGGCGTGAAACTTGAATTCATTGAAATCTCGAATTCGATTTTTATCACTATCACTACAATTTCTTCTTTCGTCGCTCGAACGTGAAAACGAATAGGAATACAACGACACGTAAGGTGATAATTTGTAATCCCCAAAATTTAATGATTTATGTTTAATGTGTTGCCGTGCTAGAAAAAAAAACTTATGCCTGTTTGTTATATCATTTTAATATCAGTTTTTCACGCTAGTATATAATGTAGAAATATGGCATGATTATCGTTCATATTCATGCTATCTTTCGGAAATATTCGTGTTCCGCATACATAGATCCCTATAATTTAGTTACGTTCAACGAAAGCACTCTTGCACTTGTGGATATGAAAAAAAAAGAGGGGAAATCAATACTCTAAAAAGCAAAAAACACTAGCACACACACACATAAACGATAATTTGACATCAGGTCGATGTAAGAAGGGGTAAGACTGGAAAGCCTGTCAAGGTCACGTATGTTCTTTTTCCTGTTCCTGACACACAAATCCGAAGTGAGTTGTCTGCTGTTCAAGAACGGGCAGGGGAGGTGTAACATACAAGACCATAAACTGAAAGCAATCGCTGTTTCCAATACTAGGTCTACACGTATTCTAATACTGAATAAATACGTCGATTAAAGGATACTATCAATAAGTTATTTCCTTATTATATTGTTTCGGTTCTTATTAACATCAAAATTATACACTTCCTATAAAGTTTTGTAAATATGCATATATGGGATGGGATGGGATTCAATCTCTTGTCAAAATAATAAAATAAATGCTAGTTTGCCACTCTATCCACTTAACCACGGAGACTACGTTTTGTTTGCTCTCTTTTTCTTAACAAATAGTGCTCATAACCATGGTGCGTATCGCTTCGAACCTTAAGATAAGAGTGTTTCTGTTTAATTCTATATTTTCGTACATCTTAGTTACAGAAGCTAATTTATATTTGGCAAACCATCTAGACACTAGGTTTAAACCAATAAATTCAATATTTTACTGCACTTTCCAGTTCCTTCCTTCTCCTATCGCCCGTCGTTCAATGTCTATTGTCAATTTCCCTTCGCAATCGTTCTCTGCTACTGAAAATCCCTCGAATGCATGATTTCCAGTATACACAAAACCGAGCGTAATATTGTTTTTTGGTTATATTTTTATTATTTTATTATATTTTTTGGAAATATCTCCTTAGATGGATAGCTTTCTATCATCTCCACATACTAATAACTGAATTTTACTCATAAACGTAAGGAAAATGGAATAAATGCGAAAAATCGTGCCAGTATACGCGCAATTTTTTTTGTGCATGTGGGTACATCTCCTCCTTCTGCTTCTTCTCTACGTTGCTCCGTCAAAGTAAACTAACAAATAACATTCCAGGCTTGAACTTCATCTATGTTAAAATTTGTTTGGTTCAAGAGTTATTAACTTTTATTTATTATCTTATAACTCCCCCTTCTTCTCCTCCCCTAAGTTTTACTGTCAAAGTGAAATGATGAAAACACTCCAAGGCCCAAACTTCATTTATGTTGAAAATTTGATCGACGTCGGTCGGCTGGTTCAAGAGATCAGTCACAAAAGTAGTCACTTTCAATTTTATAATATAAATTTATTTTTGTAATAATGTTAAATCGTTTAATCCTCGATGTGCCGTATACCTAAGTAGGCTAAAAGTTATATTAGTAAACAATTATTCAACGTATAAGCATCCGTCCATGAAATTAAACTTACGGTCACATGCGCTAAGTTTTTGTCAATGTCTTGGAAATGTTATTCTGATATTAATTTTATGAGCACACATTAAAAATTTCCAATGGATGCTTGAGTCTCGGAGCCAAGGCCATGCCCATGTAGTCGACATCTACGGTGTACGGTATTACCGATGTTCAATACTACATTTCTCTTTAGTTTTGGAAGAATGTCACTAATATGCTTTGAAATGAAATGAAGTATCCAGTTTAACGTCCCACAATTATTCACCCAGGCTAAGGGAGATGGTAATGATGAGCAATGACTGAAATGGTGGAATGTAGGAGGAAACGGAAATCGGCGAGAAAATCCACGCACAGGGTGTTTATCCACCAAAAACGCTGACATGGCGCAAGATGATACCTGTGTGGCTTGCGAACGAGCAATATTTACAGAAAACGCGAACAACCAATTCGGAAACCGAGCATTTCAATCGGTGCTATGCCCTATGCATTCAAAAACTTTATCACTGCTCGCACTTCACATATGGTGGGAGCTGGAATAGGAACACCAATCTTTAATCATTTACACAACGCTACTGAGAGAAATCGGGAAGTTCTGCTGGCGCATGCTCCATGTTAAGACCTTACTCTCTCACGTACACGCAGCCGCTTCGCGCAACATAACTGTCTTCTTGTACGAATATACTTTGATAATGATTTTACAGGGTACTTTTGATACTGATACTATGTGTATAATCAGGAAATGTATATTTGTGGTAAATTTTATAGGAAAATAATTATAAATACGAAAATTAGAATGAGTAAAACAAAATGTTGATAAATGGACAAGAAAGTTTTATTGTTCTTATTTACTGCTGTTTTGACATGAAATTTTCCACACACATGTCTTTGCCCATTATACACACTAACATTATAAGAAATACCGGGCGAATTCGTTATGAAATTATATTCCTACAACAACATATTTATAGATATGCGACATTAATTTTGGACATGATTGTACATTTCTTGGTAGTAAAAATAATACAATAAATAATTATAAAGTGACGTTTAATAGTATATGGCACTCAGTGTTCCAAATGGTCCAAAATATGGGGGAGCAATCTTCACAGATTTCTTTAATTTCTGTTTATATCAGATATAATTCAGCAAATTGAAAAGAAAAAATATAATATTCAAAATGAACTCCAAGGATGTTTAGTGGCTCTGTGATTATTCCCCGTGATAGTGATTGCCCGAACATGAATTTCGTGACTTTCCCCCCAAACAAGAATATTATGGCTTTTGCCTTAAAAGAACTGGCCTGCACACTCAAGGGCACAGATCAAATACAGGAGAATGAAATGGACACACTTCCTAATACATAATACTAATCCTCACTGTATTTAAACCTTGTACTGTACTACTAAGAGTAACCTAGAGCAATGGTTTGAAGTTAAACTACAGCAGTAACATGTAAGGAAACATGAATATAAATCCTATATAAATGTAATATATTGCATTACTCCTTAACCATATAAATCACTACGAAGGTAAATGCACAATTTATTCATAAAATACGGCAAATAATGTAATAACAAAAATATCAATACTAAACTCTCTCTTACAAAAACTCAACAGAAATTTTGTCAGATCTAGCACGAAATGTGTATAAATTTTACATGAATTAAAATATAAATCAAAATGGTATAGAATCACAATATAAGCCACTAGCAGCGTTCACCCCGCTTCGCTGCGGTCACCCCGGAACGCAATAAACTTTGTTACTTAGATAATTTTTACTTTTTCGCTTTCAAGTGATATGATAAAAACCATAGAAGATTGCACTAATGTTAACATTATATCGCCTGTCATTTATGTTAACCCGCCCCGCTTCGCTGCGGTCACCCCAACCCGCCCCGCTTCGCTGCGGTCATCCCGGAACGCAATAAACTTTGTTACTTAGATAATTTTTACTTTTTCGCTTTCAAGTGATTTATAGCGCCTGTCAGTTATGTTAACCCGCCGAGTCACAGGGTCATGCGGGTTGCATATAAATACGTTTATTTTTATACCTATGATGAACTAATAACAAAGGATTTGTACGTATGGACACCTGAATGGTCAATTATCTCAAGACACTGGTAATTGAAAATTAAAGTGATATGATAAAAACCATCTAGGGTCCACATCCTAACAACCCCCCAAAAATGAAAGAAATCGGTTCAGCCGTATTAGCGTGATGAGCGGACAAAGGATTTTTTTTACGTATGGACACCTGATTGGTCAATTATCTCAAGACACTGGTAATTGAAAATTAAAGTGATATGATAAAAACCATCTAGGGTCCAAATCCTAACAACCCCCCAAAAATGAAAGAAATCGGTTCAGCCGTATTAGCGTGATGAGCGGACAAAGGATTTTGTGCGTTCTCTTTTATATATATAGATTATAATGTATAAATAGAAAAATTAACAAAGCCTACAACAAAATGAACGAAAGATCAGAAATGTAAAACCAAAGTGATGTTTCCGTTCATCACAGCACACAAACTACATTTCCTAAAACATACCGACTGGTGATATTATTTGACAATTATCAGTTATTTTTTAAATTGCAGATTAAAATTTAATTTTGAAAAAAAATTATCACGTTTAATATTTAAACGAAATTACCAATAGAGAATAAAGTACGTAGAACTTGTTCTTTTTCTTTCATCTCAGATACAATATGGATCCCGTTTGGTCTAATGGTTAACACGCTAGCCTTTGGTGCGCGTGACCCCGGGTTTGATTCCCGGTGAGGGTACAGTTGAACGAAAATAGTGGTTCGGATTCCACTATAATCAGTAGGTCCACGTCTCCTTTAGACGTCCTGGCACAACCGTGGAACGTTAAACAAACAAATATCATATGTATAATATATAACTGTTCATTAAAAATATAACATAGCCTATATACCGGTACACATTTTTTACAATTGTAGTTGTGCCCTTTTGTTTCAGTTAAAGATTTAAAAAAAATGCAATTTCAAAAACTTTTTCGAGTTCGTTCATCTTTCTTGGTTTTGTTTACGTTTCAGATATGTCCAAGGAGTTCAACTTTATACTCAGACTCATGACTTTTGGGGAATACCCACGAGTTGAAAATAATTACAGCAAAAACCACTACGGACGGAAACCACACAACGGCCTTAGTCACTTTGCAGTCCATCTCTGTGAAAGTTACAGCACAAACTTAAATCTACGTCCTTTCTTGTTCCTGGCAAATCTGTTGATGACACGATCGTAATCTACGTTTGTCCCGTTGCGCACACAATAGTGCCGGGCCGCTAAGTCAATCTGCACTCATCCGGGATCGTAGCCATGTCTTCAACCTTTTTAGTGTTCTTTCGGCTGATGCTTTGTATAGGGTATTTTGTCCGATTACACCGCTTTTGCAGTGGTATAATTGAGTATGTAAAGAAAAAAAGCATTAGACCAGACTAGGAACAGGGAGTTGGAAATTGGCTCTATTAGGTAATTTCTTAAATGCAGTTTTTACAAACATCGTATAATTATATCTATGCTTATAACAACAATAAAATTGTATTTTACTAGCCTTCGACTAGGTAGGGCTTCGCCCCCAGACCCCTAATTTGCTCTACATACGACCTCGCACGAAATAGCGAATGCTCCTACGTGCTACTGTGGCACAATATTTCGCGTTCTTCCTTCTGTGTCTTTCATATAGAATTGAATTGAGCTAAAACTGTCATGAAATTCAAACATCTCGAAAGGCATTTTAGTGAACCACCCCAACTCTTTTCCTTCCCTTCTATGTTAAGTAACAAAAAACACTAAAATACATGTTTATTTTGAATGAAAAAAATTAACTACCAACATGTTTGTAACCTTCAAAGATTCTTAGATACTGATATTATAATAATTGCATTCCCCGCCCCCTTTTCTTTTCACCTCTTTTTCCCCGGAGGCCGCGGTGGCTCAGTGAACAGTTCCTTGTGAGACGCGGTGTAGTGCACTTCCTGTGTGAGCTCCGCTGTAACTTGGTTATACGTTCGCCTTGACGGCCTTTGTGTTTGATACAATTTCAGTTGTGTGTCTGTCAGTGTACCTAACCCGGATTTCTGCATAGTTTGTTTAGTGAATCTTAGTTGTTGTGTCACTCTACAATAGTTTTGTACCACTTACAATGAATGCTTTACGTAAAAATACAGTTCGAATTGCATTTGACAAGATGACGCGTCATATCAGACCCAGTGTAGCCAGGATACAGGCTTGGTTAACTAACGAATTGCAATTACATTTTCAGGATATTGCAGTAATTCAACTTCATAATGAAGATTATAGTTTGTACATCAAGTTTAAATGTCAAGATCACGTAGACACCTTTCTTTGTCAGCACCCGGAAACCATGAATTTTGAGCATGAAAATAGCACAATAAGTCAAGTACAGTTGTCCAGTGCAAGTGTACAATATACCCGTGTACGCATATGGGATCTCCCCATGGAAATCACTAATGATGAGCTTAGTGCAGTGCTTCGCCCCTATGGAAAAGTGATACATGTCACGGAGGAAATGTGGTCCGGTAAGTTACCATTTCCAGTTTATAATGGCAATAGACTCGTTCAAATGATTTTAGAGAAACATATTCCCCCTAAAATTGTGGTTCGTGTGTGTCGTGCTAGTGTCATGTATCAAGGTCAACCGCCTACCTGCTTTATTTGTCTGGCCCCTAACCACGTCGCAAGTACCTGTCCACGGAAAGTTAAACCCCAGGTGATATCTACTTCAGCTACCACTGAATTTAAGATGACTGAACTTTTCAGTGGTAAGATGCCGACAACTCCTAGTTATTGCCCTTCTTCACCCGATTTACAGTTGCCAACGGTTTCTACTGCCCAACCAATGGTCCTAGAGAGCACCCCTTCCCCTTCGACTCCTAATTTACAGGATGAGAGGAATTTTCCCCAGTTGCCCCTCAAAAGTGAATCTCTTCAGTCAGCTGTATCCGAGAAGCAGAGTAAAGAGGGCAGTGCCCCTCATGCCACCTCCAAGATGATTCCCACTACTGCAACGACCCTGTCATCTGACCTCTCGCCCGACTGTAAACAGCCTGAAGTGGCTATTAACCAAGCAGCACCTGTCACTCCCCCTGCTGTATTAGAGCCTCCGTTACAGCCAGTGCAAAGTGAAAACATGTCAAAGAAAAGGAAAACAAAAGTAGCTAATGAATGGAATGACGTAACAAGTGCTTTATCCGTGTGGTCTTCTGGTGCAGTGTCTTCCCTCACTCCAGCAAGTGGTGAAAACAATGTTAGCCCGTGAATTCGCAAAAATCCATGTTCCACGTGTTTATATCGTTCTGCGATCTTACACGTTTCAGATACGAGACCAACAACACACCACACAGCTCTTCTCTCTCCTTTTTCTCAAGATTGATAGTTTCACGGTCTGGTAGTAATTTTGACTCTAAAGTAACATTTACGTAATAGTGACTGCGATACCAAAGCTTTATTTACATTATCTTTTTATTATATGCTGTTATATAGGTTGTTTACAAATGTGCCGTCTGTTAAGAAACGTACCAGAGAGGTCATTTCCTTTCTTTTTGTTTCTGCTGATCCTGTGCGCTATATCCGGGTCAATGCAAGAAGTTCGTAAGCCAAATGTTCGATCGTATATTACATTAAATCTGAATGGAATTCAAAGTGATGCTAATCGCAATCTCTTAAGAAGCTTTATCAACCAAACATCGACTGACTTTATTTTATTACAAGAAGTGGCGTTTGCAGGATTTGACTTTTTACCCCAATATATTGCATGTGTAAATATAGGACCAGCGCACCGGGGTACAGCTATATTATGTAAACGAGGTATAGAGGTCTCAAATGTTATTTATTTGCCGTCTGGCAGGGTATTAGCATTACTTGTGACAATATTACGATCATTAATATTTATTCGTATTCTGGCACTAATAATCGAATAGCACGGGAACAGTTTTACTCTACTGAAATCTTACCATTGTTTCCGAATGTTCCGAATAACATAATACTTGCAGGCGATTTTAATGCTATCTCTAGAGTAATTGATACCACTGGAAAGTTTATTCCCTCCCCTGCCCTACAGCAGCTAGTTTCGTCAATACCTTTCAAGGACGTCTGGGTACACAACCGGCGAGATCTCCAATTCACTTTTAAAAATTCTAGTATGAGCAGTCGGTTGGACCGAGTTTTGGCAACGAATAATCTAGTATCCTCCATCACTGATATTCATTTGAAATTAGTTCCGTTCAGTGATCATGCCGCAGCAATCTGGACATGTAAATTTGCGCTAGGTGTTTCTACAACCTATGGAAGAACAGCTTGGAAACTGAATACTCAATTACTTACTGACGCCGACACGAAATGTTTTGTTTAGAACTAAATGGACGTACTGGTTCCGCCAACGTCACTACTACTCGACACTAAATGACTGGTGGGTCAAATATGCGAAGCCTAAAATAAGAAGTTTTTTTCAAATGGCAAGGAGCTGAAAAGAAACGAGAACGGCGTGAAATTCTAGCGTATCTTTACAGAGCGCTTCATGAACTTTGGATCCTGCCCAGCTCCCCGCAAAATATGATTGCAATTCACAAAACGAAGGCATGGATAAAAAACTTCATGCTAATGATGTACGCAAATATGCTCATACCCTGCCAGACGGAGACTGTCTGCCCGATGAACCCATTACATTTTATCAGTATATGACACAACATAAGCGTAGTGTTGGGAAGGTGATTGACACCCTGAATCCTAATAATACCAAACTTACGGCCCTCCCTGACATTCAAAAAGTTTTCTTTGACCATTATACAACGTTATATGCTGCCACTACGGGCCCTCCCAAAGGGTATCACGATTATTTAAATATGTTGCTCCCACAATTATCAGCGTCTGATAACACTAGTTAACAAATTTAAACTTTTTGTTTGTTACATGAGAAAAATCACCTGATCTTAAAGGAACTTTTTGCGCTGAATTCGAATATGCATTTGGTTTCTCTCCATCACGTACAGTTTTCCCGTAACAGAGGGATTTTCGGGAAATTCCCTCAAAAATTTCCCTTTTTCAGATATTTTATTCCCGTAGCTCCTGTCCCCTTACATATAGTAACATAGAAATTATACGTAAGTATACCTTGATTTATATTTAATAAACCCTAAAAGTTTCGTAAAAATCGCTTTGTTCTTTCTAGAGAAATAAATATATTTGTATGTATACTGTGTGCACTGTTTATTGCACCTGATAGTAATGCTTTCAGATCTCCTGAGTTGGGGTAAAAACGATTTGCTTTATTACTACAAACACAGACATAAAAATGAATATTTACAATAGTCAACAACACACTTGTATTACTCTCTGTAAATTAGAAACGTGTATAAAAATAGAATGTACTTCCAACGTATATTTCTTTTCTCAATGCAAGATAATGTGTGCGTATGTACGGATATAAATGGGTTGATGGCGGAGCTAGGAATTCCTTACGTTCCAGAAGAATGGAGGTTATTTATCGACGCGTCAAAGGTCAGCCTTAAAGCTGTCCTTTTACATAATGGAAATAAAAAACCTTCTATACCACTTGCGTACTCAGTGAAGATTAAGGAATCCTATGACACCATGTCAACTTTGCAAAATCTTATAAATTATAAGGACCATTGTTGGCAAATATGTTGTGATCTCAAGGTAGTTGGTATTTTATTAGGACTGCAGTGCGGTTACACGAAGTACCAATGTTTTTTATGTTTATGGGATAGCCGAGCTGATGACAAACATTATGAAGTGAAGGAGTGGGAACCTAGAGTGAATTACGTACCTGGAGAATGCAACGTCAAATACGCTCCTTTGGTAGATCCTAATAAGATATTACTACCGCCACTTCATATCAAGTTAGGACTTATGAAAAACTTTGTCAAAGCCATGGACACATCTGGTGAAGGTTTCAAGTATTTGCGAGATAAGTTCCCTAACCTGAGTGATGCTAAGATTTCAGCGGGAGTGTTTATTGGTCCCCAAATTATTAAATTAATGCTTGATGATAGCTTTGACAGCAAGTTAAACAGTGCTGAGCTAGCTGCCTGGACAGCATTTAAGTGTGTTGTGCGCAACTTTCTGGGCAATAACAAAGCTGAGAGTTACACAGAAATCGTACAGGACATGATACAGAAATACAAAGAGTTGGGTTGTAGGATGTCTTTAAAAATCCACTTTTTGCACTCCCACCTCAGCTTCTTTCCTGCTAACCTAGGTGCTCTTAGCGACGAACAGGGGGAAAGATTCCACCAAGATATAATGGCAATGGAGAAAAGGTACCAGGGACGAAGGGATCCTTCAATGATGGGGGACTATTGTGGGGTCTTGTTAGAGAATGCAACATTTCTTACGAAAGAAGGAAGTAGTGTACGTTTTTGTAACCCAATGGAAGTTTCATATATTGTGATAGTTTTGATTGTATTTTCATGACCTTTTGGTACATTTGTATTATTGTTTATTGTAAATTGTCACACTTGTAAATTATATTGTATTATATTTTATATATGTGTTTGTGGTAATAAAGCAAAACGTTTTATCTCAACTTAAGAGATCTGAAAGCATTACTATAAGGTGCAATAAACAGTACACACAGTATACATACAAACATATTTATTTCTCTAGAAAGAATAAAGCGATTATTACGAAACTTGGAGGGTTTGTTAAATATGAATCAAAGTATACTTAGGTATAATTTCTATGTTTGTATATGCAAGGGGACAAGATCTTGGGGTGTAAAATAAACGAAAAGGGAAATTATTGAGGGATTTTCCCGAAAATCCCTCTGTTACGGGAAAATCGGAGGAAAACCGAGTGCATATTCGAATTCAGCGCAAAAAGTTCCTTTAAGAACAGGTATTTCCTTTTATGTAACAAAACCTTTGTTGACTAGTGTAATCAGACATTAACTGCACCACTAACAGAAGCGGAAATACTTCACATGCTTAAGCAATGTAATCCTACCTCATGTCCCGGGAGTGACGGTTTGCCGTATGCACTCTATCAACAGTATTGGGATATCATAGGCGTGGATATGGTAACATTATATAATGAACTCTGTGATACTCCGCACTTTCTTCAAAATGATGGTCATGTTATCTTTATTCCTAAGTCTTCTGATGCCAACACTGTCACACAATATAGGCCAATCACCTTGCTCAACAGCGATCTCAAATTGTTTAATAAAGTTCTAGTGCGACGCCTCAAATCAATATTTCAAGACAAAATTAGTCCATTTCAGGCTGCTCTCAATCCACATAAGAATGTTTATTATGCGCTGACCAAGATTCGGGATGTTGTAGTAGGTGTCCCGGCGTTCATCAGCGTGGGAAAATTTTGGCCCTAAAACCGTTATCAGAGGCCCTAAACCGGCCTAAACCAGTATGTTGCTATGCAAGAATAAGGAAGTATACTCTTGGACGCCTACCAGATGTAGAAACAAGATGAAACATGCCTTTATTCGTCTTCTCGTCTTATATTGTCTAGTTATTTGACCCACCGGCACCCCCTGCTCCTCCTGGAAAGCCGAAGAGCATAAGCGATTTAGCCCCTTGGTCCTATTCCCACGAAATGCCTGTAGGTTATGAACTGAAGGCAGGGGTGGACTGGTTATGTAAAAAGGGTGCGGTCACATACTCTGGGAGAGCGCCGTCCATCTGAGGCTTTCGCTTGTGTGGAATACCGCCTCCTAATAAAAGAAAGTGCCGGGGGGCTTCCCCCGGAAAATTAGTACACAAAAAACAACAAAAGATTAAGTAACTATTGCAGTTAATCACGATAGAATTATACAAATTCAATATTTTCGTAAATAAACAAAGAGACTTTGAGTGCTAAATACGAGGCGTGTTTTTTAAGTAAGGTCCGTTTTGTTGTAGACACTAGTAGTTCGCACGCATACCGTAACTAGCATGTGCGTCGTGTACCGGCATGCCTCGGGAACAACTGTCCTCAGTTTCAACTCTGTAGCTGACCTGTACGGTTGTGTTCTGTGCTTTCACAATGTTTAAGACTATCAAGTCGCCCGCCGCGTGTGAGGTTCGCTCAGTGATACGGTTTTTGTCAGCAAGTAATCTGTCTGCTGCAGAAATTCATCGACAGATTTGCGAAGTGTACGGTGATACTGTTATGAGTGCAAGCAAAGTGCGTAAGTAGGTACGAGAATTCAAAAATGGCCGTGACAACGTCCATGATAATGACCGCTCCGGTCGCCCTTCTTCGATTACAGACGATTTGGTGGCTTCAGTTGAAACGAGGGTTCGTGAGAACAGGCGCTGCACAATAACAGGTCTCTCAAACGAATTTCCTGACGTGTCGAGATCAGTGCTTTACAAAATTGTTTCTGAACACCTGTGCTCCCGTTGGGCCCGAAACTCCTAAAGAGGACCACAAAAACCAAAGATTTGCGTGTGCCATGAAGTTCTTGACTCGTTATCACGAAGAAGGTGACAGCTTCTTGAGTCAGATCGTAACTGGAGACGAAACATGGGTTTCGCATATCACGCCCGAATCGAAGCAACAGAGCATGGAATGGAGACCCACACACTCGCCTGTAAAGGTGAAGGCCAAACAGACTCTGTCCCAGCGCAAAATCATGGCGTCGGTGTTTTGGGATAGGCATGGTGTTTTGTCGGTCGACTTCATGTAACGAGGAACCACTACCAATGCAGAAGCATACTGCCAAACCCTGTGAAAGCTACGCAGAGCGATTCAAAACAAACGACGCGGCATGCTGACAAAGGGCACTGTTCTTCTCCATGACAATGTAAGACCTCACACTGCAGGTCAGACCCGCGATTTGTTGGACAGTTTTGGCTGGGAAGACCACCCACCCTACAGTCCTGATCTTGCGCCGAGCGATTACCATCTGTTCCTCCACCTCAAAGAACACCTCAGTGGCAACCGTTACAGTGATGACGACGATGTGAAAACGGCAGTGAACTCTTGGTTATCGGAGCAGGCGGCAAGTTTTTATGAAGAGGGTATTTTGAAATTGGTTGAGAGTTATAATAAGTGTTTGGACAAACTTGGCAACTATGTCGAAAAATAGAGTAAAGTATGTACTTTCTAAAAATAAATTTACTTTTTTGAAATAACCTTTCGTTGTGTACTTATGTTCAAACGGCTTTACTTAAAAAACACGCCTCGTATATTAGGCCTATATAAATCTGCACACTTTAACTGAGACTACAAAAATCACACCAGTTGTTTAAATTCTTCAGTTACAATGATTTCAGATGTTCATCTGTAAGTCTTGAACGGAGTCTTGCTTTTATGTAACGCCACTAGCGTCTCTAACGGCGGGAGTGGGAGGGAAAGACATGTAAAAATGATCCAAAATGACCAAGATTAGAGTCATATCAATGTATTTCGAAGTCGCTTAGATCATTAATGGTACCACCAAAGCCTAAAACAGAAAGGGCAAGGCCGCAGGCCGAGCAAATACTGGGATTTGGGGCGGAGCGTGGGGTTGGTAAGGGTGATATGTAAAAATCGTCCAAAATAACTAATATTAGAGTCAAATCTATATATTTAGGGGTAAATCTAATATCATTAATAGCATTCCCACGCCGAAAACAGAAAGTGCGAGGCCGCAGGCCGAGCAAATACCGTGGTCTGGGGTGGAGACCTAGCTGGCCAAAGGCTAGCAAATTTATAAAATAATTATGTACCTTTGTTTTTTTTTTTTAATGTGTTCAGAGAGGAAACTGTGCGCCTTCGCGAGGCTAAGACGGGTCTTAGCCCCTCCCGAAGAGGGCGCAAAGGCACTGATGTGAGGAGGGCGCAGCGGCCATCGGGCCGGTACTTGATCATGGCCAGTCCACCCCTGACTGAAGGCATGATATTCAAATGATCGAAGCTTCTCAGCAGATTGTATGAAATTGATGTTAGTTGCTAAGGTAAATATTATATTTCAAGTGTTTTTTAAAAACGTTGGGATGAGAAACGCTTTATGAGTCTCATATCGAAACACATACCCATACAAAATCGTGTTGTTAAGTGTCCGTTCTTAGAATTCGATATGTTTTCCTAGAATCCGGAGGCAAGTTTCAACAGGCCTTTAGTTGTTATGCTCATAGCCTTTTAGGGCTACCACCAGCTATAGGTTCATGAAAAAACATGTCTTTTCGTCTTCTTTCACATCGTCGGAACCGATTTCCCCAGAGGAACGAATTAGCTTAATGTCTTAAAGTATTGAATGCTTTCTCACCGAGAATCGAACCCGGACCCACAAGGTTCGTGGTCCTTCGTAAGTGTATGGTACATGTATAAACAAGATGAAACATGATTTTCTCTTCCTCATCCCTTCTTCATGCATGTGTGCACAGATATCTGTATGCATAGTGTCATTAGTCTCTGTTGATCAGCTGCCGAAATAGCATGGCTGTGTAAATCATAAGTTACTTTATAATATTGGCTTTCATAGATTTCGAACATAATTGAACATAGAAACGTAAGCAAGATTTCATTTAAGAAGACGATTAGAAAAATACGAGTAGTGGAAGATTAAGAATGGAACTGCGACCAAATTCTGTATCTGAAAGGATACCATTCCAACAAATGCCAGAATTACCATATAGTAGTGCATATAAATGTTTTGCCCCTCAATATAATCAGTATTGTACAAAGGAATTACGTTTAAGAACATTCGAACATTTTCCTGTTTCATCAAAACAATGTCCGGATCAATTAAGTGATGCTGGATTTTTTTACACGAACAAAAGAGACCAAACTATATGCTTCTATTGTGCTGGTGGATTAAAAGATTGGACTGATAACGATTTTCCATGGACAGAACATGCGAAATGGTTTCCAAATTGTCCATTTCTTTACCTTAAGAAGGGAATATGCGTTTATTAAACGAATACAGGAAAAGTGCTCTGATATGCAAGTATTTCATTGTGCTTCGAATTATGATATACATAAAAATGCCAGTAAAAGTTGCAATAAGGAACTTAACTTTCAATATGGTACAATTTGAAGTGAAATTTGAATAAAGTTCCATTACATACTTTTCCGTGATCGTCTCTTCATAAAGAAGAAGAAAATTGATTTGTTTTGCTAGTGGACTAAAAGATTGGACTGATAACGATGTTCCATGGATAGAACATGCGAAATGGTTTCCTAATTGTCAATTTCTTCACCTTAAGAAGGGATATGCGTTTATTAAACGAATACAGGAAAAGTACACTGATATTCAAGTATTTCGTAGTGCTCCGAATGACGATATACATAAAAATGTTAGTAAGAGTTGCAATAAGAAACTTACCTTTCAATGTAATACAATTTGAAGTGAAAATTTGAATAAATTTCCATTACATACTTTTTCTTTGTATATATAACTGTAAAAAAGTACATGTACTCCCATGCGCAAAAAAAATTGCGCGTATACTGTAACTCAAGATTTTTCGCATTTATTCCATTTTCCTTACGTTTATGGGTAAAATTCAGTTATTAGTATGTGGAGATAATAGAAAGCAATCCATCTAAGGAGATATTTCCAAAAAATATAATAAAATAATAAAAATATAAACAAAAAACAAAATTATGCTCGGTTTTGTGTATACTGGCAACGATGATTTCTAGGGATTTTTTTCAGTAGCAGATCACAATTGCGGAGGGAATTCAGTAGGGGAGTCGAGAAGTTTGACCAAGGAACTGGATAGTGGAATAAAATGTTGAATTTATTGGTTAAAACCTAGTGTGTAGATTGCCTGCCAAATATAAATTAGCTTCTGTAACTAAGATGTCGTACGAAAATATAAAATTAAACAGAAAAACTCTTATCTTAAGGTTCGAAGCGATACGGAAAATGGTTATGAAGATTATTTCTTTTTTTTAAAAAAAAGCCTACACAACGTAACCTCCGTGGCTAGTGGATAGAGTGGCGGAGTCGTAGTTTTTTTATTATTTTGACACCACATCGAATCTCTTCCCATCCTTTTTTTCTTTTTTTTTTTTTACAAAACATTATAATTTTCATGTTAATAAGAACCGAAGCAATATAATAAGGACAACTTACTGATATTTTGCTGTAATGACGTATTTATCCAGGATTAGAGAACTATTGTTAATAGTTATTGTTTTCTGTTCATGCTGTTGTATAGTTTCTGTCATCCTGTTTTCTTGGGGAAAAAACAATTTTGTCTCCAACGAAGTGTGAAGGATATATACGGACAGAAAAAGACATCTTAGTACCAAACCTGATTTATCGTGATGAAGTGGACTAGTTTGCCATTATTAAAAAAAAAATTGGCTTTTCTTTAGGTTTTAGCTAAAAAAAAAATATTTTTTTTCTTTATAAGACTGTACTTTATGAGGCAAGGTGTGTGATCATACCCACAAATTTAGCTAGGGAGTGAAAGATAATTGTTTATACAAACACTAGCAGCGTTCACCCCGCTTCGCTGCGGTCACCCCGGAACGCAATAAACTTTGTTACTTAGATAATTTTTACTTTTTCGCTTTCAAGTGATATGATAAAAACCATAGAAGATTGCAGTAAATGTTAACATTATATCGCCTGTCATTTATGTTAACCCGCCCCGCTTCGCTGCGGTCACCCCCGAACGCAATAAACTTTGTTACTTAGATAATTTTTACTTTTTCGCTTTCAAGTGATATGATAAAAACCATTATAACGCCTGTCATTTATGTTAACCCGCCGAGTGACACGGTCATGTGGGTTGCATATAAATACGTTTATTTTTACCTATGATGAACTAACAAAGGATTTGTGGACACCTGAATGGTCAATTATCTCAAGACACTGGTAATTGAAAATTAAAGTGATATGATAAAAACCATCTAGGGTCCAAATCCTAATAACCCCCCAAAAATGAAAGAAATTGGTTCAGCCGTATTAGCGTGATGAGCGGACAAAGGATTTGTACGTTCTCTTTTATATATATAGATAGATTTTACAGGTTTAGGTGCGTGAAACACCAATACACCATGGTCTCGCTTATCCGACCATCCTTTGTTCCACATAACGTATGATCCGATATATCATTGCAAATAGCACCAATCGGCAAGAAGATCTGCAAGTTGTGGTCTTAATCTATTTTGCATGCTGTGCAGTCTATCGCCTAGCGCGCCCGTCTACACCTTTACTCATACGTCTATCATTCAGTGCAGACACGTATCCAGGTTTTCTATTCGGAGGGGGCCCAACACGAATCCTCGTAAGCACGTAATTCTAATGTTTTTAAATATTATTATTATTATTATTATTATTATTATTATTATTATTATTATTATTATTAATAATAATAATAATAATAATAATAATAATAATAATAATAATAATAATAATAATAATAATAATAATAATAATAATAATAATGCAACAGTCCTGTACTTCTCTTAAACTTTTTCCTACTTTTCATTTATAAACCGGTTTATTTTGGAAACTGCATTATAGCACAAACAAAATGAAACATATTTTCGAGAGAAATGTAACTAAAGAAAATTGTCTGCTACGTATATCACATAACAAGAATAGCAAGAAGACATGGAGTGTATCGTTCTAATATATTAAAGTAAAAACAGAACGGAAACCAAATGTTAATCCTATTTAAAACTGTTCTTTAATTCCACCTGGTCAGTGGCGTATTTACGATTTTGTTTCGGGAGGGGCTTTGCTAACTTTCGGGGAGGGCTTTGCCTGGAAATGTGAAAATTCTGCAAGATATTTCATTTACTTTACTATACTAAGTAAGATTTCGTGGAGGGCTTAATCCCGGAAGCCACCCCCTTAAATACGCCATTGCACCTGGTATAATGGCATTATGGTATGTTCTTAGAATTATAACAAGACAACAGCACATTGCCCAAAGTTTGGACACTAACTACTAGTAAACTGATATAAAAGAACCTCAAAAGGGTAAAGGCAAGTTTATTAAAAAGTGCTTGAGTTTCGGAGAGAGACAGCTCTCAGGCCCTCACGCTGGATACGTCCCTGATTCAGTGCAGTGCAGTTATTTGTTATAAAACATTATTATTAGATGCGTAATATGTAAAATTATATCATAAGTTTTACTTTTAATAGGTCTTTCCTTAACACATCCATATTATCCAGCGTTCTGCCTGCCTGTTTATGTCGGATAAGCGAAACTCTTCTGTCTTTCCAAAGCTAGCATATACATGAACTAGAAATGTATCGTCCTAGAACAGACAATAGTGTGAAATGTTTATATTAAAAGGCTGGAATAAAAAAAGCATAAGTACTGTTTTGGAAACGTGAGAACAAATTAAAAACAATTCAATATATTTCCTAGGTATCAGATTATCATTTTATTATGTCGATGTGTATTCTTTTTTAAACATAGTTTTAAAAGTTATACCATTCACAATATTCGTAAGGAAATCGAAAGAAAAACTCCTTGTGCCTCTTACGGCAAAGCGGCTTAAGTGCATGGTCCGAAACCGATTCCCACGTTAAGGTATAGATAAAGTTCCCGTACTTCAAAAATGCAAATCCGGGAGGCTAGTTACGAGAATCTTTGAAATGCTTAAAACTGAAAGAAGTGTTGAATACTAATTTACTTTCCTCCATTAGATAGAGTTGTTCAAGTATTACGTTACCACATTTTTATTCATTTCACTAGATCTTCCAAGGACGCCAATTTCCCTGTAAATTTGGGGGGGGGGGCATTAAAATGCAGAAGATATATATATGAGGATTTTAAGACAAATTACACTCAAATAATACCAAATATTGTATATTCATAAATACAAAGGAGGGCTACATGAGCTTTGAGCGGGCCCGGCCCCCCAGGTTCGGCGCCCTTGCCTTCTTCCTAGTTAAGCAAGCAGATGATTTACTCCCTCCCCCTGGTAAGCAAAATTGTTTTTTTTTTCTCTCCTCAAGATCTGTTGTGTTTCGTGAAATAACAGCAGGAATTTCCAGATTACTTAACCATCTAAATGAATGTTTTCACTTAGAGCCATCCCGTCGATTCGCGTTGCCTAGGACTAAAATAAATTAAGGGTAAATAATGACGATGAGACTTCCATATCAAACATGAAGAGACATGTGGATCGGAGATCTTTCTTTGTTCCAACTTTAATTTTTTCAAATCCATGATGGGAAATTATATTATGAGTACAATTTTCGAAATTAATAGTATACAATCGTAAAAATATCTTACAAAACGATTGTTTATTGCAAAATACTTTGACTCAAAGAATAAATTACAAGTAATAAACTTGTTACTTTTCCTGAAGAGTCTAAGTCTTGAATGAGACGGAAGCTGTCGAGCGTAGTGCTTGGAACGATTGCCTCATTTGTTCTACCTTCCCGTGGGGCAGCCTTGATTCGACCTGATTATTCAGAAGTCGAAGTCGGAAGATGTTTCCCATTTTTCCAAAACACTCTTGGTCGATTACAATCTGCCTCACTCGTGAAGGGACTATCCCATGCCGTTAGCGCCGGTGGACCACCGACAGGCAACTAGTGACATGTCCCCAAAAATTGGCGGCCCCGCAGTCAAAAATTGGTCCCACTTCCGTTTTGAAAATTATACCACCACCGGCAGAGAAGCGACGGAACGCCAACGAACCACAAAATTATTCCCCTAAAATACGTTAAATCGCCTATATACGTAATTTCTTTGCATCAGGATGAGTCTAAAAACATTTTTAAAAAAAATTAACGAAAGTGCCCTGAGCTGGGCGTGAACCATAAATCTTAGGGTTACTAATTGCTTGTTCTTCCGAATTCGTCACGGAGGCGATTATGAAGACACAGCTTGTAGAGTGATAAATCGTTGAAGTCTTTTTAATATTTCTAATCAGAGTGCTTCTTTAACCGTGTATATTTGAAGACAACTGTTTGGAATCAAATCAAATGCACTCGTCATGTAATTTTGTAACAAAATGGCAAGCGTCTATTTACTTTTTTCATAGTTCTCCCATATTCACTTGCTAGTGTTCGGCGACAGTTGCCAACTAAATTCATACAATTATACGCACCCACCTCAAGATTTTTCACTTCATGATGAAAAGGCAGGAGCTACTCTTGACCCCCGGAGCTCAAGTATTGTCCTTATAATAACAATTCGTCAGGAAAAAATAATATATAACGATAACCGCATGCATATGACTGGCGATAGTTCATGTTGGTCCCTTTACGATTCTCCGTGACAAATCAAACGAGCGCGGACCAAAATGAAGTCCTCGTTCTTACGTTGTGGTAACTTCAATACGCCCGATTCTAAATATCTGCTTCGACTCAACGAATCAGTGCCACTAGTGGCACGCTAGCGGCAATCCTTCGACGTGTCGCTATATCGACGATCGCCATTTACCGGCAAGTGGGCCACTAGGAGTTGGCGACGTTTACGGCATGGGGAAGCTAATAAACAAACAAATCAATAAATAAATCTAAAGCCTTATAAAAAAGTTTTCCGAAAAGTTACATCTAGCAAAATCATTTGTTGGTATTCCAGAACTGTAAATTCACCTTTATTCATAATTTACTTCTATCGTAGTTTTGATATGAGAATGATATGTCTGAAACTGTAACACAGGTCATTAATACTTTTTTTTTTTTTTTACTCAGATTTAGCAGTTTCACTTAACAGTCAGTCAATTTGGATCTGTGATATCAGAGTTTTAGAGATTTCCTTAATTTTTTCATTTCTAAAAAGTTTGCAACTAACACCATTAACGTATCTCTTTCGATATTTCCATATGTAATGGCTTGGTTACTCCCAGTATATTTCAAACAATAAAATATTTACGGTGTCTTACTCCATTTATCCGAACTACATTTATATCCAACAACTCTGTGCATTTTCCCTTAAATCTGCAAACTTTCTACTAGGTTAAAACTGAGTATTTTCTATTTTCTTCCTTTCTTGCTAAAACGAAAGTGTTCTTTAGACAACCTGGAATGATGACTCTATACTACATTATGTTGCATATGGCATTTTATGTAGCATATCATTTGACAGTTGGACACTTTCTTTTTATATTGAAAGCAACAGGGATTAAGTTCTTCTGCACTTATATGAGAAGTAAACACATTCTTTTTAATTCGTGGAATTGTGCCAATGCACTAGGTCCAGAGAGTTTTTAATTTAAGCTAATTAATAATAATAATAATAATAATAATAATAATAATAATAATAATAATAATAATAATAATAATAATAATAATAATAATAATAATAATAATAATAATAATAATAGTTATTATTATTATTATTTTATTATTGACTTAGGTTTTCCTGAATATTAAGCAATATTTCACAAAAAGCTGGTATTTTTAAACAAATGTGTTCGATATCAAGTTTTCATAAAACTAGTCACTCTCTCCTATAAATAATTTCAGAGGGGCCGCGGTGGCTCAGTGATAAAGCGTTCACCTTTGGTGCATGGGATCCTTGGTTCGACCCCAGCTCGCACCAAGTGAATTTTGTGGTGGAGAAACACCATGTGCATGGGTTTTCTCGGGGTTCTCCCGTTTCCCCCACATTTTTCATTCCACCATTGCATTCATTTCTCATCATCACCGTGTCCTTTAGCCTAGCCGGTATAACCGTGGGTCGTAAAACTTAAAGATTTTATTTCAAATAATTCTAACCCAAATAGTTGCAGGAAGTATGTCATTTCGAATAAAAGAAACTACTCTATAAAATTCTGAGTATTATTATTTTTATATATATACAATTCTATCGCGCCTTATTTCTAAATCGAAGGGTAAGAAGACTAAATTTACTCTCTTATTATTATAAATTCATTTCAATTGAAGCAGTTAAAATAGTTGGGAAAAATTAGAAAGCCATAGCCTATATTCCAGTGTGCCACAACCGGATAACGTGGCACACTGGCGTGCCCAGCAAAATGAACAGTGTGACGCAAACTTTTACCTATTATTTACAAGAATATTTGTCGAGTTTATTTTATTTATTATTATGAACGATTCTTCCACGGATCAGCTCTCTGTATACAGTTAAACAAACAAGTATCACATTGAGGGAATGAGTGTAATTATTTACTCTAATAGTAATAGAAAGGTATATTTTCTTGTATTTTCTACCGGGAATACCTGCATCCGGTCTAGAAAGCTGGGACTAACAACAAAGGAACCCGATGTGCTAAACACACACTACCTACGCACTTCAATACACCAATGAAGGTGCAAACTATTCATGAATTAAAGTCTCTTACCCAATGTATTCTCCTAACATGTCTCCCAGTGATTACAATATTTTTTGGTATATTAATCACTTCCTAGTAGAATAGCTTTACCTAGAGACCACTGATTAACCTGGTATTGGATGTTTCACTTTCTTACCTTTGGAGTTGACAGTCTTCGGTTGGACAATCTCACACGCAAATATCTAATATTAACAACGTTTCTTCTATAATTTCGTAATATTGTATTATTTCTTTGTATTATTTATTAGGTTGGTTAGGCTTGTTTCAACACTTTTCTCTTTGCACCTACTTATTACCTATACCTTAACGTTGGATAAAAATACACTAGCTCTCACCGGGAATCAAATCCAGAACCAATGGACTTGAACCATTTGGCAACAACAAGGCACATTTAAATAGAAGTTTCGATTTTGTTAGGAAAATTGTGATTAGGTGTAACATTTAAAAATATATTTAAGAATGGGTACG
The DNA here is from genome assembly GCF_964235325.1 of Thermobia domestica. Classification (NCBI taxonomy): domain Eukaryota; kingdom Metazoa; phylum Arthropoda; class Insecta; order Zygentoma; family Lepismatidae; genus Thermobia; species Thermobia domestica. Next base: position 225,009,456 of record NC_137457.1, on the reverse strand, counting down.
GATGAAAGGCACTGAATTTTCTCGCTCGAATTTCTTAAACTGACTCGTGTTAGGCTGCAGCTATTACTGAAACATTTATTTGGGAAATGCGAATAAAATAATGTGTTTTTGGAAAATTTTGTTCGAAGCAACTTAAGTCCAAAAGTAAAGTACCCATTGGTCATATTTCTGTTAGAAATAACTTATGCCATATATTAGAATTATTAAGGAAATAATTGTATGTGAACTATGAGCAAAAGCGTCTTAGTACTTTCTGAGAAATCGTCAAAAAAGTCATCTCCAAGAATAAAATATCCCTTGTGTATCTTTTCAGGACAAACGAGTTATGCTATTTATGAAATACGAACAAAATTGCCAGAGTCATTCTCGACAAAATCGTAGGGTAAAAATTGCCCCGAAAAGTAATATACCACATCTAGCTTTTTAGGATGATGGAATTATACCATATCGTTGGGTTATTTATGTGACATTCATTTATGAAATATGAACAAAATTGCGTCACGCGTTAATGGGAAAATCGTCGGAGAAGAGTAAACTACCTCTTCTGAATGTTTACATTACGAACGAGTTGTGTCATATTGTTAGGTTATTAATGATACAATTATTTATGAAATGTGATTATAAAATTGCTCGAAAAAACGCATCCCATACAGTAAATTACACCTTACGTATTTTCTTTTCAGAGCAATGATTCAAACTATTTGTAAAAAAAAAAGCAAAATCTTTACAGCTATTTTTGAAACAATTTAATTATTTTAAATTTTCATCGTTCAGTAAACTACCCTTATTTTTAGGTGTCGGAGAATATAGAATTCGAAACGATAAAGTGTTATAAAAACTTCATGTCTAGACTTAGGTCCAGATACGTCGAACACTATGGCCTCTATTTGAATGCATGTAAAAGCGTGACGAACCAACAAACAAACAGATGGGCAGACATCAAAATCACTTTTTCGATATGTGGGGGCGTGAAACTTGAATTCATTGAAATCTCGAATTCGATTTTTATCACTATTACTACAATTTTTTCTTTCGTCTCTTGAACGTGAAAAAGAATAGGAATACAACGACACGTAAGGTGATAATTTGTAATTCCCAAAATTTAATGAGTTACGTTTAATGTGGTGCCATACTAGAAAAAAAGCTTATGCCTGTTTGTTGTATTTTAATATCAGTTTTTCACGCTACTATATAATGTAAAATATGGTATGATTATCGTTCATATTCATTCTATATTTGGAAATATTCGTGTTCCGTATACTCAGATCTGTATAATTTAGTTACGTTCAACGAAAGCATTCTTGCACTTGTGGATATGAAAAAAAAGAGAGAGAAAGTCAATACTCTGAAAAGCAAAAAACAAGCACACACACACACGCACATAAACGATCATTTAACATCAGGTCGATGTAACAAGGGGTAAGACTGGACAGACTTCAAGGTCGCGTATGTTCTTCCTGACACACAAACCCGAAGTGAGTTGTCTGCTGTTCAAGAACGGGAAGTAACATACAAGACTATAAACTGAAAACAATAACTGTTTCCAATAGTACACGTATTCTATTTGGTCTAGGAATTAATTCGTGCGGGTGGACAAGAGATGGCGCAACGAACGGAGCGTCCCACAGTTTCGTGTATCCACACATGTGTTGCAAACCTCTGTCATCGCGTATCGTTCGTAGTATAGGGCAGTGGATTAAAGCGTCAACAACACCAGTTTGTAGTTAAGTGAACATGGCGCAATTTGTGCCTGATAAAGTGTTTTTGCGGAGTGTCCTGCTGCATTACTTTAACATGCAGAAAAGTGCGACTGAAAGTCATCGTATTTTGGTGGAAGTGTATGGTGACCATGCTCTAGCTGAGCGAACGTGTCAGAAGTGGTTTGCACGGTTTAGAAGTGGTGATTTCGGCTTGGCAGACCAAGAGCGAGCTGGACAGCCAAAAAAATTTCAAGACGAAGAATTGACAGCATTGCTCGAGCAGGATTCGTGTCAAACGCAGGAACAACTTGCAGCAGCATTAGGCGTTGATCAAACAACAGTCTCCAAACGCTTGAAAGCCATGGGAATGATTCAAAAGATGTCACATTGGGTTCCACATGAATTGAAAGACAGAGACGTTGAAAGACGAAAAACCATTTGCGAATTGCTGCTTCAACGACAGAGCAGAAAGGGGTTTCTGCATCGAATTATTACGGGTGATGAGAAGTGGATCCATTACGAGAACCCTAAACGAAAAAAGGCCTGGGTGAAACCAGGTGAACCAGGTCCATCACAACCAAAACGAGATATTCACTGTGCAAAGGTTATGCTGTGCATATGGTGGAATATGAAAGGTGTGGTGTACTATGAGCTGCTGCAACCGGGTGAAACTATGAATGGAGAACGTTATCGACGACAATTAATGCGTTTGAAGCAAGCTCTGGCCAGAACACGACCAGAATGGGAGAACAGACATGATAAACTTATTGTTCAACATGATAACGCTCGCCCACATGTCGCAAAACCGGTCAAAACCTATTTAGAAAATGTCGGATGGGAAGTTTTACCCCACCCGCCGTATTCACCAGACGTTGCTCCTTCGGACTACTACTTGTTCGATTGCATGAACAACGATTTGATTGGACAGCGGTTTACTTCTTCAGAAGATATCGAAACATGGGTCTCTGACTGGATCGCTTCCAAGGATGAGGACTTCTTTCGCCACGGAATCCGTACATTGCCTGACAGATGGGCGAAAGTGGTGGCTAGCGATGGACAATATTTTTCTTAAGGTATTTATGTATTTTGTGTTTGTACTACAGCTTCAATGTGTGCGTACCAACCGCACGAATTAATTCCTGGACCAAATAATACTGAATAAATACGTCGATTAAAGGATACTACCAATAAATTATTTCCTTATTATATTGTTTCGGTTCTTACTAACATCAAAATTATACACTTCCTATAATGTTTTGTAAAAAAAAAAAAGGATGGGATGAGATTCGATGTGGTGTCAAAATAATAAAAAAAAACTACGACTCCGCCACTCTATCTACTAGCCACGGAGGCTACGTTGTGTTGGCTTTTTTTAAAAAAAAGAAATAATCTTCATAACCATGGTCCGTATCGCTTCGAACCTTAAGATAAGAGTTTTTCTGTTTAATTTTATATTTTCGTACGACATCTTAGTTACAGAAGCTAATTTATATTTGGCAGGCAATCTACACACTAGGTTTTAACCAATAAATGCAACATTTTATTCCACTATCCAGTTCCTTGGTCAAACTTCTCGACTCCCCTACTGAATTCCCTCCGCAATTGTGATCTGCTACTGAAAAAATCCCTAGAAATCATCGTTGCCAGTATACACAAAACCGAGCATAATTTTGTTTTTTGCTTATATTTTTATTATTTTATTATATTTTTTGGAAATATCTCCTTAGATGGATTGCTTTCTATTATCTCCACATACTAATAACTGAATTTTACCCATAAACGTAAGGAAAATGGAATAAATGCGAAAAATTTTGAGTTACAGTATACGCGCAATTTTTTTTTTGCGCATGGGAGTACATATTCTAAAGTTATCAAAACAATATGTATTTATACAAATAATTTGCATATGTGCTATTATGTATATCCTTCAGGGTTTTTATTGAAATATAATATAATTTTTAAATTAGTATATTAATGTTGGTGTTATTCCGATACTTCTCTCTTAGGAATTAAGAAACTTCATTTAGAATGGTTGATCTGAAAAGAAACCGTACGGACGTTTTTTTTCTTACTAATTAAACGCTTCGAACCCGGACCTAAATATGCTTTCATTTTGAAAGCTCTCTCACCGGAATCAAAACGCAAGACCTGTATTTCACGACTGTCCTTGATTGTAGCTTCGCTAACTTATGATATAAAGGTTCTGTACACAAAAATCCATTTTGGTAGGGAGCTGGGATCGAATTTGGTACTTCATGATTTTATAGTGGAACTAATCCTTGCATGAAAACAAAAAGAGTTTCACGTATATAGCACTTCGTTTTACGACAGAAAGGAACGAATTAACTTAATGTCTTAAAATATTCAATGCTTTCTCACCGAGAATCGAACTCGGACCCTAAATATGCTTTCATTTTGAAAGCTCTCTCACCGGAATCAAAACGCAAGACCTGTACTTCACGACTGTCCTTGATTGTAGCTTCGCTAACTTATCATATAAAGGTTCTGTACACAAAAATCCACTTTGGTAGGGATCGAATTTGGTACTTCATGATTTTATAGTGGAACAAATCCTTGTATGAAAAAAAAAAAGAATTTCACGTATATAGCACTTCGTTTTACGACAGAAAAGAACGAATTAACTTAATGTATGGAATATTGTGTTAAGTGATAGTTTTCACAATCATTGAGACATCATGCCCTTCGTACGAGAGAGAGAAAAAGAGAGATGAAATATTTTAGTTTACCGTCCCACCTAACAGAATTTCTTCGTATTATTATATGTAGGAATTTATTTCTTGTTCTTTGACACTACTTGCTGAAAGCAATACATATTCGCGTTCAATCACTTAGTGCACGTACTTTCTGTGTAGGAAACTTGAGTTCGACTCTTGACGGATTCCAAGTTAATCTGTAGATTCATGTTTCGTATAACCTCGAGATATTCTGATTCTTGTAGAATAGAAGGTGTGTGTGTGTGTGTAGAGTCAGTGGTAAAGCAACGACTTAAGCTCTTTCATGTGGCTTCCCGTTGCATTACATAGTCTGGAAGTCAATCTTCAGATTGCATTGTAGTGTGAAAAAATAGACAAGCATACAATGCTAGACTACGAAGAGGTTTGTATGATAATTCCTTGTTTTATCACATTGCATGAAGAAAGATAGAGAAAGTATATGTGTGAAAGAAGAAGAAGAAGAATGCAATGTCAACATTTGCGGCTGCGATATCTCGTTTCTGAGAAGTGTGATTATAATAATCTGTATTCATTCACAGAGGACGATGATGTTATGCAGTCAAGCGGGAAAGACTAAAAGAAGTTTTTTTATTACTAATTGTCGTGCACTGTGGCAAAGTGCATGCAGTCCCTAGTTCGACCTCCGAACAAGTAAACTTATAATGAACAACATCGTGTCCGTGAGTTTTCATGGTCTACTCATACATTCTCATTCTACTAAGTATTCATTCATTCATTCATTTGTCTTAATCACCCGTCTCCCTCAGCATAATGGGCATAATCGTGGTACGTTAAACTGAAATATATTCTTACGCTTCGAACGTAAGAAACATATGAACCTGTGTGTGTGTGTGTGTAGAGTCAGTGGTAAAGCAACGACTTATTCTTTCAGATGGCTACTTAGTGTAGTACATCAATGTTCCGAACCCAGTGCATGCGGTCCCTAATTCGACCTCCAAACAAGTAAGCTTATAATGAACAACATCGTACACTACATGTAGGTCTCCAGACATAAGGCGTACAAGATAATTTTTGAATGAAATATAATTATTGAATCTTGAATCAGGGATCACAAAATTTTTCGAATGGCCCCCTCCTAAATCGACTTTTCGTATTTTTTAAGGGAATAAAGTTATCAGTGAGTTAAGTGATAATCTGAATCTGGCTACACTTTATGTAGTTGTCCAGACATAAGACATACAAGAAATTTTTTGATTCAAAATATATTGGATCAAGGTATCACAATCTTTCTTGAACGTACCTCCAAATTGAGTTTTCGTATTTGCTACGGAATAAGAACATCATATTGTGTTGTGATAGTTTTCGCAATCATTGAGACATAATGCCCTTCGTACGAGAGAGGAACGCCATTAAGTTCCAACATTTTCATAGGAAATCAGCAAATAGGTTTATTTTTTAAAAAATCAGTTTTTTTTGTTTTCGTTTTCATTTTGCTTTCAGGAGAAAGAGCTGCGAATCTTTATTCCTTCTTGAAGCCAATTAATAATATTCAGGGATTTACAAGGCACTTGCTTAGTACAGGATGCATACCAAGAAGCTTCAGCATTTGAAAAATGAAGTACTGGTTGTAAATCCTCTATCACTGAGCCACCACACTCCTCAAACCTACAATGTAATAGATTTGTACATTATGTAAAGACCCTGGAGAAATAAAAATATGTCCCACAAATATGCCCTTTCTCGGTAAAAGGACACATGATTAAGACAAGTGAAAGACGAAAAAATAATAAGTGATAGAATGACAATATGATAAACGTTAGTGAGTCATCATGCATCCTGAAATCCATTGAATTTGTGAGTAGAAGAACAATACACGTACTAAAAAAAGATACACGTTCTTCTAACATGACATAATTACTTTAGAAAATAACAAACATAAAAATAAAAAATACAGCATCACATTATTATTATTATTATTATTATTATTATTATTATTATTATTATTATTATTATTATTATTATTATTATTATTATTTGTGTGTGTGTGTGTGGGTGGGTGGGTGTGTGAATTTTCCCATTTATCTTAAAAGTGGTCTCATAAGTTATGCTATATCAAATAAATGTAAATTGATAAACTGTATCTCTGTTCTCGAATTTAAAAATGTACTTGTCGATTCGAGACTTGTCTCTTTTCGTGCCGAGAAGTTTTTCGTTTCGTTGGTAATACTAGTTCACCCAAGTAATAGTATTTTGAGGTTTTAGCATGAGTGAACTAGTGTTGTCTACGAGACTTATCAACTCGAATTTGAAGATGTACTTATCGATTTGTCTCTCTTTTCGTACCGAGAAGTTTCTCGATTCATTTGCGATACTAGTTTACCCTAGTAAGAATATTTTGAGGTTTCAGCACCTTAATAAATGTTATTCGTCGTGTTCGTACAATTACTTTTTTCAATTTATACATGACTCGTGTAACATTAAACAGTGATTGAGATCTAAAACTTGGATGAACTAATATTGCTCATAAGTCTCGGATGTTTCTATATCGTCTTGAATTTGAAAATGCATCGTGTTCGTATAACTACTTTATCAATTTAAAGTTTTTATATATGCCTCATGTAACATTAAAACAGTGTTTGGGATCTAAACTTGAGTGAACCAGTGTTACTTACGATTCTCGGATGTTTTTGTATCATCTCGAATTGGAAAATGAACTTATCGATTTGAGACTTGCCTCTTTTTGTATCGAGAAGTTTCTCTCGTTTCGTTGGCAATACTAGTTTACCCTAGTAATAGTATTTTGAGGTTTCAGCTTTAGATCTTTATAATAAATCTTTCAATCCCCCTTCATTTGTACATTTTGTTTCTACTTTTATATCTCTGTAGTTATTAGATAAAACATAAAATGTGAACGCGATTTAAAAACAAAGATAGAGTAGGAATATTGAAAGAAGCATTTAAATAATAAATAACCTATCTTGTGGATCTTTGAATAAGAAGTTAAGAAAAAAATCTATGGGATAGAAACATAAACGCTACCCACGCACACACGATGTTTGTACACCAGAAAGTTCACTTCACGGGAACTGTGACCATTTGAGGTACAATTCATGTTCATTCCTGTTCTTTGTTTACTGTAATGAAAAGGTGTGTTCTAGGTCAGATCACCACCATTCCTTAATATTCCGACTTTTCTGTAAATTTTGTCTAATGTGGACATCTTCCTCATCGAAAACTTGGGTGAACTAGTATTGCTCATAAGTTTCGGATGTGTGTGAATTAGTATTGCTCATAAATCTAGGATGTTTCTGTATTATCTTGAATTTGAAAATACATCGTGTTCGTGCAATTACTATATCAATTTAAAGTTTTTATGTATGCCACATGTAACATTAAAACAGTGTCTGAGGACTAAAATTTGAGTGAACTAGTATTGCCTATGAGTCTCGGATGTTTCTGTTTCATTTCGAATTTGAAAAATGTACTTGTCGATTTGCGACTTATCTCTTTTCGTACCGAAAAGTTTCTCGATTCGTTGGCAATACTAGTTTACCCAAGTAATAGTATTTTGAGGTTTCAGCACCTTGATAAATATTATTCATCGCGTTCGTACAATTATTTTTATACATGACACATGTAACATTAAAACAGTATTTGAGATCTAAAACTTGGGTGAACTAGTGTTTGAAAATGTACTTGTCGATTCGAGACTTGTCTCTTCTCGTGCCGAGAAGTTTCTCGTTTCATTGACAATACTAGTTCAACGTTTAACAGAGACAAACATTTTAAGTATTTGTACTTTAAATAGTCTAAATTAGTTAACTATATCTTTTACATAACGTTTATGATATAAAATTAGTGCTTAAAGCCTTTGTATTTTAATAAGTCTTCTCTAAAATCAATGCATGTAATTTGTGCTTCCACCTTTCGAGTTCTTTGAAACTATATGTTGAGGACGTTTATATGTTTGTGGCCAATCCTTTCGACAATGAGATCTCGGAAACTACAGGCTTTAGAAAGATGTTTTCACTGGTCGATTGGAAATTTTGCGTAGAGGGCTTGTATATGTCTCAAGCGTTTGTTTCATGGCCAAATAATAATGAAAAAGGAAGGAAGGATAACCATTTCTCAAGTCTAAGATAAATCTTCGTAACTGATAATCTAGATATTCTATGCTTGTCGTCCTCTTCCTGGTTTTCCTTCTGTCTTTCTCTCTATCAACACGGATTTAATAAGAAAAGTCGTGAGAAACACTAAAAGTATTTCACATTATTGCTTATATTTCTCATGGCTTTCCTTTTCCAGTCTAATAAGGTCATGATTCCAAAACGAGTTAAAATTAGCTGAACGAGCGAGCCACTTATCAAACTCGACTCGACTCGAAACTCGACCTGAAAACAGTGACTCGACTCGAAACTCAACTCGAGAAAATTACATTTGACTCGACTCGCGCCTATCCCTAAGATTTACGCATGTAACCTACGATTTTACGTACGCTACATAGTTTTTTCTTTGTGGCATCAAGTCTGTATATAATTGGTTCATATTGAGCCTCAAAGTCTTCAAAATCCTCAACTTCAGTCCATATAATGGAAATTTAAACCATTTTGAGAAAGTTGGATAATGTTGCGTGTTGTGTGTCATCTTCTTTTTTGTCCATTGACTTATAGAGGATTAGTTTTCTTTCTCCTTTGAAATGAACTGAAATATTACTAATTTATTCTACTAATATCTTCTTAAAGTATTTCTTACTTAATAAAAACTAAATTTTGGTAGATCTACATCAGGTGTCTGAAAAGCATTGGTCCTTTAAAGTTCAAAATTGAGAATACATATGTGATTTGAAAATAACGCAATGAAACTTCAAATACAAATGACCTGCCATTTTTCCGGTAACAGAATTAGTCCGTAACTGTAGAACAAGTATTTCAAACTTGTGAGTTGCATGTGGCCCTTGAATAATTTGTTTGTGACCCTCGGTTCACCTCCAGAAAACAACAAAGAAGTACTCGTATATATATAGTGGCCCAAAAGTAGATATACAGCCCCGTACTGATCAGCTCATGGGATTTTCATTTACTTATTGCAATCCGTACATACAGTATATTGACTTAGTTTCTTCATTATTTGCTCTTAATTCCTTTTCACTTATGCCTAAACTCGGAATAGACCGAAGCATATAAATTCATTATCTTAATAAATTAAAATGTCATACTTGATCAATGCAGGTCTGTATACCTACTTTGGGTCACTCTGTGATACGTTCAAAGATAGTTCACATAGACAATGTTCTTAAATCAACTTCATATAGCTTAAACCAGCGACAATTTGCTGTTTTCTTGGAAGATTTTGCATAAATATTCTAGGTTTTCCTATCGCAGAGAAGTGTGCTGGGTATTCTGTGCTCCACGGGTCTGAAAAGTTCCTGGAACTTGAGAGATGAAATTAGCAATTTTCTTCAAATCAAAGAACAAAGCACAAACTTACTGACAGATTCTTTGTGGTTACAATATGTTTTTTTCATGGCAGTTGATATTACGAAATATCTGTCACATTTTAATTTGAAACTTTAAGAAAAAAACATAATTACTGCAAACGTTACGTAAATAAAAACGTTAGAACACAAGTTGCAGCTCTGGGAGAAACTGTTACAAAACGAAGGCTTGATACATTTACCAATTTGTGTTAAGTATGGAACAAGTACAATGCACTTGCTTTGTACAGGATGCATACCAAGAAGCTTCAGCATTTGAAAAATGAATTCAAAGAAAGATTCCGCGATATCAGACCTATCAAAGATTAGCTCTCCCTGTATTCTGCTTCTTTCTGAACTGACATTAAGGAATGAGCAATTCGTTTCCACATGGAATTAACATAAATTCAGCCCGATATAATTCGAAACAAAAATTCCATGAAGAGGGTTTACCAGAATTTTACAAACTAAAAAATAGGAGTAACTAAAAAAAATAATAGGAGTAACTAAAAACTAAAAAATGAATCATACATTATTTCCATGTTCGGTAGTACGTATTACTGTGAAGAAATTTTCTCACTTATGAAAAGACCAAGTCCGTAGCGAGATTCACGTTAAAAACACCTATGTTCTAAAAATTATTTATGTGAGCATCATGTCTCTATTATTATTATTATTATTATTATTATTATTATTATTATTAATATTATTATTATTATTATTATTATTATTATTATTATTATTATTAAGTATTCTGTCTTTCGGTAGGTCCTGGGACTAATGAGGATTTTTTTTTTAATTTTAGATTTGGGACTGGAAATGTTTCTTCCACTTTTGTCGATCTTCAGCTTTCTCTTTTAACTCTCAATATTTTCTCCTATTTTTCAAATTATCGATCAGCTGTGTTCTTCTTCCTATTCCTCGCTTCACTTCCATCTTTCCTTCTATGGCTGTGTGAAGAAGACAATTTCTTCGCAAGGTGTGTCCAAACCAATTGGCCTTTCTACGAAGGATGGTGGCTAGAAGTGTCCTCTTGATAGTTTTAAACTTTGTTTCTTCATTCTGGCAATATGTCTCCAAGAAGAAGAAGAGTTGCTAAATCTAACGTTCTCCCAAATAATAGGAGAGACTTACAATGAGAAAGAAAAGAAGACAGAAGAAGATGAGTTCCACGAAACTGAGCTTTCATATATATTGTTGAAATTATTGGTCATTCAGGCCATTTTCGACGTGAAAGCTCGTGGACAAAAATTTTCCTACCCGGATTTTACTTTGGGATTCACAAAAGTTAAAGGCATTTCAAATTGCTAATTTTACCTGTCACGCATCGGAAGAGAGAGGTGTTTCTGTACCTTAAAGAAAATAAAGCGGAAAATATTTGCAGTAGCGATGCTTTCTATTCAGAAAAACTTGACGAGTAGCATTTCAGATTTTAATGAAGTCATAGAAAAACTTGAAGCTCGAAAAGAACGAAGAAAGACCATAAACAAACTCTTTATTTTATTAGCGCCGTATCAAATGAAAAACCTTTATGTTCCATTGTGACGTTTATGTTGGATCTCTTATCAAGTTGGGTATGGTATTGGAAGATATCAAACATTTTAAATTGCAACGTTGGGCCAACAGTAGATTGTGTACAGTGGGCCAATCAACCAATAGACAACAGTGTGCTACGTTGAACCACTGTTTTGTTTTCGCTTGTTGGCATCGATGGCTGTTGGATTATCGAATTTGCCGTTGGCATTTTGATAGTGGGTTTTCCATCGATGTTTACAAATAGACAACGGTTGGCACACCGTTTGACGACGAAAATGTTACTTGGGCACCCCTGGGAGGCCTTCACTTCAACCCCGTAGATTATATTTACTAATTTGGGACATTTTATATTATTTTTTATCTTTTCGGTTCACTTCTCTGATCCCCCAAGACCACATACATACAGACATACAGATAGACAGACAGAAAGATATACACTTAGATATATTTACATATATATTTCACACGTATAGGGACGAATGTTCATGGGGTGTCAAAAAATCATTGCATGAGTAATATAGTTTAATCTTTCATTCCAGGGGGCCACGGATGCTCAATGATAGAACGTTCACCTGTGATGCATGAGGCCCCCGTGTTCAAATCATGTCCCCAAAAAGTGAACTTTATTTTGGATAAAATCATTGCATGAGTGCTGTGCTTTGACCTATGGGGAAGTCCTCGGTGGTTCAGTGGTAGAGCGTTCACCTGTGATGCATAAGGTCCCCGTGTTCAAATTCTGCTCCCGACAAGTGAACTTTGTGGTGGATAAACACCGTGTACATGGATTTCCTCTGGGTTCTGAAGCAGGCATAGCTGTAGGACGTAAAACTCAAAGAATTCAAAGATTTCCCATTAGCCTAGCTGACATAATCGTGGGACGTAAAACTCAATCTCCATCGTGAATAAGCGGTTAGCGCAAGTTCCTTTAGCGTGGGAGATCCGGGGTTCGATTTCGTCTGAGAACTTCTGTGGTTTGAATTCAACGTTAATTACCAATAGTAGACCTACGTTTCATATAGCATCGCTGTATTATAGGACGTTAAAACACAAATCAACACAACCGAATCATAAGTTATGGGATGTATTTTTTCAATGATGAACATGAATAGTAAAGTATGATGATTATGTAAACGTAATAAGCATTTCATTAATTAATTAATTTAAATCTTTTGGTTTTCGAATTCAAGAAAAGCGTATACTTAAATTAGATACTACTAATAATGAATTCAAATACGATTTTTCATACAACGTAAAATATTACTGAACTAACGAATGATACATTTTTCAGAAATGTATAAAATATATCACTTTTAACAGGACTGCAGTATTTAGGGTTCATGAAGAGGAGCGCCAGTTTGAAAAAAAAAATAAATGAAATAGGCTATTTCAGTTTAACGTCTCAGGATTATGCCTTTTAGCCTAAGGAAGACAATGATTAAGGCAAGTAAATGATGAGGGAGGAATTAGTGGAATGAGAAAGTGGGAGGAAACGGAGTACTCCAAGAAAGCCCATGAACATGTAACTGTCCACTATAAACTTACTTGGACGGAGATCGAATCAGGGATCCCACGCTTGCCAGTTTTGTCTTGAGAGGATCCCTAACAACACATATTGTTTTCATTTTGTTTGCAAGTGTACCTCATAGTGAAAAAAAGCAAATGTGTCGTGGCGGACATATCTTTGGCCAGGTAATGATGACTGCTTTGAAACAAATGTAGAGTATGAGAATTAAATCTGTCATATGTGTAGTTTCGTGTGGAGAAGAAACAAACTTGTGAACCAAAGGTTTAAGAACAACTCATGCTATTAATATAAACTTTGCCGAAGATTATTAACTTACATCATCATAAAAGAAATACGAGAGATTTTTGAAAGGAAGAAAAATAACATACAACTTTGCAAGCGGAGGCAAAGAAACCTAAAGTAACCAGACTAAAGACAAATCATTTACACTGTAATGATCGTGACTCAGTGGGCAAGGCATTTAACCAGTAATCTGGAGGTTCTTGGATTGAATCCACGTCGGGCATTTTCTTTTATTTACTTAAGGAATTTTGATGGTGATTGATCAGCGATGACACACGTTTTATTACACTCAAATATTTGAATACTCGAATGTTTCAGTACTACTTGAACCATCAAATCTTCAGGAATAATAGTAATAAAGATAATAATTATCTCGTAGAAGATTAAAAATTAGAAACTTATGATCGCTCAGTTCATACCATTACAAGCAGAAACGTGATATTAGGCAAAAAATATTTCGGTTTACTTTAATGTTGCCCATGAGAAGAGGAATTTCTCATCTCGATTCTAAAACAAAATGAGGATGAGACTTAACATTTTACATTCGAGACGGGACAAGGCTAACTCAAATTATCGTCTCGCTTTGGAGATGAGAATCGAGACGAGGCGAAAAGTATCGTAAATATTTCTCGTCTTATCTCGATTCTCGAAATAATGTATGCCACTCTTTAAGTAACATTTGCTCTGTAGACTGATTCTTACAAGTTTTTTTTTGTTACTTTGTATTTCAGAGCTCACCGAATTATGGTCTGTGTATATATTGTTGTAGCAAAGCTTTTATAATTACATCAGCATATTCTACAAGTTAGTTTATTATTAGTTTAAAACTTTTAATACCGTTGTTAATATCCACTATTATTATTATATTATTATTATTATTATTATTATTATTATTATTATTATTATTATTATTATTATTATTATTATTACTGAAGTGTTGTTAATTTAATGGTTCACCTTGTTCCCTAGTGGGCGCTGTGCTGAACAAACACCGTGTGTCCAGGTTTTCTCCGGGTTCCGCTTCCTCCCACTTTCTTCATTCCAAAATTTCTTTCATTCTCATCATCGACGTCTTCTGTACCTTAGTCGGCATAACGATTACTTAAAAACAAATTTTCTTAGGGCTCTTGTGAGTTCAGTATCCCTGCTTTCTACATGAAATTTGCCTGGAAACTTTCCGTTTAACATTAGGTAGTTGTAGGGACGTGTGCAGATTGTATGTCCTGATGGTCCTGACGCTTCTCTCCAATCCCGACTATTTTGTAACTTTTGCCTAAGGCTAGGGGCGATTTTACAGATTTTAATACAATGTGTCCTCATATGGAATTTGTCTACTATATGATGATGATGATGATTATTATTATTATTGAATATTTGAGACCTCAATATTACGTCCTATTCCAATGAATATAAGCATACTGAAGTTAAGAAAAATGAAAAGAAATTTTTGGACCCTCTATAAGAATAAATTGCCTTATAAGAGATACTTTGGAAGGAAAAGAGGAGGAAAAAGAAGATGTGAACTACTGGTCAATGAAAATCGAACCTTCGGAAACACGCACCAGGTTGGAAACCACTGTTTTAATAAGTAATAAATTACATCATATTGTAGGGTTGTTAATGAAATATTTATTTGTAAAATATAAACAAAACGCCTCAATTATTTTGAAGAAAATCGACAGGTAAAACCTCACCAATAAGCAATTGTCAATTATCCCTTATGGACTTTTTTTTTAATGGGAAATGACTTATGCTACATTATAGGGATTTTAAATGTAATATGTATTTATGAAATATGAATAAACTCCTCTGAATTGTGTTTGATAAAATTATCCGGAAAATTCTGAGTATTAAACTAGTCTTTGTGAACTTTCTTCATGTCATATTGTAGATCTATAATATATTAATGAAGTATTGATTAATGAAACATGAACAAAATCATTCGAACCATTTTTGAGGAAATTGCTGTTATTTTCATCATTTAGCCTCTAGATGTGTGCACATATCCGACCGTATTGACCAAATTAAAAAATGGTTACAAGTAGGAGCAAAAGAAGAAGAAGACGTCGAAAAAAGGACAAATGAAGAAGAAGGAGAAGAAGAATTGCTAAATCTAACAGTCATCTCTGTACTTATTTAATATAAAAAAAATAAAACTGTTTATCTGTCTGTATGTCTGTCTAATGTATGTGCTCTGGGATCACGAAACATGTTTAATTTAACATTGAACAATACTCCTATGGTAGAATGAAGAAGAAATTGGGAGGAAGCGGCAGAGCCCCGAGAAAACCCATGAGCACGGTGAATCACGAGGGACGTACCCTCGCCACCGAATTAAGATTTCTTGTTCGCAGTAATTCTACTTAAGGAACGTCTAAGACGATTTTTCGTTTCTTTTATTTTTTTATTAAAATGTAAATTTCCAAAGCTAGCCATAAGAACAGAAACACGACTAAATTGTAGAATGTTACTAATGTTGAACGGAAAAACAATTGTGTGCAACGATAAAGATAAAATCTTTCAGTTTAACGGCCTACGAATATCTCTTTGAGGCTAAGATGAAAGTATGATTAAGGTAAATGAAATGATATTATGAAATGAAGCGGAAATACCCCATGAGAATCAACGAACACGATGTTGTCCACCACAAATTTATTTAAAGTCCTACGATTATGCCCATTATGCTAAGGGCACCGTGAGCTAATATATTCGGTAGTCGAACTAGGGACCCCATTCACCAAATGTAAGCGCTTTGCCGCTGTACCATCTGGTCATCTTTCCGTTACTAAGTTCTTTCAGCATCCCCAGCTGATCTAATAGCTAACAGGGACATGTGGTGAACGTGGTCCTGAGTTCGATTTCCGGATGGGAGAGTATTGGAAGTCAAAAATAAAGCAAGCTTATTATGATAACGGCTCTCAAGAAACATATGAGCTTTTCCAAGTGAATAAAATCTCCCCACCTCTCCCCTGCTACATTTAATATCCTTATTCAGTTCCACATCTGAAACAAAGTTTCATTTCCTTATTCACGTATTATTCGATAGGTGTGTCAAAATAGCATCTTTAGTAAATCTTATCTATTAACAAACTTATTTTACATTACACATAACTCAGCGTTTTCGCATTCAGATTACACTATCTTCAGTCGCACGTGAGTATGTTCGTATGTGAAGACGACAACAAACATACATGTAATCTCAAATGCTGTATACGTTTGAAAATGCGATATTCACGAATCATGCAATGCGATATTCACCTTAGCAACTAAGGTCTATTCGATCAAAGAACAGTCTGCAAACAAATCCTATTCCCATGAACACTTACAAGTGAATTCGTGAGAATCCCAAAACCAAATTAGATAAAGCAAATAGTTCACGCCTTCAGTTCATAACCTACAGGCATTTCTTGGGCGTGTTTTTTTTGTGCTATGGGAATATGTTATAACACAATATCTCATCACGGCTTCAACATAAGCAGCAAATTCATTTGGCATAATTTGAACTTTGATTTCTCTACATAAGTGATTTTAATTACTTGTTATAACAGACATCATCATGTGAATATCCATATAACACTTTTCACATGCAATACAACCGACCCTGCTGATTTGAGTATACAAATTTTTTCATCCTACGTTTTTAAAACATTATGATATGCTATGAGAAGCTTCCGCTATTAGAACATGCTCAATCAATGGTATCCAATACGTTTTAAAACAACCATGAACTGCAATAATCGTCTTATCAACTCAATTTCCTGAGAAGGTTCCAGACGAAAATTTTCCACAGGCGTTTCGTGAGAATAAGACCAGGGCTAAATCCTCACGCTCTTCGCAGGAGGTCTGGGGACTTCTATTCTTAGCATTACAAGATTGATCTGGGGGCTGAGGGGGGGAATCTAGCTATCCAATACAAAACGACTAGAAAAAAAGAAGACGAAAAGGTTTTTTTAAAATAAAAATCTAATCTATATGTGGGAACTGAGGCTCAGTGATAGAGTGCTCAGTGATAGAGTTGGATTACAACAACGTGTTCATAGCTTCTCTCTCTCTCTCTCTCTCTCGGGGCGTTCGATTATACATACAATCATTAACACATCTTTCCTAAGTTGGACCAGTTCAACTCTAAAATCATGAAGTACCAAATTCGATCCCAGCTCCCTACCAAGATTTTTGTGTACAGAACCTTTATGTCGTAAGTTAGCGATGCTACAATCAAGGTTAGTTGTCTGTTTCACTTTTCACTCCAATAATAATAATAATAATAATAATAATAATAATAATAATAATAATAATAATAATAATAATAATAATGTGATGCTGTATTTTTTAAATTTTTTTTTATGTTTGTTATTTACGTTTTAATACCACTTTGGTCCGGATTCGATTCTCGGCGGGGAAAGACGAAGTCCAATGCTATGCAAAATAGCTATTCAATACATAACGAAAAGACGAAAATCAATCAATCAATTGGAAAGCTTCGATCGTGATAACTGAAAGGACTCTGATGAAGATTCGTTAGCCGTCCAAGAGTATGAGCATAGCAACAACGTCCGGGTACGTTCTTTGCAGGAGGGAGTGGGGGTTTGGGGGTTCAAATCACTAGTCAATACACGACAAGAACACGAAAAAGGCATGTTTCATCTTGTTTCTACATCTGGTAGGCGTCCAAGACTATGAGCATAGCAACAGCGGGTTCCCACGGGGCTCCTGGTGGTAGCCCTAAAAGGCTATGAGCATAACAACTAAAGGATTGTTGAAACTTGCCTCCGAATTCTAGGAACGGGAGGACCAAGGAGCTAAATCGCTTATGCTCTTTGGCTTTCCAGGAGGAGCAGGGGTGGCGGGGTTCAAATAACTAGCCAATACACAGCGAAAACACTTATGTTTCATCTTGTTTCTACATCTGGTAGGCGTCCAAGAGTATACTTCCTTATTGTAGCATAGCAACATACTGGTTTAGGCCGGTTTAGGGCCTCTGATAACGGTTTTAGGGCCAAAATTTTCCCACGTTGATGAACGCCGGAACATCTACTGTTGTAGGTTATTTTACGTTTGATAGAAAACCGGCTTGCCTGATATCCCTTGATTTTTAAAATGCATTTGATCGATTATCTCATGCCTATCTGTTTGCTGTGCTACGAGCGTATAATTTTCCGGAAGTTTTCCTTAACTTTCTCACATTTATAGCACACCCACGGATAAGCTTCAAATAAATGGTTTCTCTACTGCTTCCATTCCATTACAGAAAAGAGTTCGTCAGGGTTGCCCGATTTCCATGTTTTTGTTTGGCCTCGCACTAGAACCTTTATTATATAAGTTAGCTGCATATATACAACCTGATCTGAATGACCTGCAAAATATATCAGTTACTGCCTTTGCAGACGATGTTAGCCTTAGCTGTACCACTCTACAACAATTTAACTATATTATTGGCCAATTAGAACAATTTAGTGCTCTTAGTGGCGAAATGCTTAATTCATAAAAAACTAAAGTGTTGCCCTTTCATTCTTGGACTATGGACGTCATACCCCTACCATTTGCCAACATTGAACTGGTTACGAAAGTGAAAATCCTCGGCATAACGTTTTCTAATTCGGACAGTTTACTGTATGAACATATTTGGGATCCTCTCATTCAAAAATTACGAATGCTCAGTCTAAATCACAAACTGCGCAACTTAAACCTAATCCAACGTATTTGGTATATCAATAGTTATTTATGTGCTAAATTATGGTACTCCGCTCATATATATCCCATTAGTGATTTGTATGTTCGTAAAATAAATTCCCTGATTGGTTGGTTTCTGTGGGCAGGGCATTATTTTCGTGTCAAGAGTGACACTGTTACCCTACCCCTTGACCGTGGGGCTTGAACCTAATATCAGTCAGAGCTAAATGTATTGCATTCTTTCTAGCTAATAATTATAAACAATTTCAAGTTACTGACCAAATCACCCACCAATGGATTTCTTGTTGGATCTCTTCCCTCCCTGCACCTAATCCTCCTAATATGATGTCACTCAAACAGACCCCGGTGTATATTTAACACCGCATGCAAGGTTGGTCCTATGTTTCTTTATCTGATCCTATCAACTACTCCCATATCCGCTTTCTATCCACACACTTCCAAGCACCTCTTTGCAATAATATCGTTCCGCGTATCCAAATGAAATTTCCAACCAAAAATTGGTCCAGAATTTGGTACAATATTCATAACACCACGTTGACATCAGCGGTCGTGAGTGTCTGGTATACGATAGTGAATAAGCTCGTACCTACTCATGTTAAGTTAAAACGTATTAGTTTACTCCCTACGGATATGTGTCAACACTGTAATCAGGAAGACACGCTAGAACACAGACTGACGTTGTGTCTTCACTCTTCTTCTGTCTGGGCTAAATTACAACGCCTGTTAAGTGTGATTTGCCGAGAACCTGCACATAAGTTTGATCATAATTATGCTTTGTTCCCAGACTATAATTTTTTTTTCAATCACGAAAAAGAATAGCGTCACATGGTTACTTGATCAAACTATTTTATATCTTATGGACACATATCCGTATGGAAATGAATATGCATATGTGATGTTTCTTAAAACTGCTTGTAAACAATTTTCTGTAAATGTAGCTCACAAATATTTTTCAAATTATTTACGTATACTATGTAATGAATATCTGTCCTAAGCTGTTTTAGCTGCATGTAACTCTTCTGCAAATGGCAAATAAAAAAAAGTGGTAGAGCGTCCACCTCTAGTGCTTGGGGTCGCGGGTTCAATCCCAGCCCCCGCCAAGTGAACTTTGTGGTGGACAAACACCGTGTGCGTGAGTTTTCTCGGGGTTCTCCCGTTTCCTCCCACTTTCTTCATTCCACTATTTCATTCATTACTCATCATCACCGTCTCCTTTAGCCTAACCGGCATAACCTTGGGACTTAAAACTTAAAGATTTCATTTCATTTTCCTCTTTTTTCTCATTTTACTAAAGTATCAATAAACGTTAAAACGCGTGTCAAATTATTTAAAATAAAAAATCCAAATACCAAATTTCAAGCCTCCATCCTTAAGGAATTCGTTGAGATGACCACCCCTTCCTTTCTTCCAATTCCAAGAAATCCTTCCTTACTGATACCCTACGTCAAAAACTCTTATTTACTGTCCGAATTCCAAGTTTCTAGCTTGAGCAGTTTGGCCTGTGCGATCAATTATTCATTCAGGACTTCGTCTTTTATATAACAGCTTGTAGCTTGTGTTATTTCCCAAGAAAAGATGAAATGCCATTAAAAGTCACAATGAATCCATTGTCCCTTCCTAATGTTTCCGTGTTGAACCCCAAAAGTGAGGGCTCCCTCTGTTGATGTAGTAGCGAGTGAGGTAACTTTAAACTCTAGTTCTCGTTCTGTAAAGCATCGCATTTGACAAATGACGTAACCAACCGAAATGTCTCAGATTCAGAGAGCTTTTCGGTAAGGAGAGCTGAAGATTCTATATTTATCTTTATTCAAGGTAAAAGTACTTGAAGTTTCGGAACCCGATTTCCATTTCCATATCCTTTTTCTAGGAAACAATTTTAAAATATACCTTTTTAGTTCAAAGAGTGAACCGTCTTACCCTCCTTCCTACAGCTGTTCGTTCAACGAATGAATCATATTCTTGCTTCTTTGGAGCTTATGGTGACCGCCTCAAGGAACTAGGGACAGAAGTATCAAGGTGAATCACTAGGTGTTCCTAGTGCCATGCTAAACGGTGCTTGCATAGTGAGGCGTTGCCAAATAGTGTCGAGTGTTTACTGATGCCAGTTAATAAAGGGAGTAATCATGGAATTTTGCTTGGATACTTACTAGAGAAATTAGTTTTCGACCCTTACTGCAATTCCGCTTCTCGAACTGCTACACTAGAATCCAGGAATTTTCTTATTGTGACTACTACAGTAAACGTACAAATTTGGCAACAACGCATTATGGTGTTCTGAGCAAGTTTCGTCTCAAAATATATTTCCTTAAATGTAAATTCATATTTAAATAAAATATGAAACATAACACGAAAAACGGTCAAACAATATATCTATTTCGTGATAAGATTGTTACTTTATGGGCACTTCTAGCAAGATCTAACAGCAAGTGGCATCTTGTGTCCTCATTGTAAAGCGAATCAAATATTTTCTTTTATTTATTACATTTTTCGAAATCAGGAGAGACAACCAAATGAATCAGTGTCTTGTTCTGAAGCTGAAACATTACTCTATCTTATAGTACAATATTTATAGTATGTAACATTTTATTGCGCAGTAGTTAAGGCAAGGAGCTAAAATATGTACTGACTTCCGGGTGGTGATCCACCTTAACACTTCAAATGTGTCTGCATTAAGTACCACACATTTTGATTAGACTCTACTAGGCTTGTTACACATATTGAATCGGTCTGGAAAAGACCATATTTGTATGTATAAATACTAGAAGTTAAACCAGACTTATGGGAGGGCGTTTGCCCCCTCCGCCCCCCTTGGATCCGCCAGTGGCTCTGACTATAAGATTGGTCCAAAGTAGGCAAATGATAAGTCTTGATAGCAGTGAACACGGAATTCTTTGGTGTGATGTCGGAAGTGTTGAGGCTCGTTAGCAGCACAATCTCAAGTACTTGGAAAAATGCATGCTGCGATGTTTTCTTTCACGCTTGTAAGTGAAGAAAACGTGAAATTTACCGTGACTAAATACATCGCATCAAAAAAGCATGGAGCTGCCGGTTCCTAACACTTCCGACTTCCCTCTGAAGCATTGGATGTCCGTTGTTGTCAAGGCTTACTCCATTTCAAACAAATCGCAGCAAATATCATGACTGTTTCAAACAAACTACAATTTTACCTGTTGTTGTTCTAGTAAAACATTTTAAATGGTTATAAACTACTCAAAGCATATGTAATAAAGTACCGATAAGTACAATAAGAATAAATATTCAAGTAATGTGCACAGCTAATAAATCTTGTCGTTCTTGGGGGACATGTTTAAATATCCTTGATATATTAATTCGTAGTTGTAGTAATGTGGTCATCCTCAATAAGCTATAACGCAGACCTTTCTATAAATTCAATGGTTATAATATATGTCTAAATTAATAATCATACTACCATAATCAATTCTAAGTTTGAAGTCCAATCATTATAATTAGTTCTACAGCTCAGTCTATCACATATAGTGTTGTAAAAAAACGTTTTTTTTTTCTGTGAAGTTTTTTTTCAATAAAAAAACATCGTTCTTTTTCATGTTTTTTTTCAAATGTCTGTTTTTTTTCTGGCAACTATTATTTATTGATTTACGTCGCAGATTATTGAAATAATCAACAGATTGAGTCGAAGCCCTCGTAACTTACAAATCTTTTGTTTCTTTGCACCTATATACTAGCAAAATTGTGTGATTATTCCTTTCGGCCCCAGGTCATTTTTGGCATTTTCCTACATTTCCAGTTAGTAACTTATTGCTCAAAAACCATTCATTCGATTGATATGGTTAGGGTCTTGTTTTTTAGAAAATGGATGTGGCTATCTTTTGGTGTAAGTTGCATTGCAGTGTTGCCAATGGGTGGGAAATTACTGAGGGAAATGTAGGGGTAAAAATTTTTAAAAAATTCCGTAACCGAATTTCAAAATTTTTTGTATCTAGTACCACTGCTGCTATATGGGTTCAAGTCGCCTAAAAAAATCTTTGGTGTGTTGACAAGGTACAGTGAAATCCTGAAGTCGCTTGCTTCCATCCAAAGAGGAAAAGAAAAAATTCTGTCATACACATGAAATTTTGACACTTTTTACGCCTCACAAGCAAAAATCAAATATGCCGTGGCTACACTTCTCTAATTATCCTATTGAAACTTTTTATGCTGCGTTCTGTAGGGAAAGGGGAAGCTTTCAGGTAGTGGTACGTTTGTTTCAATGTAGCCAGTAAGAGGGTAATAATAGAGGGGGAAAAGGGAAATTTTCCGAATTTTTCACCTAAAAGCGGGAATTAATTGTTTTGGCTGGAAACACTGCCATCAGACAGACGAAAACTATCTGAAAATAGCCCTAAGTACTCCAAAAATATATCCTACAAGTATCATGGCGATATATAACAAAGTAAGCATGAAATTTAAAAAAAAATCTCATTCTACCTCAGAAATTCACCATTTTCTTACCATTTACAGAACATGGTTTATTATAAACCTCAACTGTACTTTCCCTAATTATTCTAGTGAAACTTTTTATGGTGCGCTGTGTACGATAAGGATGAGGCTGTGAGACACTGGTATGTGTGTTCGAATGTAGCCAACAAGAAGGAAATAATAGAAATAAAAAGGGATTTTTTCCAAAATTTGCCCTAAAATCTGGAATTAAAATTTTCTGTAGCTGGCAACACTACTATCAGTCACACACAAACTATCTTAAAATAAGCTTTGGTATCCCTCTAATATATCCTGCAAGAATTGTGACGATATCTAATAAAGTAAGCATGTCAATAAAAAATATCTCATTCTACCTTTAAAAAAATCACAGTTATCTTCCCAATTAGAGAACAAGGTCTACTGTACTTCCCCTAATTATCCTATTGAAACTTTCTATAGTGCGTTGTGTAGAGCAAAGACGAGACTTCCAGATACTGGTACGTTTGGTCCAATATAGCCAACAAGAGGGAAATAATAGAGACAAAACAGATAATTTTTCCAAAATTTCCCCCTAAAATCTGGAATTAAAATTTTCTGTAGCTGGTAACACTGCTACCAGACAGACACAAACTATCTTAAATTAAATAATGGTACACCACTAATATATACTACAAGTATTATGACGATATTTAAGGAACAAAACTTATAATTACCAAAAATATATTACTGTAAACAGAAAAGTAGGGAAAAACTAGAAAAAACAAGGGTTAGAACCTAAATACGAATTTTTCGTGCGTTCCCTAATTACTCCATTGTAACGATGTGTACTTGCGTTTGTTAAGTAAGGACAAATGTTCGATTGGCGTAAGTTGACTTGCACTCGGACGTATAGGTACGGATTTATAAACAAAAATTTCTAATTTTTTCCCCAAATTTAGGAAACTTTAATTTCCCTTATTGGCAACACTGCGCGCAGGCCCGTCCAATTGATGTCAACAGTTAGGTATCCATCCGAGGTATCTACCTGGCAAGTATAAGGAGGTCTTTCTACAACGAAGGAAGCTACAGGGAAAAAAGAAGTAAAGGAAATTCGAAAAAAGAAAATTCTCGAATTTTTGACTGGGGTGAAATTTGAGAAGGAAATTCGACCCCAGAAGAAAAAAAATTAATATGATAAACTATAGTCCAACTATATTTTGCACGAATAATATCCCGATATATTAATTAGTGTCCACACAGGAGCGGATTAAACAAATGACACACTCGTGTGTGCCACTTTGGCTACCTGGGCCACAGAGTATACATTTGACTACTAACTCGTGTTGTAGTTATAGTCTCGACTAATAATAATATCATTGTTGTAAACAATAACTTTATAAGGAAAATTTTCTCTCCTTTTTACATCTTAGTTCCAACACTGTTGGTGAGAAATGCAGGGTGTTTCAAAATGAATTTTGGGGTTTTAAGTCTTCGTAGTACTTATTACATTTTACGTACAATTATAAGCAATACATCAAGTAAAAGAGCACCTCAAACAGTCTTTGCTACAAGTGTTCAATGTGAGATTCATTTGTCACACGGCACACATCTAGTCGATAGGCGAGAAAGGCCCAAAGAATTTTCCGCCATATGGCACAAAACACATTCAATTTAGGGGAGTCTCGTTTCAAGTGTACCATCTCCTGAGGATTTGCTGACGGCCAGATACAAACATTATGAGTGTTCACATTAGCTCTTAGGTGAAATGTCGATTTATCACTGAAGACGACACGATCCAGAAAATCTTCATTGTTATGCAGCAATATTTCACTTGCGAAATTGGCACGTAAACCGTAGTCTGTAGGCTTTAGACCTGTAGCAACTGCAAAGGATAAGGACGTAGTTGCAAGCGTCTCCTCAATATTCTTCACACAGACCGTTGCACTGTACAGATTCAGTCTTTATTAAAACACAAAAAACTTTCTGCTCTCTAGTCTACGTCTTTGCTGCTTGCTCTTTCTAACGGCAGACAGAAGAAACAATGCATGTACATGCGTGCGTACAAAACTGTTTGAGTTGCTCTTTCATTTGATATAATATTTATAATTGTAAGTTAATTGTAATAGATACTATAAAGTTTCAAAACCCTAATATTAATTTTGAAACACCCTGCATTACTTCACATTGTGTCATCCTATATTCATGTCTTTTATATACATGTCATCAGGGCCGGTCCTAGTCAATTTGTTTCCCCATGCAATGGCATAATTTGCCGCCTCCCCCTTTCTCCAGAAAGAACAAATCTTAAAAGTCATCATTTTAAGTATGCTACTCCAGCATGAACAACAAAGGTGAGGGTAAGTGCAGTTGCACTCAGAAAGGCTTAAATACTTACTAAAAATGCAATCCCGTTGTGTCTTTGTTTTAATATTAATCTATTACGTTAATGAAAGATAAAGCAAACACACCTGCAGAGGAAAGATGGTAATCCTTTTTATAGAATTCACTATCGAGCTTCAATCTCAATGTATCAGTTTGCAATTCCAGTGCAACTAGTTCTTTTATCTTTATTTCTTGATTTCTCTTCAATATCTGTTAACTTTTTTTTTTTTTTAAAAAAAAACTAGTTTCTATTTCCAATGATAAGGAACTTGTTTCTGACAAAAACAAGACTAGTTGTCATATCAAAACTGTGATAACTTACTAAATGGAACAGATATTCACTACTATTCGAGAACTGAATTCTTGCATTTGGCAACAATCAAGCAATTTGTGCTCGGATTTATTCGACCATTTGCTTTAACATTGTCCATGTGGCCTTAAACTAATGCAACCTAAACATAATTTATGAATGTAGTATTCAAATAGATCAGCTTAGTAAATGTAACTACCATCATCATGAAGTCTGTTTCCAACAAGAAATATTTAATTTAAATAATATACTTATGACAGATTTTACTGGACCATCCAAACTTGCCGCTCCACACAAATGCACGTGTTGCATATATGGTAGAGCCGGCTCTGCATATCATATATATCTAGTCGACAAATTATTTATATATGACATTTAGAAAAATACTATTACGCAAATTAGTATTAGACAAGTTATTTGAATTTTATACTGTTCGTGACATTATTTTCGTACTTATTAAAGACCTGCTTTCACGAAAAAACAAAATTTCATTTCTACTTTTATTTCTTAGTTGATATTGATGAAAACTGCTGAGACCCGAATTGTTAATAGGTATGGCATTCATGTAAATTGTAAAATGTTTGTAGCGTATCAGTATCTAGCGTTTAATTTATGTTGCATTTTACGGTGATTATACCTACATAAGAATATTTAATACTTAAATAGACGTAAGATGCATTAGAAATGACTATTTGAAAAAAAAACGAAATTTAGAAAAAAAACGAGAGGCAATGTTTTTTTTCTAAAAAAAACGTACATTTCTGAAAAAATACGAACGGTTTTTTTTTCTATTTACAACACTAATCACATAAAGTGGATAAGTTTACACAAGATTTACACTGTCCAAGAAAATTTTGGTAAAAGTTGTGGGGGATTGGTGGATTCTGTTCGATATCACATTAATAGTTGAAAATACATCAGGTTTCCGTCATACATACCATTGTTGAAAATGATAAATTGTAAAACAGTTGTGGTACCACGAAATACTATAAATATGCTATATTTAAAGAAGTGTGTGTATCTTCCATGGAAATATAAGGACGAACATATTTTTTAATGGTTGGAGGTCACGTTAAAGGATGGTCTTTCACAAGACATCGTTCTAAAGGAATTTGCAATATCTTATTTTTCTGCAGAAAATACTTCGTACTGTATGTGTTACATAACTAGTCTTCAAACGTATAACAAACAACTTCCAGGGAACAGTCATGCTGGTAACTACAACCTATTCAAAATATCATGGTAC